>NC_047506.1:4938816-5257982 GCF_902827115.2 Pseudochaenichthys georgianus | reverse complement strand
TGGTAAGAAGAGTAGGCTACTGCTTCGAAGTCAGGGACACCACAGACACCACTGTCCAGAAACCGTCCCCTAAAGCTGGGCATACACTGAACGATTTTATAAAATGTTGTAAATTCCATATTATAATTGTACGAGTAAGTGACTTGCAAGAAGAGAAAGATTGTTGTCCCAGCTTTGTTGGAACAGTTTTGTGGCAGCCAGGTGTTCTCCTGTTGTTGGAAACACTGTTGTTCAACACAACACAACACGTACATATTTAACCTGTTTAGCCCTGAGCCTGTTTTTCAGGTCTCAGGCTCGAAAATGACATTCCAAGAACAAAATAATTAGAGTTTGGTTCCAAAACGCTATAAATCCATGTTGATTAATTTGAGTAAAAATGTATTTTCTTTACCAAGAAAAGTGGCAAGTGAAAACCACTATTTTCTGTTTCAAACTTTCACATAGCATCTTGAGGTTATAATAACATTACAAATTAAAATCCAGAATTAGATTTTCAAAGATTTATTTTAAAAACTGATAATTTTTTCCCCAAAATGCAATAAATCCATGACACGTTTTTTCCCCTCCAAAATGCAATAGATCAATTTTATTTTTCATATTGAAACTGTGCAAAAATACACAACAGTAAGTCAGTTGATACATATGAAAATCTCTGAACTTGGTCAATACTAAACTTATATATGGGCACTGGGCCAAAAATACATCAATCTTCGCTCCCAAAATGTATTTAACGGGTCATCTTGTTAATACACATTCATTACAACAATAAAACATTACATGTGAGGAAAATGTATCATGAACAAGAACAACAATATCACATTAGACCACAGAAATTTCAAAATCACATTCATCTTTGCCATGTTACATTCATATTAGTGCTGTACGTTGTACGATTGTCTTGTGCATACTATAAATCCATTGCATTCATATAACTATATCTGTGTAAAGAACTGTAAAGAAGATTGAAAACTGATTTGCACAAGTCTTGTGCACAGGGGCGGCGCCAGGGGGAGCTAGGGGGTGCCGAAGCACCCCCCACGATTGCCAAAGCACCCCCTAAGCACCCCCAAGAAATATGTTTTTTTTTTCCCCGAAAATTATTATTATTTTTATTAAATTAAATCAGAAAAAATATTGATTACATCAATGCAAATGTGAAACAAATAAATGTTTGACCAAAAACATAAAGCCAACACAGGTGATATGAATAGGCCAGTTCACATGTGCGGTGTTATGCATGGCTGTGTTATGCATGGCTGCTGCACCTCGCGGGAGTGTGCACAGCGTAAAGCCAAAACTCACAGACATTTCAATGATTTGTACGGCACAGTTAGGTTTGGAAACGGTATGATGTCCTTTTTGGAGGCCGGGGTAGACATTAAGGGTACATTTCCACTGGCCCGGAGCATTCGTTCAAACAAATCTACTAATAATGAAGGAAATAAACACATTTGTTGCAATAGTCATTTATGCACAAACTACATTACAAACTACTTGTACTACAACATTTGAATCATCAGTTCTTCCTCATTTCCCTCATTGTTCATATTTGGTTTATTAAAATAATTATATTGTGTTCATTGTTAAAAGAAAAAAAGGAGGGTGACTTTTCTGCTATGGTATTATTATTTGTATAATGCGCTTTCTGTCTTCCTGTCATTAATGTAATGCCCTAGTAATAGATTAGATTAGAACCTTCATTATCCTAAACTGCTGGGACATTTCCCGATAGCGAATAGCTTTTATATATGTTCTACTCTTCACTTACTTGTCAGCATAGGTCGGCATTGATGTACGGAGCCGACTAAAGACCTTGTTTATATCATCATATTGAAGCCAACTCCATCGATCAAGCTGGCTGAAACGTTCTCTCCCTGTTCTTCTCATGCTCCCTGTCACTCTCCTTTAACTCCTCCGGTGACTGTCTTTTATTCGAAGATAGTTTTTTGCCCGGCGCTTGGCCGGTTACCGCTGGTATTAAAAACATTTTTGGCGAATGGTTAGGTGACGAAACAATTTAACAAAACTGCTAGTCTGGGAGGGCATGCATAATACGGCATAACACCGGAGCCTCGCTGCGGGGAACTTTGGCGCTGTTCCGAGTTTGTTCTAATCTGTCAAAATGACGGACTGCTTTCAGATTTGTGCGTCATTGTTAAAAAAAATCAAATCAATCAAAGTCGCGTTAACCAAATATTTGGTTAACGCGACCTCTGTGTGTGATACATCTCAAACATGAGTTGCGTGTTACATTTTGTCCAAGGGGATATGACATATATCGAAACAATCTTTTATTTTATTCCATGAGATTCAACAAATTGCACTGATGGTAATAATGTCTTCAGTTTTGCAAGTCTACACTGCAGATGCAAAGTATGAACAAACAACATTTGTTTGTTGTGAAAGACAAGTGGAAAAAAATAATTATAGGTCACTGATTTATACTGGTATCAAGGGGGCAGAGTCCAGTTTTTCCTCTAGGCAATCACTGGGCTGCCGTGAGCAAAGTTTCACGAGAGGTGATAGCTCTCTGCAACAGAAACAGCATTTTATGTGAAAGTCAAAGCAAAGAAACCCCAGGTTTCAGTTAGACAGGCTTGAGCCCTTGATTTGCAGAATGGATTCAATCCTTTCTGTACTCGGTTCCTATCTGAACTGGGATGTCAAAAGCCTTCTGCTCTTCTCTGTAATCTTTATCCTCACCGCCGATTATTTCAAGAACCGTCGGTCAGGCAACTTCCCTCCAGGACCCCGGGGACTTCCTATTGTGGGCAACATGTTCTCTGTGGATTACCAAAGGACCCATGAGAGTATGACAGAGGTAAATCAGACATCTTCTCACAGTTAGCAGGGACATATGGAGATGTGTACAGCCTGAGAATGGGTCAGTCATGGATGGTGGTGTTAAACAGGTTTGAGGTTCTGAGAGAAGCTCTGGTTACTCAGGGTGACAGTCTATCAGACTGCCCGGACCTCCCTCTGTTCGTTGACATAACCTCTGGACTAGGTGACACACACACACACACACACACACACACACACACACACACACACACACACACACACACACACACACACACACACACACACACACACACACACACACACACACACACACACACACACACACACACACACACACACACACACACACACACACACGCACACGCGCACACACACACACACACACACACACACACACACACACACACACACACACACACACACACACACACACACACACACACACACACAGTGTATATTGAATTCCTGTGATACTGTGATAAATTGTTGAATTATTACACTGTGTGTTGCATCAGTTTCTCCCTCAATCAGTTTTATAGTTTGCATGTGTTCATACTTTTACACACTAAATGAACTAGAGATGAGTTTTTTCTGCTGAGGAGTTTTGTCAAATAATTATGAACCTTTTAGTTTCTTCTTTTGATTTCTTTCTGTGTAATTTAATATAAATAAAGTATTCAAAATATAATGAAAGCTAAATTAAACTAATAGTTTTTTTTTATTGTTCAAGGTTTTCTTAATCTGCTTGTGTTTCCCATCAGGTATAGTTTTCAGTAATGGCAACACATGGAAGCAGCAGAGGCGTTTTGCACTTTCGACCCTCAAATATTTTGGATTTGGCAAGAAGTCCCTTGAGCCCATCATCTTGGATGAATTTTCATATTGTGCAAAAGACATCAGAAGCTACAATGGTAAAAATGAAAGCATAAGGACAATTGAAGAATGATACACTGATGTGCACATTTGCCATGGCCTCTGCCTTACACCAAATTTGCAATTTACATTAAATGTTCTGATAAACTTTGAAGGAAAGCCATTCAATCCACATCTCCTCATCAACAACGTCGTCTCCAACATCATTTGTTCCCTTGTTTTTGGTCATCGCTTTGAGTATGGTGATAAGAAATTTACAAAACTGATGGAGTGGTTTGACAAAGGTCTCGAGATTGAAGGCTCCATTTGGACACAGGTACAGCATTTTAAAACTATTGATAATATCGTAATGCTGTGTTGTTCGACACTCCTCATCATGATTCAGACCATTGGCTTCAACATGTTAACATGTTTTTTAGCAGAACATCCATCCATCCATCTTCTCCCGCTTATCCGTGGTCGGGTCGCGGGGGTAGCAGTTCCAGCAGAGAGCCCCAAACTTTCTTTTCCCTGGCGACATCAACCAGCTCTGACTGGGGGATCCCAAGGCGCTCCCAGGCCAGCGAAGAGATATAATCCCTCCACCTGGTCCTAGGTCTACCCCTTGGTCTCTTCCCAGCTGGACGTGCCTGGAACACCTCCCTAGGGAGGCGCCCAGGTGGCATCCTAACTAGGTGCCCGAACCACCTCAACTGGCTTCTTTCGAAGGCGAAGGAGGAGCGGCTCAACTCCGAGTCCCTCCCTGATGACCGAACTTCTCACCTTATCTCTAAGGGAGACACCAGCCACCCGGCGGAGGAAACCCATCTCGGCCGCTTGTATCCGCGATCTCGTTCTTTCGGTCATGACCCATCCTTCATGACCATAGGTGAGGGTAGGAACGAAAATGGCCCGGTAGACAGAGAGCTTTGCCTTCTGACTCAGCTCCCTTTTCGTCACAACGGTGCGGTAAAGCGACTGCAGTACCGCTCCCGCTGCTCCGATTCTCCGGCCCATCTCACGCTCCATTGTTCCCTCACTCGTGAACAAGACCCCGAGATACTTGAACTCCTTCACTTGGGGTAAGGACTCATTCCCTACTTGGAGTGGACAGTCCATCGGTTTCCTGCTGAGAACCATGGCCTCAGATTTGGAGGTGCTGATCCTCATCCCAGCCGCTTCACACTCTGTTGCAAACCGATCCAGTGAGTGCTGAAGGTCGCAGACCGATGAAGCCATCAGAACCACATCATCTGCAAAAAGCAGTGGTGCAATCCTTACTCCACCGAACTGCAGACCCCCCCCCCCCACGACTACGCCTCGAAATCCGATCCATGTATATTACAAACAGGATTGGTGACAAAGCGCAGCCCTGGCGGAGGCCAACCCTCACCGGAAATGGGTCCGACTTACTGCCGAGGACCCGGACACAGCTCTCGCTTTGGGAGTACAGAGATTGGATGGCCCTGAGTAGAGACCCCATACTCCCGCAGCACCTCCCACAGTAACTCCCTGGGAACCCGGTCATACGCCTTCTCCAAGTCTACAAAACACATGTAGACCGGATAAGCGTACTCCCAGGCCCCCTCCAGGATCCTTGTGAGAGTAAAAAGCTGATCCGTCGTTCCACGACCAGGACGGAATCCGCATTGTTCCTCCTCAATCTGAGGTTCGACAATCGGCCTGACCCTCCTTTCAAGTACCTTGGAGTAAACTTTCCCGGGGAGGCTGAGTAGTGTGATGCCTCTGTAATTGGCACACACCCTCTGATCCCCCTTTTTGAAAAGGGGGACCACCACCCCGGTCTGCCACTCCTTCGGTACTGTTTCCGACTTCCACGCAACGTTGATGAGACGTGTCAACCATGACAGTCCCTCAACACCCAGAGCCTTCAGCATTTCCGGGCGGATCTCATCCACCCCCGGGGCTTTGCCACTGTGGAGTTGTTTAATGACCTCAGTGACCTCCCACCGGGAGATTGGTGTTGATCCCCCGTCATACTCCAGCTCTGCCTCTAACATAGAGGGCGGAGTTGTCGGGTTCAGGAGTTCCTCAAAGTGTTCCTTCCAACGCCCCAACACTCCATCAGTTGAGGTCAACAACGTCCCATCCTTACTGTACACAGCTTGGATGGTTCCCTGCTTCCCCCTCCTGAGGTGTCGGACAGTTTTCCAGAACAACTTTGGTGCCGCCCGAAAGTCCTTCTCCATGTCTTCTCCAAACTTCTCCCACACCCGCTGCTTTGCCTCGGCCACGGATGAGGCTGCTGCCCTTCGGGCCTGTCGGTACCTTGCAACTGCCTCGGGAGTCCCCCGGGATAACAAATCCCTGAAGGCCTCCTTCTTCAGTCGGACGGCTTCCCTGACCACCGGTGTCCACCAGGAGGTTCGAGGGTTACCGCCCCTTGAGGCACCTAGGACCTTGAGACCACAGCTCCCCACCGCGGCTTCGGCAATAGAGGCTTTGAACACCGACCACTCTGGTTCAATGTCCCCAACCTCCACAGGAATGCCCGAAAAGCTCCGCCGGAGGTGTGAGTTGAAGGCCTCCTGAACTTGGGCCTCCTCCAGACGTTCCCAGTTCACCCGAACTACACGTTTGGGCTTACCAGGTCTATCCAGAGGCTTCCCCCGCCACTCGACCCAACTCACCACCAGATGGTGATCAGTTGACAACTCCGCCCCTCTCTTTACCCGAGTGTCCAAAACATACGGCCTCAGGTCCGATGATACGATAACGAAATCGATCATGGACCTTCTGCCTAGGGTGCTCTGGTACCACGTACACTTATGAGCATCCTTATGTTCGAACATGGTGTTTGTTATGGCCAATCCATGACTAGCACAGAAGTCCAGTAACAAACCACCACTCCGGTTCAGATCAGGGGGGCCGTTCCTCCCAATCACGCCCCTCCAAGTGTCTCCATCATTGCCCACATGTGCGTTGAAGTCTCCCAGCAAGACTAAGGAGTCCCCTTCAGGAGCCCCATACAGGACTCTTTCCAGGGTCTCCAAGAAGGCCGAATACTCTGAACTGCTGTTGGGTGCATAAGCACACACAACAGTCAGAGTTTTCCCCCCCATAACCCGCAGGCGTAGGGAGGCGACCCTCTCGTCCACTGGGGTAAACTCCAACAACGAAGCACCTAACCGGGGACTTGTGAGTATCCCCACACCCGCCCGGCGCCTCACACCTTGAGCAACTCCGGAGAAGAATAGAGTCCAACCCCTATCCAGAAGTAAGGTTCCAGAGCCGACGCTGTGCGTAGAGGTGAGCCCAACCAGATCCAACTGGTACCGCTCCACCTCCCGCACAAGCTCCGGCTCCTTCCCCCCCAGAGAGGTGACGTTCCACGTCCCCAAAGCCAGCTTCTGCCGCCCGGGTCTGGTCCGTCGAGACCCTCCGCTTTCACTGCCACCCTTCTGGCAGCGCACCCGACCCCATCGATGTTTCCCGTAGGTGGTGGGCCCGCGGGACGGAGAAGCGGAGGTGTTGCCCACGTTGCCTTTTCGGGCTGGGCCCGGCCGGGCTCCGTGGCAAGCCCGGCCACCAGACGCTCGCCGACGAGTCCTCCTTCTGGGCCTGGCTCCAGAAGGGGACCCCGGGCTTCCTCCGGGCCGGGTATCCTCACTTCCTGTGTCGTCTTTCATGAGCAGAACATATTTTTCTGAAATGCCTTGTCATGTTACTGTTCTGATCTGCTCCACTCTGCAGCTTTACAACTCGTTCCCATGGCTGATGAGACGTTTGCCAGGGCCTCATCAGACAGTCCAGCACATCTGGGACGATGTGAAGGACTTCATAAGAGTAGAGATTAAGAAGCACAAACAGAACTTGGATCCCTCAGACCCAAGAGACTACATCGACTGCTTCCTGAACGAGATTCAGAAGGTACTTGGTACTAAGATGAACATTGTTGAGTTCCTGTATATATCTTATCTGCTTGTTTTGCACCACCATTAGCACTAGCAACTGTTTTTGTGTTGTACTGACACAACATTTCATTGCAAAATTACTCCTGGCTGGTATGTGAACAAATCAAAGACCTGATATGCACTTCTGCAATGGCCTCTACCTTATAGCCCTATCATTTATTACCCTATCTTTAACAGCATACACTCCTTTTGATCAAACAAAGCAAAGCCTTTTAATTATCAAGGTGCAAGGTCAAGAATATATATGTTTGCTTTACTTACCAGGAACCATAATAACATACAATGACCTTTGCTGTTACAGCCATGTAGATGTTCCAAATTAATTTGCGTCATGTTTTAACACGTGCATTCCCGTATATAATTAGGGTAAGGGGAAGGCTGACAATACTTTTGATGAGGAAAATCTGGTTGGGTCTGCCTGGGATCTGTTTTTGGCTGGATCTGAGACAACCTCCACTACCCTGCGATGGGCTTTCCTCTTCATGGCAAAGTACCCTGAGATGCAGAGTAAGAGCATTGACACAGCCAACTGAGCTCTTTGTTTTGATGCAATTTGTAGGGCTAAATAATTACAAACATCATGTAACTGCTTTTTCTACAAGGGGACAAAGGGTGTCTTTAGATGTATCGCTATGCAACAAACATCTACAACTTATAGTATTAGACTGATTCAAGTTTGCATATAAACAGGGCCTCATCTTGATAAAATATTTATGCTACAAATTCTGTAACGTCTGCCTGTTCCCCTCCTGTTCCACAGCAAAGGTCCAGGCTGAGATAGACAGAGTGATTGGACAGTCCAGACATCCCTCCATGGAAGATCGTGCTAACCTGCCCTACACTGATGCCGTCATACACGAGATCCAGAGGATGGGTAACATAGTTCCTCTCAACCTGCCTCATGTTACCAACAGGGACGTCCAGCTGGGAGGCTACACAATCCCAAAGGTCAGTTCTTGAATGCAGTTGTATGTCACATGACTATGTTGTATCTTTGCGAATTGCCATTTCATTTCCAATTCAACAGGGAGTTACTATAATCCCCAATCTGACCTCGGTGCTGTACGACAAGAATGAATGGGAGACGCCAAACACCTTCAACCCAGGACACTTTCTGAACAAGGAGGGAAAGTTTGTGACGCAAGCTGCTTTCATTCCATTCTCTGCCGGTGAGAAGCAATACCAGTTCTTGCTTTTGAATTGTCTCTATCTGTTTATACAGTAGTCTATCCTGTCATACACTGGGACCCTATGTTCTTCCTTTGCATAATGATTGCAGTTTGTCCTGGTAGAAACTGTCACCATCTTGAAGATAACACATACAATGTTATGGCTAGGGAGCCGATAGGTCTTTGGTGTTTGCTTTAACCATGTTCTGGATGTAGGATAGGCTTGATCCACTGACAGCATGATAAGCTGGTGCCAGTGCCAGGTGAACAGGAGGGGAGGAGCGGTGTGGTTTGGGAGGTAGACCAACCAGGAGGGAGTTGCAGTAGTCCAGACGTCAGATGACATGAACATTAACAAGAACCTGCGTCTCCTTCTGTCTGAAAGGGACATGTCATCTTGATGTTGTAGATTTGTTGCAGTCTGATTTGTGGACACAACACAAGTGTCAATGTTGATACTATAGTAAGAAAAAGCAGTTTTGTCTTGACAAGGTTGAGCTTCAAGTGGTGCAAGGACATCATCTGCGAGATGTCAGCCAGACCAACAGAGATTTTTGCGACCACTTGGGATTCAGTCTGGGGAAAGGCAGTATCTGTTGAGTGTCATCTGCATAGCTGTAGTAGGAGAAGCAATGACATAGCCAAGATAATTGGTGTTCAGAGGAAAGAGGGGTGGACCCAGGATGGCACCCTGAGGGACCCCAGTAAGAAGTTGACAAAGTTCTGACACAGACCCCCACCACATTATTCTTTATGTGCATCTTTGAGATTGGATGTGAACATTGGAAGTGCCATCGTCATAATAATGAATACTGTATTCTTTATTACTGTAAGTCTAAGAAATGTTCTGACAGTGTCTCGGGGAGAACCTGGCAAGGATGGAGCTTTTCCTGTTCTTCACATCCTTCATGCAGTACTTTAACTTCTCCATGCCTGCTGGGGTGAAACCTGTTTTGGATTTTCGCTTTGGCGTTACTCTTGCACCCGTTGAATATGAAATCTGTATAACCTCACGCTAGGATTTTACAAAAACTATTTTTATTTTGTCATAAATATAGTTAAATTACATTTTGAATCCCTACCTTTCCAAAGCCGCTGTGTGGACGTCCCGTTACTCCGGTTCAGTTTCACAGATGCTATCTACAGGGTTTCACTTAGGGATCATCAACAAATGATCGTTCTAATGACTAGAAAACAATGTAAAACCTCCATAGTGAAATGACCATATTAGTAAAAAAATATGCTCATGATTTTGATAAATATGTCTTGTGCATCCTTCGCGTCGAAAGGAGCCAGTTGAGGTGGTCAGGGAAAAGAAAGTGTGGGGCTCTCTGCTGGAACTGCGACCCCCGCGACCCGACCACGGATAAGAGGGAGAAGATGGATGGATGGATGGATGGATGTCTTATGCATATCATTATATCATTCACTTTTTTGATTACTGATGTAATGATTTTCTTTTACAAAGATATTGAAGTTTTTTCAATATCGTCTTGAAAATCCATTTCAGATATTATTACTACAATGTACTCATAAGACACACATTTTTTAATTATATTTTAGTGCATCTTCTCTATTTTATATATATTGTTATGAAGTTGTTTTATTTTTTATAAACTATGGGATTCTTTCAATAGCTTCCATGGCACATGACAGTAAATGGAGCATTGTATAAACTAAACAAAAGGACACACCTGTTTTATCGTGTTTTAGTCCCGCTTCTATTTTTGATAAATATTTCTATGAACCTTTTCTTCTTGAAGATATTCATATGAAATAGAAGTTTGACTGAAATACAATAAAAATACATGTGCCCCTCTAACCTAATCTAATCTAGAAAATATATCTCAATTAAATTGAGCTGATTTTTATAAAAGTATTAGAGGCGGTTTGAAATCCAATAAAGACAATACAGTGCAATACAATACAATACAATTGGGCATTGACATGGCGTCATTATGATATAGAAGCTATGAGAAATATAAATATCTTTTAATCGTAGGGGTGTGTCCTACTGCTCCAGTGTAATTGTGAGGGAATAATTTGAGCTTTACTAAGATATTTGACCTTTCGGCCTGTTGACGTTTTACGACCGAGCCAAAGTCTGTTATCTGTCTTAAGGAATGGGAAGTGTCAGCTATCTTGATAAACCAGTTCAACTCTCGGTCACAAAATGGTTTATCGCTGTGGGAACGCTGGCTTCTAAACACCACTGACAAGTGATTGAGTATTTCTAGTTGGGGGATAATCTCCTCTAGCTCCACAGATGTTTACGCCTCCCCCAATATGCTGATTAGCTCTCTGAAGCTAATTAAAAGGTCGGCCAAGGGAGAAGGGATTCAGAATTGACATGGCAACCCACCTGAGCAGTCAGAACTTTTGACTGTGTGACTTGTGATGTGAATTTCTCCGGCCGATGCTTGTATTAAACTGACACTGTTTGACATCAGAACTCCTGCTCGTCCTGTGTCTCCTTCATGAGTCGGTGACTCCCACTGCATCGCTACACAGAAGTTTCCTCCACAAATTGGCGTTGTCGGAAGGATACCAATATATCTTCAGAGACTGGTAAGTGTAATTTCAAATCCACATTTGGACATTGCCTTGCCAGAATCTGTGATTGACGGTATCCTAAAATTACCTGTGAAACTGAGCGGTTGTGTTTCATTTTTGATTAATGAACATTTGGCTGATTGTCTCTGTGCATGCTGCTTGGGACAGCTTATGTTCAGAGTAACCTTAAAGAAATACATCAGTAAAGTGGAACTTCTGTTTAAAAAGCAATGTAAAGATTTGTATTGAACAAATCGCAGAATTCTGGGGGTTTCAGCGGCCAAACACAGCAGTTAAAAATAAGCAGCCAGAGATATTTCCCTCCATTGCCTCTGTGAGCACGGCTCCAGCAGCAGCCGGGGGTGTGTGTGTAAATACCTCCCCGCGTTTGGGTGGCTGCAGCCGTGCAGCTGAGAGGAAGAAAGTCCGGGGCTGCAGTCGGATAGTTTAAAAATCAGCTCCTAAGTTCTAACCCTATCGTCTATTCCTTGACCTCTGAGTGAAACGTCACGGGGTTAAGGGATAGTGGATAGGAGAATTCAAAAGGACTTAGGAGAAGAGACTGCGGTACTTTAGAGAATCCGAATGCACTTTCACTATCCGACGTGTTTATGATGCGCCAGCGGACGTCATTGTGTGCGTCTGCTGCTGTGGGGAAACTATGGAAACCACAGTTTTCTATACAGCGGACTACAACATGGATGTTTAATAAGAACGAAGGACTACTGTAAACTCATCAGACCGTGTTCTGATGCTGCTGCTTTGCTTTATGAACGTGGACAACAGAGAAACATATTCTTCATGATCAAAGTTGGAATTGAAATAAAAAAGGAAAGTGAAACTTATACTCGTCACCCTCTCCCTCCGGTCCACATTAATACCAATGATCCCAATACGTATGATTGTATGAACTAAAGATCTTAAAATCAATACAGATGTATTTATTATAAACGTTAGTCCTTAACATCTATCACTGTGTATATCACCATTCAAACATCTTTTAAAAGTTGAACAAACCCCACACAGCTCAGTAAAGACTGAAATGTTGACTTTATTTGATAATTTCAGTGAAAACTAACGTTCATATTTCTCTTTTTGATTATAATACTGATGAACGTTCAAAACAAAGCACTTTGGCAACTTACCACCTATGTTTTAAAATGCTTAATAAGCACCGTAACTTTCATGCTATCATTTCTCGGTCATAATCGGTTGTTTCCGTGAACGGCCGACTGTTGAGTGACGGCAAATGCTGCGACTGCAAGGCATTGTGGGCAGCATTTTCGCTTCTCCTGTCGGTTAGGGAGGTCCAGTGGTTCCTAAGCTAAAGGAGGTTATAAAGGAAGTTTGAAACCTCCTTTCCTATCATTCTCATCATTCTAGAGAATTCGAACGGCACTTATCATGGCTGCCACTGAGGGACTTCCGGGTCATTTCACTCCTTTAGGAAGGTTCCTAAGCTAAATGGACTATTCGACTTCAGCCACAGCCTTTTTGTCTATAGCTTTAACTCACACCACCACCATCTCTATTAAAAACGAGATGGTCTAAAAGCACCCGTTGTTTGCGACCGTCTTCTGCATTGCTGGTAAGGCTGGGGCAGCACGAGGTGCGTGCATCACCTGATGCGCCACAGTTCTCTACTCTGCTGGAGGAACATTTCCTACGTTGCTTGGAAGTGTTGCCTACGTTGCTGGAGAAACTGGTGGCGGTCCGGGGTGCATTCATAAAAATTATAGGCTAATTGATCACAGGTGGGCAGTGGCAAGCAAGCGTAGAATCAAAACTGTGTTTCACGGTTGGGGTGAACTCAATGGCGGGTGTATAGGCTGGTCGTGTAGGACTACAGTTAACTGTGCTGTTTTTGGAGAGAAAGGGTAGCGGAAAAAAAGTCTATGTTCTCCTTGTCGGGGGATCATAGCGCCACTAACTAGTGGTGTCGCAAGAGGATAAGCTAGTTATCGCTTTTGGACGGTCTTCAGGCACGATCTTAGCACTTGTACAAGGGTGGATGCGCGATAATAACAGATGATTTTAGCAGTCAGAACAACTAAAGCAGCAGTGGTAATAATAACAGAAACGCTAAAGAGTCACATCTAATAGAAATATATATAAAAGCATTCATTTTAATTGTGTAGCAGTCAGTTTATTATTTTGGCAGCACTATTGAGCATTTTGAAAATGTATTTTCATGCCTCTGCAAGGCGTAGTCTTTCTATCTGTATAGCCACTGGTGTTAAGTAACTAAGTTCATAAACTCAACAACTACTATACTTGGGCACAATTTTTAAATTTAAATGCTTTGCTACTTTGTTCTTCTACTCCACTACAGTTCAGAGGTACATGGTGTATTTCTACTCCACTACATGTATTTAATACCTTTTAGTTACTATACAGATCTGGATGAATGATGTGAAATATAATCAAGTGTTAAATCACACTTTAGTTCCACCTGGAGTAAATCCACAAGCTACCCTGCAGCATACAAAGTCATTTGAACTAGCTGCACCTTTACCAGCTTTGAGAACACTTTCATGATCAATCATTATAAAACACATCATATATATTATTCTGAAATGGACCAATCTGCACAACGACTACTTTTACTGTCGCTATTTCCACTATATTTTGATGAGAATACTTTTATACTTTTACTTAAGTAACATTTTGAATGCAGTACTTTTACTGTAACATAGTATTCCTACACTCTGGTACTTCTACTTTTACTCAAGTACAAGATCTGAGTACTAAAGCTAACGTTAGCCAGAAACATTTTTCAGTGCACATCACGCTCTGCCGCTCCGACAGGGAGCTCTGCTCTGAACACCTGAACGCCCCGTTCTAACAGCTGTTCACCAGCGGTCCAGTCTGTGCCACAGTGACTCCGGACCACACAGTTAATATTAACGAACGCACCCGTAGGTAATGTAGTTTGAAGCTAGAACATATTCGCGGGGCAGCAGAGCCTTATCATACATCCGTGAGCAGAGCCGATAGGCAGGAAGACTCGAGCACATAGCTCGCGCTTCATTATCATATATAAAAAAAGAACACCATGCGTGTATGATGGCACATAACTGCTCGCGGCTGCAGATTACTCCGGTTCCCAGACCCCCCCCCATACCCCAACGATATTTTTTTTGCAGATCTACATGAATCACACAAACGACCTATTTTGGATTCAAAACGGCGAATTTCGCCGAAAGGTGACAAGTTTGCATCCCTGCTTGGTATCCTTTTCATTACAGAGCTGGGAAAATGGTGTATTGATTAGATTCTGATCCGTGCAAGTCCAATTTTAACTGACTTTAGTTCTAATGTTAATGATAATTTGATTTCAACCCATAAGTAATTATTTAAATTAACTCAACATTTCACATGATGGATTAGTGTTTCCCACTAATTTGTTTTATGATTGAGCCAATGGCAAAGAGAGACATTGATGACCCTGTGTCCCTTTTGTTGGTACGTGGTTCCATTTTGTCTATGGCCTCGGACGGCTTCACTAAAGGTCACCCAGTTCTGCCCTGCTACCGTCCGGCTGAGTGCAGTCACAGAGATGCTATGGCTGCTCTACATGACATTAATGGTCTGGTCCGAGAATGGACACCATTTCTTGCTCCCAGAGAGAATAACATTCCTCAAACTGAACTGTACAAGCCGTTGATACTGTCTCACGTGGGTCTGCCCCCCCCCCCACCGAGCCATGAACTGAAAACTTGACATCTGCTTTGAACACTTGGAAGCCTCCTGTCACACCAGCACCTACCCTTGGGTCAGTCAGATGAGACTAACGGCTTCACTTAGGGCATAAGGGTCAGAAATATGACTCTCGTTACCACGGAGTGGTTTGTTTGTTTGTTTTTTAAGGCTATTCATACTGCTATGCAGAGGATGCCTGTAAGTTGGCAAGCTGTTAAAAGCCCCTACTATGTTTAGTATAGGCCTAATGTCAGGGGCCTCTTACTGTCTACTTCTACATGTATTCACATTATATGGACCATGTTTCCACCTGGTGAAACTAGAGGCTGCACGGAACTCAGGCTACAATACAACCATTTTGTTCTGCTCTAACGATTCAATTTATAGATTCTACTTCAAAACAGTTCGTTTTTATTGTTTCCAATGATAACGTTACCTTAAGTGGAGGAATGCAAATCTGTTTTCAAATGTAAGGTTTTGAATTTGTTTGACATTTCTCAGTAATGACACCCTCAGACGCCCACTATCATTCATGCTATGCCTTCAGTGGTAACGCAGATGTTAAAGGGGTTGAAGCTTTTCCTCCCAAATCGGCTATGCTTTGTTTTTTCAACAACGGTGTGCATTTCCTGCATAATATATGTTTCTCACAATTGTTTTTTGTTAGCTGCGCACAGGTGATACTGAGTCTTCTCGAGTGATGGATTATGACCTCTACCATGCTTACATGGACTCGTATGTTTTATTTCATATCTAACTGAAGTAAGAGAGAAAGAGATGGGTAAGCGAGAGACGAAAGACATGGGGAAGTAAGACAAGAAAGAGAGAATAGAGAGAAATGTGAAAGAGATGGGAGATGAGGATGAGAGAGAGATGAGGAAGAGAGAGAGATGTGAAAGAGATGGGAGATAAGGACGAGAGAGAGATGAGGAAGAGAGAGGGATGAGAAAGAGAGAATAGAGAGAAGAGGGAAGAGAGGGATAGGAAAGAGAGAAGAGATATTTGCGAGTTGCATACTGATACTGAGTTTTCTCGATTAATAGCTTATAGACGATACCATGTTTAAATAGACTCCTACGTTGTTATTACATTATGTGACATATGTAAGAAAAGGGAGGGGAGAGTCAATTATATTGAGTAATTGATTTCATATTGGAACATTCATTTCTCAAACCTATGTTTTATGGAAGAAGAAATGTACTTCTGATAAACTAATCTTTTATCAAACGGTAAATGGTGAATTAATATAACATTTAGAATCATTGAGAAAGGGTTATATCCACAGGGACTAGCTCACATTTAACTTAAAATAAAATGTCTCTGCTTTGGACTGATGAGTATATGATTCTTGCATGTTAAATGACTAACCTTACATGTATGCATGTGCATGTGTCAGGAAGGCTCCCAAATAATTCTGAGGGACCTATCCTATTTTTGTAATTGAATGATAATGTGCTAATCCATTACCTTGAGTTGTCTTCACTCAGGAAAACATCCCTATCAAGTGTTAACCCAATAACTAGGACAGCTCTGAAGGCCAAGGGTCAGAGAGAGAGGATCACACTCTCCGGCTGCAGAGGGCACCCCCAGCCACGGGCAAGGAGGCACGAGGTCGTTCGAGATGAGAGGATTCTAATCTTCAACTTTCTGATGGGATAGGATGCTTCTTCATCCTTCTGCTCGGGGGGGGGCTCAAAAGACAACTCTGCAGGACGAGCGATGGCTTCAGAGGCTTCATACAAGGTTCCATGTTTCCTGGAGGAGCAGATGTCTTCCTAACCTCTCCCATCGCGGGGGGGCATCTGGATGTGCCACTTGGAATAGGCTCTGCTCTCAAGCAGATAGCAGAAGGAATGCAGGCAGATGAGCCTCCATTTCACTGGGGGATCATAAAGTGCTCACTGAATGAGCCACAATAGCAGAGCAATTGGGGGGTTGAAATATGGCGCTCTGATGAAGAAGAGTTTTGAGCCAATCAGCACCTCAGTGCTAATCTACAGTATCGGATGCCTTTACACACCAGACATTCTGTGTCATAAAGAGAGGAGGAGAACGAGTCAGGAGGACATGTTTTTCCAGCTCTTGTACAAAGATAACATTTTAATTGAATGACCAGATGTTTACAGATGTACAATTAATGATAGTTCTTATATTTACGATGAACAGACATGTGTTAAATAGTGGTGATAAATATATTTTGTCAGATCAGATTACACTTTCACACTACACAAAATAAATTAATTGATATTTTCAGATTATAAGGTATTGAACAATAAGGTATTTCTAATATTATAACAGATGATGTTAATATCCTTAATTGTCCAGCAATCAGGTTTAACAACACTACTCTTCAACGTATTATCCATGCACAGAAAGACCTACAATGATGTTTCAAGTTTTAAATATTTAAACCTTCCTTTCCAGGTTTTACAAAAGTCTTTGAATATTTGCCTAACTTTTCAGATTGTTAAACATTTTGAGAATTGTTTTCCCTTCAGATTTTGAAATGACATAATGATTGATAGTTGAAGTAATGTAATTATGTTATCACACCATAGTCTTTTGATTTAATATGTAATGAAGTAAAAGTAACAGTAATCCTGAATTGAGGACACTGTAACTTTGCAGATTACGAATTGATCAAACCACTGTGAACTTTATACCTTAACTGTGATTTTATACCTCAGCTGGATCTCTTCTGATCCTATGTTTTAAATGCATTTGACTAGTGATTGCCTTAAACTAAATCTTTAAACTGCAAGCTGGTTTTGATTTTATAGTTTGATAAGTGATATCAGCTAATGGTTACATGTTAAAACTAGTGCTGTCAAAATTATCGCGTTAACGACAGTAATTAATTTTTTGAATTAATTGCGTTAAAATATTTAACGCATTTAACGCATGTGCAGAATGGCCCGCCCCATACGTGCCACCAGTGGCAGCGCCAGGGTATGGCTGGGGTAGGCTACACCCATACCAAGAAATGGCTTAGCCCCACCATGAAAAAATTATGTTAAAGTAAGCAAAATAAAGTCTGCCAACTCGCGCGGAGTAAATTGCACAGACAGCAGTTAGTAAGATTGATTTCAGTAGCCACGGTTTTGAAAACTTTTGTCACGTAGTGATCGTCTTCTCAATAGAACATCTTTGATAACGGCGTGGTGTTGTTGCAGGAAGTCCTGACGGAGAATACTTTTGCTGTAGTACAGGTAACACATAACTAACTGGTACGCAGGTTATGTGCATAATCTGAAATGTGTACCGTCACTTGTGTCACAAAGCGCATTTGCGTACCGACGTACTTGTGAAGCTTTTCCAGAAGGCGGTTAGATCACCGGACGACAGAGTCGGTTTCCGTGTGCACAGACAGGGCTGCTGTTAACGTCGGTCTGTACAAACGGAATTGTGCCAAAACTACGCCAACCGGTTGCGGAGGGAGACTCCCCCCTTCACTGGAGAACTGCGCTAAAACAGCTGATCACAACGTTCACACTCTGTCTGTGGTCACGAAGTACTCCCCCCCCCCCCCCCCCCGAAATCAACACGTAATGAATTAAGACCCCACGGTTTGATGATTGATAGGTGTGTGGGTCGTCTTTCATTTTGACACGCAGAAAAATGTTATAATAAACATAGATACTGTATGTTAAATGGATATATCCGCCTTCTTTCATTTATCTTTCCATTCCCACAACAATATACATAAATAAATGGAATATTTTGGTCATAGTTCGAATGGTGATTAATCATGATTAATTAATTTTTAAACTGTGATTAATCTGATTAAAAATTGTAATCGTTTGACAGCCCTAGTTAAAACATATTATTTTAAAGAAGATGTTTTGCTATTATGCGTCTGTGTTTTATGTGTGTTCATTATTGTGCTTTTGACAACAGACGATCCAAACATTGATGAGAGATAATTTTCTATTGTGGTTGTCTGTATCAATCATTGTGGTTGAATGTTTCAATTGTATTCTACTTTGTGATGTAATTGATGTATGGTGGGACCACACTCATCTGAAGACGCCTATTGATTTAAGTATTGACCAAATTATTATTAGACTAACGTTTTCAGGTTATCAAAGATGATAAAAAGAGTGGGCTGTGAGGGAATCATTTTAGCTTTACTAAGATATTTGACCTTTCGGCCTGTTGACGTTTTACGACCGAGCCGAAGTCTGTTATCTGTCTTAAGGAATGGGAAGTGTCAGCTATCTTGATAAACCAGTTCAACTCTCGGTCACAAAATGGTTTATCGCTGTGGGAACGCTGGCTTCTAAACACCACTGACAAGTGATTGAGTATTTCTAGTTGGTTGATAATCTCCTCTAGCTCCACAGATGTTTACGCCTCCCCCAATATGCTGATTAGCTCTCTGAAGCTAATTAAAAGGTCGGCCAAGGGAGAAGGGATTCAGAATTGACATGGCAACCCACCTGAGCAGTCAGAACTTTTGACTGTGTGACTTGTGATGTGAATTTCTCCGGCCGATGCTTGTATTAAACTACCAGTGTTTGACATCAGAACTCCTGCTCGTCCTGTGTCTCCTTCATGAGTCGGTGACTCCCACTGCATCGCTACACAGAAGTTTCCTCCACAGTAATAATGCAATGCTGCATTGTTTTTGGATTCATTAAGTCAGAGGATATGGAAGCTTTTGAGAAAAATCAAGACTTTTCAATGTAAAACTGCAGAATTTTACGGACAATAATCGTATAAAATAGAACCACTAAAATCTAATAAAAAGAGGTTTGTCCTACTTGTCCAATGTAGTAATACGATGCTGTATTGTATTTCTCAATGGGTCACCTGACATTAAAGCTTTTGAAAAACAAATAAACACTCAAAAGTCATTGTAATGTTATTTATGTATTTCTCCTGTCTTTGGGCATTTTCTAAAAATTCAAGGTAAAAGTTTCCTATTTGCTTTCTTCCCAATCACTTGTGTTCTCCCTCCCACAGTTGGCAGAGCAGTATGGGAACGTGTACAGCCTGAAGATGGGCCCTGTGTGGACGGTGGTGTTGAACGGCTTCAGCACTCTGCAGGAGGGTCTCAGCAAAGGAGATCACATGAGCGACCGCCCTGCTTTCCCCATCCATACTGATGTGTTGCCTGATCTAGGTAAAGCACTTTTTCTATCCTTGTAGGAGGGAGGTTACATACCTCATCAATTATTTTACGTGTAGGCCTACCGGAGGCCTACTAATAATACGTAACAATATTTACACGGATGCTTTCATTATCAGTTAGCAGCGGTGTGGTTCATATTTTTACAATTTTTTTTTTTTTTTACACTGCCTTTTTAGAGAGAAATCAAGTCATAGATATGATTAGAAATTACTGATAATTAATTAATAATCCTAACATCTGATGTATTTACAGTACATTAAAACATTCATTTGACACTTACAACATTACTTTGCAAGGTACGCACAATCAAAATAAGTCTGTAAAAGCAGAATTTGAACACTGTTTCTGTGCTTCTACAATATTTTATTTACTGTTCACAGAAGTTTTATTATACTCATAAGACTGTTAAACACCTGAACTTTTGAAAGAACATCGATAACATTCATCTGTTTGCAACTTATATATATCGATATTCCAATTACTTGTAGACTATTCTGCACTATTTCTATTATATTCTATTTTTACTTGCACTATTTTATCTGTTTCATTGTGTTGCACTGTTGGAGGAGCCTGTGTGTGAAGATTTTCATTGTCATAACTACACTGTAGCTACTGTATGCACACATGACAATAAAAGCCTTGAATCATGGTGTGTGAAGAATAGTGACAGGCATTATTTTGATAATACATTTGATGTCCCACTATTTCAAATTGTGGGACATCACATTGTGAAAGTGTTAATGTTGTTGATTATAAAAACTACGGTTAATCATGTGTTTTTATTTGTTAATTTGGATATAAACTTAAAGATGTGTTTACTTCTACATACAGACTGTTTCTATCTGTCTCATTTATGTCACAAGCTGCATTTCTAAAGTTTTTATCTAAATTCACATTTTCTCATCAGGTATTGTTTTTGCTAGTGGATATTCGTGGAAGCAACAAAGGCAGTTTGCCCTCTCCACTCTCAAATACTTTGGCGTTGGCAAGAAATCACATGAATCTTCCATACTGGAGGAATTTAGGTACATGTCCAAAGAAATCGCTAGTCATAAAGGTAAAGTGTACAAATGTCTAAAGGTATTGAGAATACAGAAAAAAGCCTATTACTGATCATGCTACTCACTTTTCATTTTGATATGTTTGATCAACTGTCCAGGCAAACCCTTCTATCTACATTTTTTAATGAAGAACGCCGTCTCCAACATCATCTGCTCCCTGATCTTTGGCCATCGCTTTGACTACAAGGATGAGAAGTTTCTGCAGGTGATAACGTTGTTGGACAAAGGGGTCCAGATTGAAGGATCCATTTGGGCACAGGTACATCCTTTCAAAACTATTTCAATCTTACTTCAGTGTACTGGTCTTGTTCCTGCATCTGGACACTCTTTAGAGTTGAGTGTTTGCTCTTTGATACACATTTGTTCTAAGTCTTATTTACACTGTATGATAATGATATCATTACATAACAGCTGTACAACGCCTTTCCTGTGCTGATGAGGCGTGGGGCCACACCACACTCTTCAAAAGGGTTATCGTGATATAATGGACTTGATGGAAACAGAAATTAATAAGCACAGGGAAGACTGGAACCCCTCTGATCCTCGAGACTTCATCGACTGTTTCCTGACTGAGATTCAGAAGGTTCGTGGACAAACTACGAGCAAATCAACCAGATACTAGCTTAATTGATAATATTTGTTTTGTGTTGCCTTATATGATTGTAAACCCAGATGCTGAATTGACAGTTTTTAGGGTTTCCTTAAGGCTGTGGGAAATCGTCATTGTGATTTTGCCACTATATTCTGAAATCTTACAGTATAGACCAAATGATTATCAAATGCAAGAAATACCCATGCAATTAATTAATAATTAAAATTATCCTTTGTTGCATAATTTAGAGAGTTTCACACATATGTTTTTGGCAACAAAAGCATAAAATATGAGATTATTCAAAGTCAAAATTCAGTTTACTTATTATTGAATTTGCTTTGGTATATACTAATACAAACATGAACATAGTAAGAGAAAAATATGTCATCAAATATTGAAAACAATATTATAAAAGCTATTATAAAAATAAATTCACAACATAAAAGAAAATACAATCATTAGAAGCACCCTTAGTTGGACTTAATATTATTCAAATGTAAGTTAAAACCATAAACGAAAAGGATTGCTATTTAGCATTTCAATGTAAAAACTGTAGTAAAACAATTATATATATTTATGAGAAATATAAATTAAAATGAATGGGCTCTCTTTGATATAATGACAATTAGGTAATCATTGTTTAATAATCCATTTCTTTCCCTGCCTTCCCCCCACACTAGACATTTGTTTGTAAACTGTACCTCTAAATTGACATCACAAGTGCATTTTCAAAATGTTCAGCATCAGGACAAGAGGGATGATGAGCCAGACGCTTGTTTTGATGGAGGCAACCTGGTGAAGTGTTCGTTTGATCTGTTCGGAGCTGGCACTGAGACCACCTCCATCACCCTGCGCTGGGGTGTGCTCTACATGGCAAAGTACACTGAGATTCAGGGTATGAAATCATCATAAGTTATATTGGCTCGTGTGTCTTCTCTTCCATTCATTCTCTCCTTGGCTCTCCTGTTGCACAGAGAAGGTC
This sequence comes from Pseudochaenichthys georgianus, assembly GCF_902827115.2. Classification (NCBI taxonomy): domain Eukaryota; kingdom Metazoa; phylum Chordata; class Actinopteri; order Perciformes; family Channichthyidae; genus Pseudochaenichthys; species Pseudochaenichthys georgianus. The sequence goes on along the minus strand of NC_047506.1, from coordinate 5,235,194 downwards.
CAGGAGGAGATAGACAGCGTGATTGGACAGTCCAGAGAGCCGTCCATGGAAGATCGTCCAAACATGCCCTACACTGACGCCGTCATACACGAGATCCAGAGAATTGGAAACGTAGTTCCTCACAACCTGCCTCATGTGACCAACAGGGACGTTCAGATAGGAGGCTACACAATCCCAAAGGTCAGTTCTCTAATTCAATATTTACGCAAATTGAACAACCATGTTGCATCTTCATAAATTACCATTATGGTTCCAATCACCAGGGAGTTATAGTAATGCCCAACCTGACCTCGGTGCTGTTTGACAAGAATGAGTGGGAGACGCCCAACACCTTCAACCCAGGACACTTTCTGAACAAGGAGGGGAAGTTTGTGCAGCGAGCGGCTTTCATCCCTTTCTCTGTGGGCAAGTACCTTTTCTAATATTATAGAAGTGATGGTGCAGATAACCAAATCAGTGGTTGACTTTGATACACTGGAATCCTTTTAAGTAATATATTGTTTGTTATTATATTGTCACGGATGAGTGAAGGAAGCAGGACCCAAATGCAGATAACTCTTGAGAAACCCTTTATTCCAAGGATAAATGACAAATACAGAACAGAACACTCTCCGGTGCACTCCGTCACCAACAAACAATGACCCAACACTGAACACAGACAAGACTAAATACAAGAAGGGGTAATCATGACAACGAGAAACAGCCGGGCAGGGGAGGAGAAACACAAGGACAACAGGTGAACACAATCGGGTAATCAGGGAGGGAAACAGACAGAAAGCAGACAGGCAGGAAATGGGGGTGAACACTTAACACAATAAGACAGGAAACCCAAAGACAAGAAAAACACCAACACAGACAAAACTACAAACGTGACCTAACATGTGAATTGTGACAGAACCCCCCCCTCAAGGGACGGATTCCAGACGTCCCTAAAGAAAAAAAAAAAAAAAAAAAAAAGTCCAAAACCCCAAGCAGGGGGTCCGGAGGGGGTCCGGAGGACGGGTCTTGGGCTGACAACCCAGGAACACAGCGGAGGACCAGGAAGGGGTCTCGGGCGGACGGCCCGGGGGGCAAGGTACAGTCCAAAAAGGGGATTCGGGCGGACTGCCCGGGGACAAGGCAGAGAACCAGGAAGGGGTCTCGGGCGGACGACCCGGGGTCAAAACAGAGTCCAAGGTGGGGACCATGGAGGACCGAAGGCAGCGGCAGGAAGAGTCAGGGGGCCGGGCCCGAGGGCGAAGACCGCGGCTCTCAGGGGGCCGGGCACGAGGGCGAAGACCGCGGCTCTCAGGGGGCCGGGCTCGAGGGCGAAGACCGCGGCTCTCAGGGGGCCGGGCTCTCAGGGGGCCGGGCTCGAGGGCGAAGACCGCGGCTCTCAGGGGGCCGGGCTCGAGGGCGAAGACCGCGGCTCTCAGGGGGCCGGGCTCGAGGGCGAAGACCGCGGCTCTCAGGGGGCCGGGCTCGAGGGCGAAGACCGCGGCTCTCAGGGAGCCGGGCTCGAGCCGGTGTCGACCGGACAGGATCAGGAGGCCGGGCAGGAAAGCGCTGATGGGCCAGTTCCGGAGATCGGGCAGGACCCGGTGTCGGCCGGACAGAAACCGGAGCCGGTCGGACAGGCTTCGGCAGGATCCCCCACGGAAAAGGACCAGGAGTGCCGCAGAAATAACTGACTGCCTCTCTTCAGTACTGGAGGCATATCGAAAGTCATTCCTCAAGCAAGTTAACTTGTACTTCACCGCGTACAAACTGTCTGCTGGGTCCATTCCTGGTTGGGTCATTCTGTCACGGATGAGTGAAGGAAGCAGGACCCAAATGCAGATAACTCTTGAGAAACCCTTTATTCCAAGGATAAATGACAAATACAGAACAGAACACTCTCCGGTGCACTCCGTCACCAACAAACAATGACCCAACACTGAACACAGACAGAGACAAGACTAAATACAAGAAGGGGTAATCATGACAACGAGAAACAGCCGGGCAGGGGAGGAGAAACACAAGGACAACAGGTGAACACAATCGGGTAATCAGGGAGGGAAACAGACAGAAAGCAGACAGGCAGGAAATGGGGGTGAACACTTAACACAATAAGACAGGAAACCCAAAGACAAGAAAAACACCAACACAGACAAAACTACAAACGTGACCTAACATGTGAATTGTGACATATATAACATAAGTATTCAAGTTTAAGTTAACGTTTCAAATATGGCCAGGTGAATATTAGGTGTAAATATTTCTTCTCAGATTAAATGTTTGTGTTTAATTCATAAAGATTGGCTTTTGGCACTACTGTAGTTTTTCCTGTCGAAAACAATCAAAAGTACATCCTGAAATGAAAGCATATCAGGAACAAAAATTGGCGTTTACTGCACTGATTAAAGGTAGGGTATGTAATTGATTTCAGAAACACTTTTTGTTATATTCCATGGAATGCTCTTAACATCCCGATAGCAATGAATACATTAAATGCTTTGACAATAAATACATTAAAAATTCATCTGTGGAAGCCATAGTACTGTAAAAAGCACAACCAATAATTTTCACCGGCCCGGCTAAAATAACTGGATGGCCTAGCTGCCTGTCAGCCTTCCATCTGGGCACACATTTCCCTCGTTCCCTCATTGGTCATGTGCCCGTTCGTGTGTGCTGGAGGAGGGGCTCTGTAAGGAAGTCTGAAGGAAGGGGCAGTTTTTCCTGTTGTGTATTTTCAAATTCTAGCGCACTCGAGCTGGTTTCTCCAAAATTACACACCCCACCTTTAAGCTCTGAAAACCTATAACACTAAAATATTTTTTATATGTGTATAAATGTTAGTAATACTCCCTAAAGCATGTTAACAAACCTTCATGTTTAATGTCGGTGGGGCAATTTTAAGTAAAACTGAATCGTCTCAGGTGAAGATAGCTCAGATGATAAATTGTTTCTTTTTTTTTTACTTATGTATTTGCATTTCTCTGATTATGTTTTTGCCGCAGGTAAGCGGGTGTGTCTCGGGGAGAACCTGGCCAGGATAGAGCTCTTCCTCCTCTTCACCTCCTTCCTGCAGCGCTTCACCTTCTCCATGAATCCGGGTGTGGAGGCTGTGTTCAAGCCCCGTGTCAGCATCTTCCTCTCACCCCAACCCTACCAAATCTGTGCCACTTTACGTGAAGAGTGACACACCTCATCAACACAATTTCCAGAAATATTAGAAAATATTCATTTATAAATATTTCTTGGAGCAGAAAAAGACGACAACGATGATGTAATTGCTAATGTTTAGGATAGACGTTGCCTATCTACATTGCACGTCCAGCAGAATTAGAGCTTTATTAGCATTTATTGGTATTTTCAATTTCAGACCAATATACACCCTTGCTTTGGTATCTAACAACTTACTTTAAAACATATGGATGTTTCGCTTAGTTGTGGTCTGCTATTTGATTATTTTCGGGTTAGGTGGAGGTTTAAGATAACAACAAAAACTGTATAATCAGGGATTCAGGGTCTCTGTAGACCGTGTTGTTTCTTTTGAATAAATGTCTTATATACTGTAATTGTACGAGGAGACGCATTAAATATTGTTGTGGGTTTGCAAGGTCTTTATTGTTAATTGTGCCTTGGATTTTTAAGACATTTAAAAAAAACAATATAATACAAGTTTTTATGGTAACATCTGTAAAACCCTAAAGGAGGAAATCTCCCACGACATCTGGAGCTTCTGAATCAAAGAAGGTCATACGAAGGCCTCTTACATAAGACATAAAGAAATGCAATAGGCTAACCAAACTGGGTGCTAGGTAAGAGGGCAGATATCAGGACAACACGGTGATAAGAATAAAAAAAGTCGGCCACACTGCAGTTCTGTTATATTGTGAGTATTTTAGTCATAAATGATGTAAGCTTGGTCAGAAATGACCATATCCTGTCATTCACACAGCTATTCTACTAGAAAAATGTATGTTTGTTTCAGTTTAACTTTATTGGAAATATTCCGGTGAACTCTTTGACTACAGTATCACACAGACAGTCCTTATTATTTGACAATCAGTGACAACCTGACTGTAAAAAGTGTTCTTAATATTGTCACCATTTCAAGAAGTTTTATTACTTTCAGCTGCCATACACATAACTGACAAATAATGAATCCATTACAAATTGTATAGACTTATAAATATTTGTTCATGAAATTGTAAACATTTTAAATATAGTGGTGATTAAATAAACTCGTTGTTACAGTGATGTCCCCCTTTTTATTTTAACATAACAGCTGAGAGAAGCCACAACACCCTCTCACTCATCCAATTTCAGTTTGTGTGTGTTACCCAAACTGTTGTCTGTGTTTACAACATGGCTCCTCAGCCCTTCCTCCCTGGACACTGTGTTTTGTAGCCCACCATGTAGGCCTGCAGATACACACGAGCCTGGTTCAGCCTGGAAACACAAACACAAAACATTTATTATTATTTTAAATACTCACGGATCTAACTTCACCTTTAGTTATTTTTAAAGAGGACATACAGTACAATGCTCATTTCCAAGTTCATATTAGTATTTATTTAGTGCCTCTACTGTGACATGTTTACATTCTTTAATGTTCAAAAAGCTCTTTATTTTTCTCATTCTGCCTGTGCTGCAGCACCTCTTTTCACCCTCTGTCTGAACCCAGAGCCCAGTCTGCTCTGATTGGTTAGCTGGCCGGCTCTGTTGTGATTGGTCAACCGCTTGGAGATGTCCCGCCCCTTAGCCTATCACTTAAAATGTTTTGGAGCGCTAACCAATAGATGCAAAAGTGTTACATACTGATGTTACTATGTTACAGAAGTAAACAAAGGAGTCCAATGGAGGCGTTTCAGGCAGGGGGGGGAAGTGTGTGGGAGAGAAACTCCCCACTTTTTTGCTTTTTCAGAACAATCACATGCAAAAAAAACCCTAATAACACACTTCAGAGAAGGGAAAACCCCAAAAAGCATGATCGCGCCTCTTTAAAATAATGGTCAACACATGCTGCTACTACCTTTGTATTTCATAAGGCAATTATGTTTCATTCTGACAATAAATAATTATTAACTGATTGAATCTAAGTCTAAGTAGTGATCTAAATATGAACATCGATAGCTCCACCATCTTCAACTTTATGAACTACCTAATCAAGATCTAGAGCAGTGGTTCTCAACTGGTCAGGCCTCGGGACCCACTTTTTTCTTTGTCAATAAATCGCGATCCGAAATGTTGAACCACTCAAATCTATTCAACAAAAAATCGTGCTGTATATACGCTTTTCAGCATACAATATTAATTAAAGTGAAGTACAGTGCATATATCCCTTCACAGAACTAAAGTATGCTTTAAAAAAATGTTTAATGAGATGATGGAATCAAAGCTTAAAGGTGGGGTAGGTAATTTTGGAGAAACCAGCTCGAGTGCGCTAGAATTTGAAAATACACAGCCGGAAAAAATCTGCCACTTCCTCACAGAGCCCCTCCTCCAACACACATGAACACGCACATGACCAATGAGGGCACGAGATAAGTTTGTGCACGAGATGGAAGGCGGACAGGCAGGTAGGCCATCCAGCTACTTTAGCCGGGCCGGCTCAGATGATTGGTCGTGCTTTTTACGGCTTCCGCAGATGACGTTTTTTTATGGATTTTGTTGTCAAAGCACTTCAGATATTCATTGCTATCGGGATGTTAAGAGCATTCCATGGAATATAACAAAAAGTGTATCTCGAGCCGGTTTCTCAAACTTACCCCACCTTTAACTATATAACATAAAAAGGCACACATGCTGAAAACCCAACCCCAGAAGGGGGGGTCTGGGGGGATTCTCCCCTAGGAGATTTTTATAAATACTAACATATAAACTACGCATTCTGGTACACTCTGAGAAGAAAATAAATAAATCTATTACTACCCGACATTTTAATAATATTTTATGCCATTGTTTGTTTTTCACTTTTTTCTGACAGCTGAACCTGCTGCTCCTCACGGAGAGAAGAGTAAAGAGGAGATAGTCTGTATGAATTACTTTAAATTGTGGGTAAGGTTAGATAGCCCCCATTGTTCTGTGGCCTGTCAATCATCAAACCGGGGGTCATATATCATTATGTGTTCATTTTGATCTGAAGTTGTACCCAGGGCCGGCTCTAGACAATTTGCTGCCCTAGGCGAGATTTTAGCTGGTGCCCCACCAGCCAGAAAATTATACAATAGAAAAGATAAAGATCAATAGAGTATCCAAGGAATACACAATAGCCGCGTTCACACTGCGGTACTTTTCCCACAAAGGTTCATGCGAACTTAGTTCATGCGAACTCTTTAGTTCGCATGAACTAAAGAGTTCGCATGAACTAAGTACAGAAAAAAACCACCAGAAAAAGTCCCTGGGGGTGGTTTAGGCAAATGAAGCCGCTGACGTCACTTCTTCTTCTTCTGCTTTGGGTTTACTGGCAGGCCGCAAACCACTTCACGGCGTATACTGCCGCCCGAAGTCCCCGGCCGGAAGTCCCCGGAGTTGGGGACTGGCTTCAGTAGAAGCTGCTGGGAGTCCCAGCAGCTTCTACTGAAGCCTTCCGAGTAAATCGCCAGAACGCCGACACCTCCTCATCTCCACCGCTCCCATGTTTTATTTTGTGTTGCCATAAGTTAGTCTCTCTGCGTTTCTGCGCTGGGCTAATGCTAATGCTAATAATGCTAATGCGAGGATAATAAAATGGCGGCTTCACAAAACTTTTTGGGAGTTTTACGGGGCGTGGTTTGCAATTCGCCCAGCCAATCAGAAATATAGCTCTTTTCTCAAAAAAGAGCCGCTCGAAAGTCCCTGCTAGAGAGCAGGGACTTTCGAGCGGGTAAAAAGGTTCGCATGAACTACTTTTAGTACCGGCTCTTTTTGGTGTGAACGCGATCATGAACTAAGTTCGCATGAATCTTTGTGGAAAAAGTACCGCAGTGTGAACGCGGCTAATGGAATGGGGGATGGACGTCAAATCCTCTAGGGGGGTCCGGGGGTATGCTCCCCCGGGAAGAATTGTTTGAACATTTTAAAGTAAAATGCTTCAATCTGGTGCACTTTGAGCAGAATTACTACCAGATCTAGGGGGTACAACACTAAAACACCCATATGAAAAAGATCGGTTTACATTTTAATAATCAAATAAGTATGTGAACATAACCAATAACCTACCATAGCCAATAACAAATAAATGTAACTTATTTTATTTTTGTTGTTCATTCATATCTTATTTTACTTCGTTAACATTTTTTTATTTATGCATATTTTTTTATCTCTCCAGTTTTAAACGATATTTTTGGTTTACTGTCCTATAGTATACATTGAAATGATTTCAAACCTGTTTATATTATATATTATAAAGGAGTGCCTTGGAAATATGTATTTACATAAATTGTGATCAAAACGTTTGAGACCCACTGAGATAACTTAGACTAAAGTGAACTATCTAAACACTGAGAGTCCTTTACCTCACTGAGCTGTAGTTATCAGCCTCTCAGTCTGACTGGAGAGGACTCTCCCTCCACATTATTGTAGAAAGCACCAGATTCTAATAACAACAGCGTTGGTACCGGTGCACCCTCCCTTTCTCCCTCGCTCGCTCCCACGCTCGCATTTTAGCTGTGAGCTGCGGGCGCCTGATAAGCCAACATCCCCATTTTCGTCACTTACAGCGCCCATCGTACAGGGCAAATGAAAAGTGTAACCAGGGTGAAAAGGGTGTTACATTTACTTAATTATGAATAATGTTACATCAAGGCCGAAAATTAGGATGAGCACCAACGGTCAAAATGTTTTTTTTTTCCTCCCAGAGCTGTCAGCGCAGCGCCTCCCCAGATCTGGCGCCCTAGGCGAACATCTATAACGCCAGTGCTACGAGCCGGCCCTGGTTGTACCCATGGATGTATAAAGAATAGTTCTACCGCAAAGTTATTCTCCGTGGGGACTTCCAGCAACAATCTTGATTCTGATTGGCCAGAAGACGTGAAAAAACATCAGCAAAGATGTTTTATTGAGAAGATGATCACTACGTGACAGAAGTTTTCAAAACCGTTTATGGTCTCCGGTACTTCCTGTCCAACGCCTACTGCATGCACAGCGTTAGAAAAAAAAAGATACTTTTTTTTTTCAATTTTCTTTTTCTTCACTCACACATCTGCGACCCACTTGAAACGGGTCCACGACCCACTTTTGGGTCGCGACCCACCAGTTGAGAACCACTGATCTAGAGGATGTAATAAGAAAACAAGTAAGAAACCTGTATTTAGTGCAGAACCGAATCCCCAGGGGTCCGCAGCGGTCCACGTAACTCTCCCTGAACGCCTTTCTTACCGCTCGAGCCCTGCTGACCACCGTGGTGACCACAGGGCACGTCCTAGGACACAAACACACATTCATAACAACACAGTCAATAAGTCATTATCATAATATAAATCATATGACATTTTTACATTTGCACAGATTCATTAATACTTGAGAGAAATTGTGAAAATGACATGATCAGTGTTTAAAAAGTTGTGCAGTTGTTAATATAATTCCGAATTTTATTTAGTTTTAAAAATGTGTTTTACTTTTATGTATGCACCATGACATCAAGTCAAATTCCTCGTACGTGTCAACCTACCAGGCAATAAACCTGTTTCTGATTCTATAATGTGCTTGAGTGAAACAAACTTCCTGAAAAGGCCGACCAGTAATGAGCAGCAGACAGACCACACATTAATGAATCGTGGTGTTATTTGTGTATCTTGTTGTTGTTGTTGATACTCACAGCTTCTCGCAGCGTAGGCCTGCCGTCCCCTCTGGACAGGTGCAGGTGTTGTGAGGACTGCAGGTGGCCCCGTGTTGGCAGGGCGGCACACAGGGCGTGGTCAGAGCTGCAGACACACAACACACAGCAAGAGTCTTAATGCAAGGTGACGGCAAAGAAAAGGTCTCTTATACAAACACACACACACACACACACACACACACACACACACACACACACACACACACACACACACACACACACACACACACACACACACACACACACACACACACACACACACACAAACCCGTTTCACAGTGAATTCCAGTATATCCTTTGACGCAGCGGCACCTGTTGAGGCCGACACACACTCCACCGTTTTTACATGGTTTGTGACACTGAACGGGCTCTGAGGGAGACAGAAAAACATGCATTTAGATGTAATGGATCATCTTTGAGTGATATTGATGCAGGGGAAACTGGTGGTATGACTGATGAACAGTGACCTGGATCAGGGGCCAAGACAAACTGGGCTGCACACTGACTGTTTGTTTTGAATACAACATGACCCTGAGGAGGGAAGCCTTTCTCTTTCTTTTATTCACTATTAAAGATCCAACTCTGTTATACTCTGTAATCCCAAAATAAACCATCTTGAGTTTTGACTTCTGACCACACTTCAAGCTGTAGTGTTGAACACTTATTATAGACGCTGTAAATTAAGCAACTTTCTCAAATATCAGTGAACATTAACTTTAGATATTCTGGTGCGGCTCGACAGCTCCACTTATTGGCAGCCGGTAGAGCTACATACTGCATCCAACCTTATCGGCTTATTTTAAATAAAGCCATGTCTACCAGGACATAAACATAATATTTTCATCATCAATTTATCTGTCAAGTAATTTAAAAGGTTGTCATTGGAGACAGTTAAAAGCGAAAGATAACTGGAGATCAATTACAAAAACAAATATGTAAGAAATAGCAATCTTTTCTCTTTTAATCGCTTGCCCTTTTTTATTTCTGTTCATTTACTTCTGGCAGCTCTATGTTCTTCAGTAGTAATGTTTTCTCCACCTCTCAGATTGTTTCAATTGAAGGGGTTTTTAGAGGACTAAGAACAGCGTTTCACAAAAAAGACACAACACATCTTTGAAGAAAACAGACCAAAGTTAATACAGAAAAGTTCATCAATGGAAAAAAGACAAAGCAAAATACAGAAAACATAGGTTAACACAGGTTAAAGCGAACATCACTGCTGTCTTTGTCCCCCAAAGAAAATCTGCATGAGGCAGCAAACACAAAATAATCTGAAAACAGGAAAACGGCTGCATCCATAACTCGTAACAACCAAAACCCCATTTTGTTAAAAGGCCCAATTTCTGGTGGAATAATGAAACCTCACATAGTGGCTTCTCTAGGAGGTCAAACCTGCCTCCTGATGAAGGTGAATTGAACTTTGTGTGTAAAAGGTAACAGGAGCTGAGAACAAATTCAGCACCTCGTTAAAGTAAAAGCTATTAGAAGTCATATGGTCTCATTTATTCAAAACACGTTCTATTCTGCAGACACAGACAATTAGGGAAATGTCACCTATTTGGCAGCGAGCTCCTTGCCAACCACTAACACATGTGCATTTGTTGACATCCACACATCTTCCCCCGTTTCTGCAGACAGGACTGCACAAGGCTGCAAAACAAACAAACACACACACACACACACACACACACACACACACACACACACACACACACACACACACACACACACACACACACACACACACACACACACACACACACATTGAAATAGAAGTGTTATGTCGGAAAAAAATTCATTTAAAGTAACATTGTGTTGTCCAAACATGATTTGTTTTTCCATCACACATTTTATTAGACCTGCATGGTGGCTGTAACTGGAGCCAGATGTGTTTGTGCTTCTGTTACTCACGCAGGAGGCACTGGGGGCCAGTGTAGTCAGAGGGACACTGGCAGGTTTCAGGCCCCACACAGCGACCACCGTTAGCACAGGGCAGCTCACACACCGCTGAGAGAAGGACGATACAAATGTGAGCATCTTGTAACCTTTTAAACAACAGGATTTTTTTCGTTTACTGCATTCTGCTTTCTTTACTCAAAATAGCTTCTATCCCAGCATGCTTATAGACTCTGCAGTGCTTGCTTGTACAGAAGTGATGCATAAAAGCTGGAGTGCAGATATTTTGTCTCCCCTCTCTGGCCGTAAGAGTAATTACTATACGGGGGAAATGTGCCAATAGCCGCTTTCACACCAAGTACTTTGCCGTACTTAGTGCCGGCACTTTGTCTGGGGTACCAGGGCACTAGTAGTACCCCAGGGCACTAGTACCCCAGGGCACTGAGTGCAGATCGCGTTCACACTGGAATAAATCGGAGATTACGCAAATGAGCCGCTGACGTCACTTCGTCTTCTTCTGCTTTGGGTTTACTGGCAGGCCGCAAACCACTTCACGGCGAGTACAGTAGGTGGCAGTATGCAGTGCACCTTAAAGTTATTTGCAATCCGCCAAAAAAACGAGAGAAGAAGAACTTCACGGCGTATACTGCCACGCCCACCTTCCGACCTCAGACATGACGGAGATGGAGTTGACTGAAGTTGTGATTTGTGTGCTCATGTTATACAGCTTTGTAACTGGGTTATTGCAGCCAACTAGGGATTTGACACAAATGCGGAGCCACCCGTCGAATGCTATAATTGCAATGCTGGTTCAGAATCGAAGGCGGTTAAAAAGCCTTAAGAAAAGGATTGGATGATGAAAAGCACGCACTATGGCCATGTTTCGCCGTAGGGTGGCCGATTCTGATTCCACTTTTTGCTGTCTGAAATGTGTCCCCTTTGTGTAAAGAGATTCTGAAAGTTTCAGGAAAAAAGATTTGCTCACTTTTTGTCCTGATCCATTTATATTAAAACTTGGCGAATTTGTGATAATGTTTTTTTGTCTTGTGTAACCATTAGCCAATCACCAACCAAGGTACCCCCCCCCCACACCTTATCACCTGAATCTCCTCCTAGAGCACCATTGTGTTCTGTTTAACCAAATCTCTCATAGGGGCGTGGGGAGGGACTCCTTATCTTCATCTAAAGTAACAGACAGAGAATCAGCACTTTTGAAACAGGGCTGAAACAGAGGGGATTATGGGTAATGCTGCAATGCATGATCTGTTTGGTATTTCAAGCCAAACACTTCAGAGACATGTTTTGTATATATCTGAGACCTACAATAAAGTAATGAAAAACAATATAGGGGACCTTTAAGCTTAATCACTGGAATCGTTTGGCAAAGGCTTGAATGTACGGGACTTTCCCTATTATGTAAAATTCACTGATTCAGCTTTAATGTCAGAGGTGAGGTACCTGTGTGGCATCCTGCTCCCTTCCAGCCAGGAGGACACAGACATTTGTTCCAGCGCATACAGGTTCCTCCGTGAGCACAGGGCGGGGAGCACGAGGCTGAAACACATCATCAACAAGAGTCTATTTCTCACAGCAGCAGCAAATAACTATATACACTTCTACATCAATGTTCTACATGTCAAACAGTCCAGTTTTGTACCTGAGCAGCCCAGTCCAGGGTAGCCTGGAGGACAGTCGCAGCTGTTTGGAGCCACACACACTCCATAGTTCTGACACTGAGTGTTACACACAGCTGCAACAGCAGGGACGTTAATAAGCATTTTATAATAATTAAATCCTTTCAAAAAACAGACTAAAGCAGTTCCTTTTGCTAATACTGTTGTAGGGCTGGGAAATATGTACGTATTATGTTGATATTGTGATATGAGACTACATATCATCTTATTTTTTTGATATCGTAATATTACAAAAGTAGAGAACAATACAGTAAATTGATGTCATTTTTTTATTCACTCAGTCATTATATCCTCATTACTGATGATTATTTACCAACAATCTCATTGTGTTCATATTTTTTAAAGCCCCAATAGTCAACCTTACAATATTATTGTAATATGATTACTTTCTCAATATTACACTTCCCCATACTGTTATCACTCATCCACATTTTGGTGGATCAGAAACATTTAGGTCCATTTTGTAAGCTGCCATAGACATATTGTGTGTTTGATGTTTGACTCACGCTTGCACTTGGTGCGGTCGTCAGTTTGAACCTCGTAGCCCCCCCGGCAGCTGCAGTGAAACGCTCCAGGATGGTTCACACAGAGCTGCTCACAGCCTCCGTTTGTAAAGTCCCCGCACTCGTTCACATCTTATGACAAAAGGTTAAACAGTTAAACATTTCACAACATTAAAAAACACATTGTCTATGCAGTCTGTTCGTTTCCTTTATGGCTCAGTGACAGGGAATGCTCGGCTGCTCACACACAGGCTTATCGCACATGACATGTGGCCGCAGCTAAACTGTTCAGAGTCATAAGGTCAATTATCAAATTTCGGCATTGGCCTTTTAACCGAGATACAGTTTCTTTTAAGTATCAACCTGGCACAAATAAATAAAAGAGAAGCTGAGCGCAGCCATTTAAAGTCCTAAAAAGCAGTACAAAGCAATATATATTTGCAAATGAGCCTCTGGGGATCTTTGTATGGCTGTTTCATCATAAGGTTGTTTTGATTGTGAAGTCTGAAGGCATACAACTGAGTTATTTTAACATAAATACTTGAAATAAAAGAAAATCCTATCTAACGTTGCTGGATGTTAATGACCTCAAATGAAATAGCATTAAATGTTCCCAAAATCCTTTTAAAATGATGGTGAAATGTATAGACAGCTTAATTTCTGGGCGGAATTAAGTTCAGTCGAAGCCTAATGAAGCTTAGCGCAAGTTCAGACAGGAAGACCTAACACTCCGTATTGCTCGTCATGGCAATACTTGCTCCCTGCACTAAATGACAGGGAGCGCCACTCCTCAGCTAACCTATCACGTCCCTCCATTTACAAGCCTAATGATCGCACCTGTTAATCCCTCTATATATGCTCTCCCCTTTCCTATCAGCTGTCTTCCAGGTGTCAACGCGCAACCCTCCTCCACCCCTTCGCCCCCTGCTTTCAACTCAGGGCCAAGCTTAACCTTCTCCCTTCCAACCGGACCTAACCACTTATCACCACCACCAGTGTCTAGACCCAGGGGGGTTCATCGGAAACGGTTCTTCCCTTCCCGATTGATATCCTACAAAACCTGGGCCTAATCGCCAAAACAACATTTCATTCACTTGTTATAAACTGTCATCATTATGTTTCATTTATATAATGTGACCGATAATAAATATGTATTCCATACATCACGTCTCTCCTGATTGAACTACAGTAGGTCAGCAATTTAAAAACAAAGGTGGCAGTGAGGAAATAAAATGGTTCTGACCGACGCAGCTCCTCTGGTCGTCGCCCAGCTTCCAGCCGGCTGTGCAGCTGCAGCGGATCTGACCCTCCGCTCTCACGCTGCAGACGTGTTCACAGCCACCGTTTCTCAGCTTGCAAGAAGTGACATCTGTACAGGTGAAGAAGAAAAGGTTTTAACACTAAGTATTTACAGATTATAATACTGCAGGGCCGGCTCTGACCAATTGGGGGGGCACCAAAGCTGGCGCCCCCCCCCCCCCCCCCAAATGCAGACACTCACTATGATTCACACGTGCATGGTTGTGGCATGACCACAAAAACAAAGATATTGACACAAGATGTGTGCAACTGTATTTAGTTTCCTATCCATTTGACCATGATTTAAGTGGGGGGGGGGCTCCTCTAGGGGGGTCCGGGGGCATTCACCCCCGGGAACACTTATTTTTATATTGAAGTTGAAAGCATCAATCTGGTGCACTTTGAGAGCAACATTAGGAGATCTATGGATACATCTCTCAACACCCATATGAAACAGAACTGTAAGCAGATTTTCTTTTACAAATCACTCCCCTTTCAAACTGTATTCTTGTTTATTAATAACAACTTTTTTGTACTGTCAGTATTTTATACCTGTTTTTCACCTGTTCTCTTATTTTTTTATAACTATAATGATCATATAAAGGTGTGCCTTTACCTCACTGAGCTGAGGTTATCAGAGCCTCTCAGTCTTTCAGGAGAGAGCTCTTTAAAGCTCTCCCCCTCGCGGCCGCTTACACAGTAAATTTCAATGTTAATAAAAGCACACAGAAGCTGTGTACGTTTTTTGGGAGTTTGATTTATTTTAAATGAATACAAATACAAAATTAAAACCTATAATTGCACACTAAAACCATTATTTCAAAAAAAGAACAATTTCACATAAGGGTTTTTACTGGGACTGGGGCAGTTCAACTTGATTTTGGGGGGGGGGGTGTGCCATAGTTTATGGGTGCTGTACGCAATATAGGCTTAGTTCTGTTAGTATAAGATAATAAGATGTACTTTGTTGATCCAAAATCGGGAAATTGTGTTGTTATGAAATAAAAAAAAAATATATTTTTTTTATTTCTAACTTCTTTTTTTTTTCAATTTTCGGCGCCCCCTATGGGTTGATGCGCCCTTAGCATTCGCCTATACTGCCTATGCCGAGGGCCGGCCCTGTAATACTGGCTTGGGCAAAACTAAATAAATAGATTCATCAAGTAATAGTGAAATGACCTAATCTTACATTTTCAAGCCAAAATGCCCCAAAAAACCTTCTAATTCCAGACTTTAAATTGTGAGATTATTACATTGTTTTAATGTTCCAATTAACATGCAATTTCCTTTAATAATATACTTTTAGTTGATAAATCACTGAAAGAGTGAATTGGCAACTAATCAACAATGAAAATAGTCACATTTAAAAATGACAGACCATATGAAAAAGCAGTCTTACAAACAAACAGTTGCTGCAAATAATAAGTTAAAGCTGCTGTTTTAAGTATTTTTAAACAACTATTTAAACTACCTCAACCATTTGATCTGATAATTAGCGCTACTGTAACCAGTCCTAAAGAATGAATTATTGACAGAGTACATTTCTTTAAAGCTGTGTTGGATGGGCATCAGTAAAATCATGGAATACTAAAATGTAAGCAGTTTGACTTGCAATTTGATACGACTTTACATGATAATTAGTTGCAATTCATAATTGATATTTGTCTATGTTGATGTTACACATGGAGCTGATCTGATGCAAGTCACATTTCAGACTTGATCTGACCATTAAAGGATTATCATATCCTATTTAAATATTACATTACATGTTACTTGTTAGACGCTTTTATCCAAAGCGACTTACATACTCAATACTGTGGGCAATCCCCACACCGACATGCTGACTCCACTGTGCCACACGCCTCCTATGAAATAGAATGCTTAATATTGTGATGTAGACACTGAAATGAGAGACGTACTGATGCAGGTGTGGTTGTCGCTGTGCAGCAGCAGGGGAGCAGGGCAGTGGCAGAGGTGTCCTCCTGGAGAGTTGGTGCAGGTTTGAGAGCAGCCACCACGCTCGAGCTTACATTCATCAATATCTGAGCACAGAGAAACACACACACTTTTTTTTTTTTACATAAACTCACATATATAATATATATATATATATCAATATTCCAATTACTGTATATATAGACTATTCTGCACAGTTTCTATCATATTCTGTTTCTATTATATCCTATTTTATTTACTTGTACTATTTTATCTGTTTTATTGTGTTGCACTGTTGGAGGAGCCTGTGACCTAAGCAGGTTGTCATGACTACACTGTAGCTATGTACAATAAAAGCCTTGCAACTTGAAACGTCTTTTTTGAACACCCATATTTCTGCTATGCAACACATTTCTCACTTTCTCTTCTCACTAATCCTTCAAAATGTGCCATTACGAGAGCCGTTTACATAAACAGACACACACAAACGGCGAACATGAGATAGCATATTCATGGCCGTTTTCGTCTCTCTGCATGCTGGTAAATCAGCCGGTTTAAATGCCTATAATGAGTAGGTAAACAGTGGGAAGTGTGGCTGAGTGACTGACCCACGCAGGTGTGGCTGTCGATGTGCAGCTGGTATCCGGCCCTGCAGGAGCACTGGAAGGATCCCTGAGTGTTCATGCAAATGTGATCACAGGTCCCGTTCACTGCCAAACACTCATCCACATCTGTGGGATGGGAAACATTTAGTTAGCTCTTCTCCAGAGGCACAACACGACTCCATATGAAAGGCTCGTTCTACAGTCGAACACTTTTTACAATTCATTTTAGAAGTCGTTTTCAAAAGCTTAGAGGGTCAGGTGAGTGGGGTTTCAAAGAAGGAAATGTTAAAAGGAGGCAGCTTGTTTGGATCACGAGACCAAAAAGGCTTCTTTGGATAATATACTGAAGAAGAGAAGATCCCTTTGATGATTAAACTACCCCGCACTATCAGAGGCCTTCAACATCATTTGAATTGGTTACAATGTCTCTGGTGTAGGATAACATTTTGATCCACAGTTCCTTCCTTCTGTGAATGGATCAATACCTGCTCCAGTGTTGTACCTGTGCAGGTGAGTCCATCCTGCAGCAGCTGGTAGCCTGAGGCACACCGGCAGCTGAAGCTTCCTGGTTGGTTGGAGCAGTTGTGTTGGCAGTGGCCGTTGTTCAGAGCACACTCATCAATATCTGCACAGAAGGACAATCCTAAGGCACTCGTCTCTGGAGAGTGCTGTGTGCCCAAGTGCTGCTGGCACACGCAAGTCGCATGACACAAGTATCACTTCAATGTCAAATTCAACTTTATTGTCAATCTCAACATATGTTTGTACACACAGAAAGATCGAAATACAGTTTCCCACAGTCCCGAGGTATAAAAGAACAATTACAAAAAAATTAAAATAACTGTTTACTTCAAGTAAGCAGGATATAACAAAAAGATGATGTGCATCGTGCAAAATATTTCCATAGCAGCGTAAAAGTGACTGGATTTGTTGTGTCTGTGTGTGGGGGGGGGGGGGGTGTTAACGTTTTTGGATACTGTGAACCACTAGTGGCAGGACCATGTGGAAAAGACACACACTGCTTACCCACCAAAACAAGAGTGGCCATTTCCATTGAAGCCCTGGTAGCATTGGCAGAAATAAGAGCCGATGATGTTCCCACAGCTAGCGTTGATGTCACACCCGTGATCACCTGACGCACACTCATTCCTATCTGCAAAGACAGCACACACACGCACACGCACAGGCACACACACACACACACACATACCATGTATACATCACTTCAGGGGACATTACATTGACGTACATGCATTTCCTGGAGACTTATCCTAACCTTAACCAACACATGCCTAACCCTTACCCTTAACCCAACCAAGTCTTCACCCTAAAATGAATGATCCCCCTCATGAGGACCTCCATTTTGTCCCCATAAGGGAGGCGAGTCCCCACACGTGACTATGTAAACAGATTTAGGTCCCCACAAGTATAGTAATGCTAGGCCACACACACACACACACACACACACACACACACACACACACACCCACACACACACACACACACACACACACCACACACACACACACCACACACACACACACACACACACACACACACACACACACACACACACTTTTTAAATGCCAGATCCGAAGATCATTACCATCTAATAATCATTAGTCAGCCACTCGGGATCTTTTGAATGAAAGATATAACTGCAGGCATTAAACCACGCGCACACACAGAGTCTGACCCCATCTACAGGAAACTGATTTCCCGTGGACGGACATTCTGCACTAATTACTTACCTGCGCAGTGTGTGCCGTTTCCCCGGTAACCAGGTCGACACACACACTTGTAGCTCCCGAGCGTGTTCTCACACACACCCTGACCATCACACACCGCAGGACTCTCTGAGCATTCGTCCACATCTGGAACACAGGAAGAGAATGCTACATAAACCAACATTTGTCATTCACTTGTTACTCTGACATAATCTGCAAAACATTATTACTGAGTGAAAAAACAACTGTTGTGCAATCCACCCTTATGTAACTGAATCATTTTCATGTCAACAAACCCCAGTAGGATCCGCCCTAATACATCTTGTTTCTGCAACACTACGGGGATATGTTGTTTTAATAGAGGACAGTACTTCACATTGTCCAACTCTACATTCACTACTCTCCTAAAGCAGTTTGTAATTATAGAAATATTATTAAAATAAGGGTAGAAATAACAAGATATTACTGGAAACTCTTTTTAAGAATGTCCGCTTAACCCTTATAAGATTGCGTTAGCCTACAAGTGCAACATCAAAGTGATATCTTTCAGCACCTTGGCCTAACTCAGAGGCCAACAGTACTTCAGGAGCATTACATACAGAAGGGAGCAGTGGTGGTGGTCGTGTCATTATCCTGGTCCTACTGGAACTGTTTTGTTTTGAAATGCATCTTTTCTTGTCTTGTTTTACTTTCTGTCTCTTTACTTTGTCTGATTCTCCTCACCTGCTACCCTTGTGTTTTTGCATGCCCTCCCCAGCAGTGTCCTGTCTTTGTGATTACCCCTGTGTATTTATACTTCTGTCCTTCCTTGTGTTCTCTGTCAGTTCGTGGTCAATGTTTCCCTGGTGCGGTTCGATTTGTCACTGTGTCTGGTTTCCTGTCTCCGCCTGAATCTTGATTTTCCTCGTCTGACCTCCTGGTTCTACAACCTGTGGTCTCCAAGTCTAACCAATTAGTTCCTCGTTTTGTTTTGCTGTTATCTTTTGTTATGTTTCAACTTGCCTGCTCCCCTTAGTATCTTACTTTTGTACCAGCTTTATTTCAACAAAGCACTTTTTTTATATTTCATTTCTGCTAATATATATATATCCCTTTAAACACTACGCACGGGCCCTTTAAGCTTTGAAAGTGCATCATACCTTGACACACATTGTAGTCTTGACACACAGGACCTGAGATTGGAAGTGCAGAAGAGTCGCAGAGAAAACACAACAAGGTGAAAAAAGAGGAGGTTTTGGGAGGATTTTAGAGCACAAGAGAGGAAATAGGTAATTAAAGAAAAAGTGAAGGAGCAAAAGAGTAAACAAAAAGTAATAACTACACAGGCAAGCAGCAAAGCAGGCGATTAAAGCTCTTCTCTCCTGCAAAGCCTTCCTGTCAGCAGAAGTTATTAAGTCCGGTTTAATTCAAGTGGAATGTTAGAAACACCCGATTAGATCTGGACATCAGTCTGACCCAGAGGAAGGGAAACGTTAACACCGGACTTACCCACGCAGGCGGGGGCCTCGGCTCTGAACCCCGGCCGGCAGCGGCACGTAAAGCTGCCGGGAATGTTCACACACTCGTTACCCAGCTCACGGCGACACTGATCCTCGAAGCTGCACTCATCCACATCTGTAAGAACGTGGATAAGAACTGTAATACTGTAATACACTCCCGTGTGGATTATATGGCATGGAGGTCAAGTATAATAACACCCAATATCCGGTCAAAGAGGAAGACATTTAACCCCTCACTGCTTCCCCAGGCGAGAAATACGAGATTTTGATGTATTTAGTTGACAGGGACAATACAGTTTAACCCTATGTGCCCCTATGTGCGATTTAACATGTACAGTTTAGTTACAATATAAAGCTTTAAGTGTAATTAAAACAACACGTAAATAATTAACAGCATTAACCAGAAACTAGAAACAAAGGAATCTACGGAGCCCTAAAGGGACATGGAAAAAAAAAAAAGTTACCGATGCACCAAGGAGGAAGTGGAACACGAGACAACCATTTCATTGCAGACTTTTATGTTTACGTGGGGAAATGACAGTGCATACATTATTTGAGATATATTTTGAAGTCAGACTTAATTGTATGGACATTTCGGCCAGGGGTGTAGAGCTATTGGTTTAAGCACCGGATTGGCAAAAAACAGGAGAGTCTGTAAATGTCCGTGACTCTCAGAGTACCTGCTGCCCGCAGCTGTCACACACACTCACTCACACACTCACACTCACACTCACTCACACACACACACACACACACACACACACACACACACACACACACACACACACACACACACACACACACACACACACACACACACACACACACACAGAGCCAGTGGCGGACTGGCCATCGGGACGTATCCCATTGGGCCGGTACCGAAGTGGGCCGCCCGTTGACAGTTTACGTGGGCTGGGCTGGGTGCGAGTCCCGGGCTGATTTTTATTCCCAGTCCGCCCATCATGTATAGCTGTTCAATGAAGGTAAACACAGTGTAGGCGGTGCGTAAAAGCTCTTTGAGCGCTGGTGCTGCTCTTCTCTGAGTTACACGTCCCGCTGCCTCCTGGAGTGACCACACACCCCTGGCCGAAATGTCCTTAAAGTGAAGTCTAAGTACGATATATATCTCAAATAATGTATGCACTGTCATTTCCCCACGTACACATAACAGTCTGCAATTAAATGGTTGTCTCCTGTCTCCTACTAACTCGTTATCCTGACTTTTTTTTTTCTCCCTCTGTTTTTTTTTTTTTTTTTTTTTTTCATGTCCCTTTAGGGCAGTGGTTCTCAAACTTTTTCTGTCATTCCCCACTTTGAACAGGTGGGCCTTTTCAAGCCCCACCTGTTCCTCATCGCTCCAATAAAATGGTAGGCCAAGCTTAAAATTGTCAAATGTATCGTTCTATAACGGGGTCTCCAACTTTTTTTAGGATGAGGGCTACTTTCAAAAAATAAAACAAGTCGTGAGCTACTTTTACTCCTCTTTTTTGTTTTTTTGCAGTGTATATATTTAGCACATTTTAACATTATTATATGCTACCTTTAACCTTTGAGTGCTGTTTGGGTCTGTGGGACCCGTTTTCAGTGTTTACTAAAATAAAATGTATGCAATTTAATTATTTTAACCTGCTTTATTTGGTGGTAGACGTCACATCCTCGAGGGTCCGGGGGCATGCACCCCCAGGAAGATTTTTTTTAAATGTTGAAGTTGAATGCATCAATCTGGTGCACTTTGAGCTAGGGCTGCTCAATTAATTTTAATCGCAATTACGATTTTGGCTTGCAACGATTATGAAAACAACATAATCGAAATAAAACGATTTTATTTATTTTTTAAATAGGTTTTTCAGTTGAATTATACTTAAAGTTCAGAGTAATCAACTGTTAAAAACATACTTTTCAAATTATTTTCTTCAATAAATTGATGTTTTTCAAAGTAAATGGTTAATCGTTTTTAATAATCGTGATATCAATTATTGACTCAAATAATCGAGATTATGATTTTTGCCATAATCGAGCAGCCCTACTTTGAGCCCAACATGAATGTATGGATACAGCTCTCAACACTCAGATGAAAGGGAGCTGTATACTTTTCAATAATCCAAACATCTTTAGAATATGATCACAACAAATCATTTAAACTTGTTTATTCTTATCTTATGTTACCTAGTTAGCATTCTTTCTTTTTATCTATGCATATTTGACTAATCCCTCCCCTTTTAAACTTTTTACTGTCCTACTGTATGTACACATTGGAATGATTTCTTACTTTATTTTGTACAACTTTATTAAATAGATAAAGGTGTGCTCTCTCTCTTGCTCTCTCGCTCTCTCGCTCCACATTGCTTTTCTTCCCGACTGCAACGCTGTTGTGTGTGTCTGTGAGAGCGTTTCACACTTGTGTATGAGAGATTTTTACCAGTGGCGAGCCTGTCTCTGAGGGCCTAAGATATTCTACAAAATAATATTTAAAAACATTAAAACAAATTATATTTTTCTTTATATATATTTTTTAAATATGTTTTTAGTAATATTTGTCATTAGTTTTACCAAAAATAACTTGATTAAATTGTATTTAAAATAACATTTCCAAAGAAATAAATCCTTTGAATCTGCCTATTCAGTTTCTGTTTGAATGTGAAGGGTTAAATGAAAGAAGCTCGTCTCTGCGAGGTGAAGACAGGAGCTGATTGGACGTCCAGCTATGAATTCACAGAGGGCCAGCTATAGTAACTGAACGAGAGTAATGTCAAATGACAGTACAATTGACCAAATATATCTTCCCTCTAAATGGGTGGGCTTTATTATCGCGGACTTTATGACAAGTTCCGCCCGCTGTGAAACGTTTCTTGTTTCCATAGCAACAACAACTGTCAACAGCGTAAACTTGCCTTCAAAATAAAAGCATGCCAAATTACACTTAAGACATACAACTGCAACGAAAGTAACAAACACAATGCAATATCCTTTTCAATTTCAAAGAACACAAATTGGGTTATCTACAGGTGTTGTTTTGTGTGGTAGAGGGTCGCTTTTCATTGATACGTTTTGCACCCCGGGCGGTCCGTTGTTTTGATATTCCACCAGTGTATAAATAATAAATAAATGTGGAAAAAAAATGTAAAAAAAAGAAATTGAATTTTTTGAATTTTTTTTTTTTCGCGACCCACCTATCACATCTCTGCGCCCCACCAGTGGGGCGCACCCCACACTTTGAGAAACGCTGCTTTAGGGGCTCCGTAGGAATCAAATTAAACACTTTTTATTTGTCACACACATGTCGTACTTCGGTTACTTTTTAATATGGAATTAATTGGATTTTAGTTGGTAATGTGTTTCAGAATTGACAGCTCTTTATGGAGAAAGCTGATCGTTGTTCATCAACCATCAACCATCTACCATGCTCATAATTCCTCTGTTATCATCTTTCACTTTGGATATTTCTGGAAAGAGGCTCTGGTGCTAGACTGTCAACCCATTGAAAGATTATTAACGTAAGCAGATTTGGCCTTTTTTGTATTCTGATGCTCTCGGACAGGCTTTTAATTAAGTATTTTCTGAGTCTAATTGTACTAGCATGTAATGTGTGTGATTGTAGATGGTTTTACTGGATATGAAAAATAAGAGAAAATCACAGAGTCCATACAGCACATATCATGCTCCTGAACATCTCATTATACTTCCACATTCTAGAGCCATACACCATTGACCTCACCTACACAACTTCGTCCATTTAGAGCCATTACATATCCTGCAGGACACGAGCAGGTGAAGGCACCGGGTGTGTTTCTACATTCAGCATCGCCGTGACACGCCTGCAGGCCCGTCACCGCCGCCAGAGCACACTCATCAATATCTGTGACAACATACAGAACACATGCATTAAACATACGGCAAAAGGGCTGGAAAACGATTTCAAACATGCACTCACACCCATTTATTCTTTCTCTCTCACACACACAGATAATGACGCACCCTTGCACCCTCCAGCACCCATCAGGTAACCACGGAGACAGCTACAGGAGTAGGACCCGGGTGTGTTAGCGCAGTCGGCGTGGAGACCACATGGACCCCCCACTTCACACTCATCAACATCTTTCGAGCAGAGAGAAGATAATGTGTTGCAACTAACGGACATCGCTGTGTATAAAAATAGGTGCTACAGTACATGATGGAAAATATTACGTAAAGCACTTAAATGTCAAATCCTTTTTTTGTGCATAAAGAAGATTATAGTCAGAGAAGTTTGGGTTGTCTTCTTATAAAGACTGTTCCTGGTACTTTTCCTGGCATTAACGAAACCTTCTGTTTTACTTGGATGTTGTTTTTTCTTTGGCTGTGTATTATTGCTGAGTTCCTGCAAATAATAGCTGTGAATCGTTTAAATAGTGCTGCAAGGAGAGTTATCGAAAGTTTTGATAATAGATTTAACGGTTAGGGCCAATTTTAGGCCCAATTGTGTTTTTGGAGGTTTTCCTTTCCAGAAGTGTGTTATTTAGGTTTTTGTGCATGTAAATGGTCTGCAAAGGCTAAAATCACGAAGTTCCCTTCTCATATTAATGTGATTATACTTGGGTTTGAAAGACATCACCATGTACATTGAATGTCCCATACTGTCCAGACTGTGATGGACCTTTTGTCACTATTTTCTGACTCTTATCAACAAACAATCTTCTCATTTAATTAAGTCAGTTGTAGCCATATTAAAATGCAGAGTAGAGACTGCTTGCCATTCTTCAGACTAATCAGTAGCCTCATTTGTATACTTTAATTACAATTACTTCCCTTATTGAATGCAGAACTAGTAAATTAGACATCAGTTAAAGCGTCTCCTCACCTTTACACCCTGCGGCCCCCTCCAGAGTGAAGCCCCCAGGGCAGCTACAGTTGTCTCCGTCCTTCACCATGCCAGATGGACAGCTGCAGACGGTGCTGTTCTCCAGCTTCACCTGGTTCCCCGGACCCTGAGGAGGAAGACTGGTGCTCGGAGAAACTGTAGTAGTCAGGGGAGCTGCTGATGTAAAGAGAAAAAAGGAGACATTTTAGGATCATCTGAAAAGGTAAAAGAGAACACAGCAAAACAAAAACACTCTCTTACAGGACGTTTGTGGCATGATATAATAGGTAAATAGGTATATTGTCTGTTACTTAAGCCCTTGTGAAACTGGAAATCTAACAAAGAAGATATACTTCGAACTATTGTGTTCATTAGTGAGTCTTCAAATTACGGTTGTATACAGTAGATAGTGTTACCTTTTGATGGAGCCACACTAACTTTTAACACTGTTTCCAGTCTTCTTTACATAAAGCTAAGCTAACTGGCTGCTAAGTGTAGCCCCCAAATGAACAGACATGAAAGTGGTAGGGACATTCTAATCTTACTTTAAAACAAAAGAAGCAATTAAACAGATTCTATATTTAAACTTAAAAAACAGGACCCACAAACTTAAAAGTTCACTTTTGAAAGGTCAAATAAAAAAAAGAATTTGGTAACATTATTGGATATTAAGTCTATTGAGGTATTTATTCTGTATGTTGTTGGGTAACCGATTACTGTAAATATATAATTTTTTTTACCATGGCATCAGAAAATGTTTCATATATAAATCACAGCTGGATTCTTTCCCGTTTTCTGTAAAGCTATCACAGGATAAATATGTAGATTTAATTAACTAACCCATTAGTGTATATATACAATAATTGACGCCCTAGTTTGAAATGCAGACTGCAGACTGCCTACCATTCTTTAATGGCCTAATTTGAATACTTGAATTACACACATTTTAATGCAGTTCTGATCACCTTCAGTTAAACTCTGGTTCTTCCTCTCCTCACCTTTACACCCTGCGGCCCCCTCCAGAGTGAAGCCCCCAGGGCAGCTACAGTTGTCTCCGTCCTTCACCAAGCCGGATGGACAGCTGCAGACGCTGCTGTTCTCCAGCTTCACCTGGTTCGTCGGACACTGAGGAGGAAGACTGGTGCTCGGAGAAACTGTGGTAGTCAGGGGAGCTGCTGATGTAAAGAGAAAAAAGGAGACATTTTAGGAAAATCTGAAAAGGTAAAAGAGAACACAGCTAAATACTCTCTCGAAGGAAGTTTGTTGGTTGATATAGTAGGTAAATAGGCTAATTGTCTGTTACTTTCTTTAGCCCTTGTGAAACTAGAAATCTAACCATCGAGATAAACTGTCTACTGTTGTGTGAGTTTCAGAGGTGCTGAATGGTAGACTATGTAACCTTTAGACAGAGCCACGCTGACTTTGACCTGTTTCCAGTTTTTACACAAAGCTGGACTTAAAGGTGGGGTAGGTAAGTTTAAGAAATCGGCACGAGATACACTTTTTGTTATATTCCATGGAATGCTCTTAACATCCCGATAGCAATAAATATCTTACTGTAAGTGCTTTGACAAAAAATCCATGAAAAATGTCATCTGTGGAAGCCGTAGTACTGTAAAAAGCACGACCAATCATCTGAGCCGGCCCGGCTAAAATAACTGGATGGCCTACCTGCCTGTCAGCCTTCCATCTGTGCACAAACTTATCTCGTGCCCTCATTGGTCATGTGCGCGTTCGTGTGTGTTGGAGGAGGGGCTCTGTAAGAAGTGGCAGATTTTTTCCGGCTGTGTATTTTCAAATTCTAGCGCACTCGAGCTGGTTTCTCCAAAATTACCTACCCCACCTTTAATGGTTGTGTTGCCTTTTATAAAAAATACAAGACATGAAACGTACACAGACCTTCTCATCTAACTCTTTGCCAGACAGAAAATAAGCCTATTTCCTACACCATAAACCTACTTATTAAGCCTTCATAACAAATACCAAAAAACATTAAAAGTTCAGACTTGATAGGTCAAACTAAAACACTGAATATGATAATGTGATCGCCTTGCACCAAGTCCTTATTTGATATCAGGTCATCTCATTGATGTATTCTGTATGTTTCTGGGATATCAATGAAACGTATATTTTATTTCCCATGGCATCATAAAATGTTCAGTACCATAATGACGATAAAGCTGTAATTAGTTAAAAAAACTATACATTTCATTCCGGTTTTTTAACGACAGAATAAATGTTGATGATGTATATTAAGGTAACTAACCCCTTGGTCTATATGGGAATTGAAGCCCTGATTTATTATGCAGAGTAGGGGCTGTCTACCATTCTTCAGTGGCATAAATAAACACACTTAATTCCCGAGTTGAATGCAGTCCTGACCGAAACATCACCTTCAGGTCAACTCTGGTTCTGCCTCTCCTCACCTTTACACCCTGCGGCCCCCTCCAGAGTGAAGCCCCCAGGGCAGCTACAGTTGTCTCCGTCCTTCACCATGCCGGATGGACAGCTGCAGATGCTGCTGTTCTCCAGCTTCACCTGGTTTCCCGGACACTGAGGAGGAAGACTGGTGCTCGGAGAAACGGTGGTAGTCAGGGGAGCTGCTGATGTAAAGAGAAAAAAGGAGACATTTTAGGAAAATCTGAACGGGTAAAAGAGAACACAGCTAAATACTCTCTCGAAGGAAGTTTGTCGGTTCATATAGTAGGTAAATACTAATAGGCCAATTGTCTGTTACTTTAGCCCTTGTGAAACTGGAAATCTTACCATTGAGATAAACTGTTTACTGTTGTGTGAGTTTCAGAGGTGCTGAATGGTAGACTATGTAACCTTTAGACAGAGCCACGCTGACTTTGACCTGTTTCAAGTTTTATAAGCTATCACAAAATAAAGATGTATATTAAGGTAATTAACCGCTTGATGTACATGAGAATTGAAGCCCTGATTTAAAATGCAGAGTATAGGGGCTGTCGACCATTCTTCAATGGCATTTTAAAAAGCAGAGAAGAGACTGCTTGCCATTCTTCAGTGGCCTCATTTGTATACTTAAATTACAATTAAATTCCCTAATTGAATGCAACACTGGCAATTGAGACATCACCTTCAGTTAAACTCTGGTTCTGCCTCTCCTCACCTTTACACCCTGCGGCCCCCTCCAGAGTGAAGCCCCCAGGGCAGCTACAGTTCTCTCCGTCCTTCACCATGCCAGATGGACAGCTGCAGACGCTGCTGTTCTCCAGCTTCACCTGGTTCCCCGGACACTGAGGAGGAAGACTGGTGCTCGGAGAAACCGTGGTAGTCAGGGACTCTAAAGCTAATGTAAAAAAAAAAAGTTGTAAAAGGAACTGAAAGGGTAAAAGAGAGTGCAGCAAAAAACAAAAACTCACCTGTGCTCGGTGTGTTGCTCGGTGTAGGCTCACTGAGATTTCCAATGGCATTTTCCATCACCTGATTCTAAAAAAAGTAGAAACCAACACATTGATTTGAACTAATCCACATCACATCCAATACGAACATTTCTAGCATAAGAAGCTAAACACTCAAGGAGGGTTTCTCTGGTCACTGGCCTGGCTCTTGGTGTGCTCCGCCTCTGGGTGTTTAAAGACTTCATTTTCATTTTCCTCTGGGCTGTTCAGAGGCTCGGACACAGACAGAACCAGCAGCAGGGCTGACAGCAGAGTCCTGAGGAGAGGCATCACCTGCATCTGTGTGGAGGAGGGGGTGATCTGCTGAGGAAAAGGAAGAAACCCCTCAGAGTGTTTCATAAATCAGAAACGTTCAGATGAGAGCAGTTACCTAAGGGGAAATAGTTTGGAGCTAAATTGGACTCAGATGATGAATTGTGTGCAGCTGCAGCCTTACAGTGCATGTCCAGGCAGGCAGAACAACAAAGGGTTCAGAGCACCCTGTTATTAAGTTAACATCACCCCCCCCCCCCCCCTCACAGAACAAAAGAAATGTACAGCAGCGGCAACAGGATTTACATTGAGCACATTGAAATTTTAAATATGAAAGCAACAAGAGCAACAAGAAACGTTGTTAAACATATAAACACGCTACTTCCGTGGAACTGACTTATAGAGTTGGCTAATGATGCGATATCAGAGTAAGAGTGCAACAAACTGAGCCAACTCACCCGGGTTAGATCTACTCGCAGTAATGAACCGGGTTGTGTCTCCAGGAGTTAGACGGAGACAGTTATCCAGATGCCAAAAATGCGCGTCCTATCTTCTCCAGATGCGGGGACTCGTGCAGCCTGAAGCAGCTCGGTGTCAGTGTGGGGGGGCTGAGGCTGTAGCAGTGACTCCACATCCTGTCTGAACACTCTGCACTTCCCATTCCTCAAATCCCAAACCAGCGCTAAAGTGGAGCAGCAGCCAGGCCCGCAGGCGGATCACTGTCACCCTGCTGCCGCCTCTGAACCCTGACATGCGGGTCATAAAGCAGTCAGAGCCTCGGTCAGCCGGGGAACCAGGGAGGTCAGAGAGACTTCACATGCGAGTTCATTAGGTTAAAAAAAAGCCTATTACACCCTGCCTGATGGTGAACATCTGGGGGGCTTCATGTTAGAGGGAAACTTTCCTTTAGGAAGGTCAGAGTTTACAAGAAGGCGTTTTACTAATTGGGGCTGCATGGTTGCGTATTAGTGAGTCATTTGTAGGCTATAGCCATTATGCAGAAGAGCATTTTGCATCATTATGTTTGATCACATGACACACACTTTATATCTACTGTGAGGACAGAGATGGGAGGAAAAGCCTTGTATTCTGCTGCAGCAGCCAACAACGTGGAATAATCTGCAAACGCAATTTGAGTTTAACCACAATGGGATGTTTCCTTTCCTGTCGTTTGTTGTTTAGGTTTTGATCTAAATTACATTACATTGCATTTAGCTGACGCTTTTATCCACAGCGACTTACAATAAGTACATTCGACCAGGAAGACACAACCTTGAAGAAAACAGAATCATATAAGTACATCAGGTTTCATAGAGCCAAGCATTTCAAGTGCTACTCAACTGGCTTTAGGTAAACCAGTCCTTTATTAGTATATAAGTGCTCTGTTAGCAGTTCTTTGTTAGTAATTCTATCGCTCGAGGTGGAGTCGAAAGAGATGAGTTTTCAGTTTGCGCGGAAGATGTGAAATTGTCTTCAAAGGCTAAAATTCCTGTGTTCCCTCAAGAGGGAGTTTCTCTCCCACACACTCCCCCCCCCCCCTGCCTGAAAAGCCTCCATTGGACTCCTGTGTTTAATTCTGCAACATAGTGTCATCACTGTGTAACCCTCGCACTTCTATTGGCTAGCGCTCCAACACATTGTACGTGATAGGCTAAGGGGTGGTACATCTCTAAGCGGTTTACCAATCACAACAGAGCCGGCCAGCTAACCAATCAGAGCAGACTGGGCTCTGGTTTCAGACAGAGGGTGAAAAGAGGTGCTGCAGCACAGGCAGTATGAGAAGAATAAAGAGCTTTTTGAACATTGAAGCATGGAGACATGTCACATTAGAGACACTGAATACAAATATGAACCTGAAATGAGCACAATACTGTTTAAAACTAATAAACAATACTCTTTAATTATACAACTGGTACTAGTTTAACTGTAAATCATTTTAGATACATTGTCTAAAATATGTATTCAAACATATAAAACACAATATAAAGATTGTTAGCTTGAAAATGGTTTTGCCATTGCTTTAATGATAACATTTATTAAGGTTTTCCAGATGAAGCACAACTGTAATTTTACTAAATACTCTCATATTGTTTTTTCTGAATGACATCCTTGGAAATGAAATCTACATGAATAACTATGATTTCAGTATTACATTACATTACATTTAGCTGACGCTTTCATCCAAAGCGACTTACAATAAGTACATTCGACCAAGAAGACACAACAGGTATCAGTGATTAGCGATTAGATAATTGATTTGACATTGCGTAGCTGCCAGCTGATGAGATTGCAGAGAGCCATAATCAAATCAAATCAAATCAAGTTTTATTTATATAGCACATTTATAAACGATTTTTGGTCGAGCCAAAGTGCTGCACATATAATAAAAATAGCCTACAGTAGAGACACTTTACTGATAATGAATCAGAGAAACCATATTTATGCTTTAGCTCCTTCAAACCTGTTAATTTCACAAGGCAATACAACATCACAAAGAGAGGCACAAGAATAGCAGCGACTTCCAAATGTAACAACAGAGAGATCTGACTTCTTTATACATTCAGTTTTACACAAATGTTTTGTTTACATAAAATAAACTACACTGTAAGAGTATTGTGGCTTATAACACATACAAAGCCTAAACATCCATTTTAATTTCTAACAAAAGATCTGTAAACAAATGATGGCACTCACATATCAATTTGTATCGTTCTATTATGCAGTACAAACCGCTGTATAATGTCAGCATCACATATATTGATGTAAAATAACTTAAAAATAATTACCATGATCAAGTTTATGTTCATGGTATTGTGTTCATGACATCAAACCACACAACAGGTGAGAAGCTGCTCAACTCTCACCAGTGTGTCAACGATCTAAAGGTTACAGGTGGAGGAGGTTACACTGAACAAGCGAACAAAAAACACACACATATAGCAGCTGTCACTAATGTGTATCATGAGCAGACTTCATTCATTAAGCTGCCATTAAGGTATCAATTTGTACGCACTTTGAATTAATATATTATATAAAAACAAAGAAATAATTTTGCTCAGTGAATAAATATATACATACACACTTACAGTTCATCTCCCTGTGTGCTAGACCAGTGTTTCTCAAACTTTTTCATACCAAGGACCACTTGACCAATAAAAAAACACTCGCGGACCACCTAACTCCACAAATATCCAAAAACACATCGTTTTTTACAAATCGCCTGAAAATTGTACAAACAAGTGGCAATATGTGTGATGAAGGTGCTTATCTGGGCTATATCATGCAATCGAAAGTGAAACTTAAGCTCGCTCCATTGCGGATATATTCCCGCGAGAGTGCGAAAAACTTAAATAAATGTATTTATTTCAAATGTGAAATTTTACCAATATACTCACGGACCACTAGGGGGCGCTCACGGACCACCAGTGGTCCGCGGACCACACTTTGAGAAGCACTGTGCTAGACAACTCAAAATAATCAATCTAAGTTCAAATATGAATTATGTAGTGCAATGTTATACTGCTGTTGAATTATATAATAATAATAATAATTCCTTACATTCATTATAGCGCTTTTTCAATGACTCAAAGCGCTTTACATATACACACATTACACATATATCATACATGCAATGGTCAGAAACTGTGGACAATACCCACAGGAGCAAGTTCAGGTGAAGTGTCTTGCCCAAGGACAGTAATAACCCATTTTAATTTCTGTTTGAGTCAACTGAGTGATTAATCATTTGTGTCTATTACATTTTCAACAGGTTACGCTACAGCAACAGTGATAAATGGAATTTAATCTACTGTATCTAACTTTAGCATCGACATAGAGACGACATCCACCACCCTCAATAGTGTTTTTCTTGGTTCCTAAAAAGCCATATCCGGTGAAACGGTTTACATAATTGATTATTCCTTAATCATCAGGGTAAGCGCTCAGCTTCACATACTCTTTATTCTTTAATAAAACCAGAGAGGGGCCCGAGGAAATCTGGAAGGGGAAGTTGTTGACACAGTGACTCAAGGGAAATTAAATTGGCAGGATCTGTTCTAAAATGCGTGTGTATAATGTCATGAAATGTCATCCTTCTTTCTGGAGCAGTCTTTAAAAAGGTCATCTTTTGAATGGTTTATAAATGTACAGACTTGGCTTTAAACCACTATTGTGCATACTGTGCAGCCTATTGCAGAACATGACACACACAAAGGCAATCCTGTGGGACTTCACAATGAGCAGAGGAGCTGTGGGTGGAGGGTGAAGACCATCACTAGAAGGGTGTGTCCATCTGACTGCATTTAGCAGCTGGTGACACCACACCATAGCTCCGCTCCAGCCACCTCAGCCACTGCATGTGCACCTCTTTCTGGACCTGGCAAGCGAACATAGGCATACAGAAAACACAATATTGAGAGGATTTCAAACTTGTAAGATGATGCAGTTGCAACTCGTATATGTGTTTGAACAGTTATGCTATTGGTTTATGATTTAAAAAACAACAACCATAGCATATACTGTGATGTAATATACTGAAAAGCAATAGTTTGACGTTTAAGGACACACATTTACATTTACAAGAAGATTGATTCCCCTCTCATATATTTCTGTTGTATGTAAGCAGCAGCTGGTTAGCTTAGCTTAGCACACAGCTCTATCTGTCCAATGGTTACCAGTACCAGACATTTTTCCAAAAATATTAACGTATTTCATTAACTTCAAATTACACACAATTTGAAAATGTATTTCCGTTTCACCACTCAAGTCATCTAAAGTATAGTATTCGCCATGTTATTGGGGTATAGGTGAAATGTAAAGCTTTAGATATCATACATTTCCCTAAAACATCCTTCACTAATAAACCCCAGCTGTATTGTGTTACTCGGTGTCTTGAATCTATCAGAGGATACAGATTTGGATTCCATTAGTGTGTGTAATAATTATGTGTCTTCCAAGTACTACCCATGAGGCCCTAATACACCAGGCAGATGAGTTATTGTGTACTGAGACAGTGTCTGTGTACTTGCTGGTTAAATATGTTCTCAAGGTTGTTTGCTTATGCAATGAGGGAAAGAGAGGCGTAAATTATATAGTTTTTTCAGCCCTGAAATCTCAGACCCACTCATCCTCACTGGTATCATGTTACTCTTGTTTATTATGCAACAGAGAGCTGTAAATTATCTGCGTGCTTTGGTGAACATGTAATAGTAAATACATGAGTGTTGAGGCTTGTACTGACCTCTTTATTGAGAAAGCAATAGAGGATCGCAACAAGGAGCCCCTGTAAGAGAGATGGTTTTAGTCATACACATTTAGGAATAGTCCACATCATTAAAAGGATTCATAGCCTAAATATCGATTGACAAATGATAGCTTCAAAGAGCTGGAAAAGTAAAAACAGGTCAGGAAAACTCTGACAGTATAATGACTGTAATAAATGTATAATGTGCTATATAAGCAATGTATACTCTAAATAAAAAGCTGTAAACGAAAACATATAGAATTAAATTGGACTTACTTGTTAAACTCTTATACTGTATAACCAAAAGCCTAGGTCAGAGCAAATGATGCACCTTTGTTACTAGCCTATGAAATACTTGTGGGACAATTACTATTAATAATCTTTAGAACAGATATGCAACACCACCCCAGCATGAGTTTCTTTATCACTTTGGTGATCCCTTGACTCTAACAGCTCGAATTTCACTTCAAGGCAAGTTTATTTATATAGCACCTTTCAACACAAGGCAATTCAAAGTGCTTTACAAAAAACGAAAGACATTAAGAAAATGGCATTTAAAACCAGTCATTAAAAAGAAAAGCTAATAAAATAAACATTAAAAGAAAAAATACATGGATAAAAGTTACGGTGCAGTTTAAGATGTGAACAGTTCAATTAAAAGCAGCGGCAAAAAGAAAAGTCTTCAGCCTGGATTTAAAAGTAGTCAGAGTTGTAGCGGACCTGCAGGTTTCTGGGAGTTTGTTCCAGATGTTTGAAGCATAATAACTGAACGCTGCTTCTCCATGTTTAGTTCTGACTCTGGGGACAGAAAGCTTCAAACTTTTTTTTTACGACCAAATACCTGGTAAAGTAGTGGCAATCCCAGCTCTTTTACTGTAAGTGCGAATTAGCTAAGACTACAGGCTTTACTATCAGCATGTTCATAACGCTGCTCATTAAAGCCCCACAGTTAGCATGGCTGGAGACTCTAAGTCTGGTTTACATAAGCTGTCTGGGAGAAAAGACCATTTTAAGTTTAAGTGTTATTACCTTATTCAATAGATTTGGTAATGAGCACTTCTAATTTACTGCAAGTGCAGAAAAAAAACCGAATCCAATGAATCTTTA
The DNA here is from genome assembly GCF_902827115.2 of Pseudochaenichthys georgianus. Lineage (NCBI taxonomy): Eukaryota > Metazoa > Chordata > Actinopteri > Perciformes > Channichthyidae > Pseudochaenichthys > Pseudochaenichthys georgianus. Next base: position 5,200,388 of record NC_047506.1, on the reverse strand, counting down.
ACGTTATTCTCAATAAATAATGTCAACAATTGATCTAATATATTGTTTAGAGTTGTAAGAGTTTTCCATTTATATAGCCCAAACAACCCAAAGAGGTTAACAAAGAAACACATAGACCAACATACATGAGTGTGTGTGTGTGTGTGTGTGTGTGTGTGTGTGTGTGTGTGTGTGTGTGTGTGTGTGTGTGTGTGTGTGTGTGTGTGTGTGTGTGTGTGTGTGTGTGTGTGTGTGTGTGTGTGTGTGTGTGTGTGTGTGTGTGTGTGTGTGTGTGTGTGTGTGTGTGTGTGTGTGTTTTCATGGTATTTGAGCAGGCACACTATCTTCCTGTCAGCATATTGAGTGTTTATATATATGTTTATCGGTGTGTGTACCTGAAAGGATCCCATGCAGAGCTCGATACAGAGGCGCAGGTTGACATTGAAGTAGTCAGGCAGAAAATTGAAGACCATGTAGTGCGTACCGAACAAAGGGATGAGGAGGAGGGTCGACTTAGTGAGGCGCCTGTTGCACAGAGGGGGGGGGGGGGGGGGGGGGGGAGATGCAGAAGGTGAAGCTACCACAGGGAGTCTTTCTGTCTAATCTGAATGCTACTCTGGTTAGCATCCTCTACGCAGACACGCTAATCTTCAGGTGCCAGGAGAGGATGTGTGTGTGTGTGTGTGTGTGTGTGTGTGTGTGTGTGTGTGTGTGTGTGTGTGTGTGTGTGTGTGTGTGTGTGTGTGTGTGTGTGTGTGTGTGTGTGTGTGTGTGTGTGTGTGTCTGCCAGTCTGCACACAGTGTTGTTGATGAGGTGCAAGGTGAGGCAGGGGCGTCGTTCAAAGTGAGGATAAACAAATGTGAGTGCGCAGTTAATGTTCTTATATGGGGGAAATATCACTCTCAATTACTCTATTTACAAGCCTTTGGTGTGACTTTTATACAATTTGCATATGCATGATGACCCTGAACACTTTCAGCCAATTAGTTTCATTTATTTGTGATTCAATGAGGTGGAAAGGTAGACGTGGCCAGACTGACTAGTTTGAGTTGCAGTAGTGAGTGACTGAATAATACATAGCAGAGTGTGGTGTCTCAAACGTTTTCCCTCAATTTGCATCTCTCCCCACATCAAAGCGTCGCAGTAAAAAGGTTTCAAAGAGAGTGAAGACTATTTGAAAATGTGTCCGTCAGAATTTAAAAGCCTAATAGCTCAAGATAAACAAGTAACACAGCCGAATATTGAAACTCCAACTCTGTGTAAGACGAAAGTGAGACATGGTGTCGTGACTGAGGGAGGAGGTACTGGATGATTCTGCAGACAAACATTACCTGTACTGAGACGAGTTGTTGAACTGGATCAGACGAGGATTCAGTTTCTGTATCAGGATCCGGATGATGTTCATGAGGAGCAGGAAATTAACCTGTTGATTCAAAGGTTACGAGAGAAAAATTAAGAAATGAACACTTAAAGGTGGGGTAGGTAAGTTTCAGAAACCGGCTCGAGATACACTTTTTGATATTTTCTATGGAATGCTCTTAACATCCCGATAGCAATGAATATCTTAAGTGCTTTGACAAAAAATCCATAACAAAATTTCATCTGTAGAAGCCGTAATACTGTAAAAAGTACAACAACGATGGCCTACCTGCCTGTCAGCCTTCCATCGGGGCACAAACTTATCTCGTGCCCTCATTGGTCATGTGCGCGTTCGTGTGTGTTGGAGGAGGGGCTCTATGAGGAAGTGGCAGATTTTCTCCGGTTGTGTATTTTCAAATTCTAGCGATCTCGAGCCGGTTTCTCAAACTTACCTACCCCACCTTTAAGGGTAGTGGTGGTCTATGGATAGTGAGGTGGGCTGAAGATCGGAAGGTTGTGAGTTCAAATACACCACCACTAGTGTGCCCTTGAGTAAGGCACTTAGCCCTTAGTTACTCCAGGGAGAATGTCTCGGTAATTGTAAGTCGCTTTGGATAAAAGCGTCAGCTAAATGAAATGTAATGTTAACAATTCATTTTTGCTGTTACCGTTTATTAAATCAAATAACTGGTTATATCTTACAATGCACTGTAACTTTTATTCTTCTATATGATATGTGTCTTAATCATTTTCACTTTTTCAGATCAGATCCAGAATGACTTAGCGCTGTGGCTCAGTAGATAGTGTGATGGACTTCGAATCAGGGGATAGCAAGTTCGAGTCCCACTGCAGTCAGCATGTCGTTGTGTCCCTGGGCAAGACACTTCACTGCAAATTGCTCCTGTGCAAATTGCTCCACTTACAATAAGTTGATTATTGAATACTGTGATAACAAATATGGGTAGCCAAGTGTGTAATTGATTAGGATTGATGTAAGGACACAAAAAAAAGGTCCCATATAATTTCTCATCTCTAAAAAGAAAGTACACATCTGCATAGCAATCTGTAATCTGTCTCAAGCATTGTTAAGAGTCTGTCATTTAGCTGGTTTCCCACAATGTGAGCATTTACCGCGATAGACACAACAATCGGTCCCTTGATGATCCACCAATAGGGCGAGTCCTCGTTGATATCCCAGCATCTAATATAGAAAGACATTATGAAATGCGCGCTTGAGTCCATTTGCAGTTATTTCAGGGTGTGATGTACAATGATGGTAAATCAATTCATAACCAGCAACAAATAGTCATGAGTACAAAGTGAGTGCGAATTACACATTTCCTCGTAAGGGTTTTTTTCTTCATCCGAAACCGATGCTAAAATGCTAAACACTGTTGTTAAGTTGCTGTGCTGTAAAAATAACATATATTTATAAGAAATAAATGGGGCGAAGCCTGCGAGCTAGTTCAGGCAGTCAACTTCGAGCACTTATGCTGCATTCATACATAACGCCCCTTGCCACTCTACAACCAACCAAACAGAGTCTCCTTAATAAGCCGCTCTATTTAACCTGCCGGATCTCTCTCCATGCTTTGCTTGCTGCTGCTATTGCTGCAGATACCTCCACGTCGCTGCTGCTTGCTGCCCCACCACCACCCCAGCTTCCACCTGTAGGCTCGGGGGGTTAGTTATTTAAAGGAGAAATGTCATGCTTTTCCGGTTATTACCCGTCCCCTTGTGTGTTATGAAGGTTTTTATGCATGTAAACGGTGTGCAGAGTCAAAAACCCTCAAAGTACACCCTGTAGGGAGTACAACTCTAACGGCCCGTCTACACTACAGCGTCGACAGCGTCGAAAGCTCCAATCTGCCCATTCACTTTCAATGGGGTGACGTCACGTAGCCTCGCTTTTTTGCCGAACTGAATTGTGGGTAGCAGAGCGGTCCGTCTCAGGCGTCTCCGGCGACAGAAGTTGAACAATGTTCAACTTCTGACGCCGGAGACGCCGGAGTAGCCAGCGCCAGCCAATCAAATCCCGTTTCCCAAAATCTGACAGCTGAAGCCGTAGCCAATCAAACCGCGTCTAAGCTGGGAGAGATATCCCGCCGTTCATTTCTATATTTCAAAAAAAGTCGGAGGAGAAACTAACTATCGCCGTAGCAAATCACCCGGTTTTGTATGACCAGACCCTCTTCACCTACCGGGATACAAACCGGAGGAACCAGGCATGGAGGGAGGTGGCAGAGACAGTGGGGGAAACTGGTAGGTTTTCGCCTGTTTGGGGAGTTTATATATATATTGCTCCCATGCAATCCCCGGGGTTTTTTGCTTTGTATGTCGGGGGCGGGAGATTCATGTGATTGGTTGTTGGCCGTGTTGCTTGAATAAAATCCCCAAGCTCCAGACACGCCCAGCTCCAAGCTATTTTTGAAGCTGTAGTGTGGACGCTCCGTAACACAGAAAAGACCTCCCCAAAACGCCTCGTTGGAGATTTCTCATGTTCTTCCTGGGCATTGTGACGTCTGAATACCCAGTAGCCACGCCCAGAGCTATGACCAGGCTGATTGGTCCAAATTAACCAATCCATGGACTTCCTCACACACACACACACACACACACACACACACACACACACACACACACACACACACACACACACACACACACACACACACTATCATCATCATCATCATCATCATCATCATCATCATCATCGACGGTCACTCGTAGTCGAGTATGACTGTCCTCCTTCTTGGTCCTTGTGGGTCTTCAGGTGGGCATAGAGGCCGATTCTGGACCCGATTATTCTTGTGCAATGTGGACATGGGAATGCAGTGGTGGAGGGTTTGGGTTGGACCTGTTTGGTGGTTGCTCTCTCCTTCCTGAGTCTGCGCTTGTCTTGTGCAGCATGGCAGAGGTCATCATTATATAGTGCAGCACCCTCACGGACAAGGGTTCTCCAGGTCGCCCTGTCTGTTGCCATGTCTTCCCAAGCTTTTAGGTCTATGTGGCACTTCTTTAGGTTTGTTTTTATGTTATCTTTGTACCTCTTCTTTTGGCCTCCAGGGGCCCGTTTCCCTTTAACATGGCCAGTCCATCTGAGCTGGTTTTAGGCAATGGTGGCAGTGATGGTGGGAATGTCAGCCTCCTCCAGGATGCTGGTGTTAGTGCGCCGACACACACACACACACACACACACACACACACACACACACACACACACACACACACACACACACACACACACACACACACACACACACACACACACACACACACACACACACACACACACACACACACACACACACACACACACACACACACACACACATACACATACCATGTATACATCACTTCAGAGGACATTGCAATGACTTACATGCATTCCCTAGAGCAGTGCTTCTCAAAGTGTGGTCCGTGGACCACTGGTGGTCCGTGAGCGCTCCCTAGTGGTCCGTGAGTATATTAGTAACATTTCACATTTGAAATAAATAAATACATTTAAGTTTTCCGCACTCTCGCGGGAATATCTCCGCAATGGAACGAGCTTAAGTTTCACTTTCTCTTGCATGATAAAGCCCAGGGCAACACCTTCATCACACATGTTGTCACTTGTTTGTACCATTTTCAGGCGATTTATAATCTGTTCTAGAAAAACGATGTGTTTTGGGATATTTGTGGAGTTAGGTGGTCCGCAAGTGTTTTTTTATTGGTTAAGTGGTCCTTGGTATGAAAAAGTTTGAGAAACACTGCCCTAGAGACTTATCCTAACCTTAACCATAACCAACACATGCCTAACCGTAACCCTTAACCTTAACCTTAACCCTAAACCTAACCAAGTCTTCACCCTAAAATTAATGATCCCCCTCATGGGGACCTCCAATGTGTCCCCATAGGGGAGGCGAGTCCCCACACGTGACTATGTAAACAGATTTAGGTCCCCACAAGTATAGTAATGCTATAGTCCTCACACACACACACACAACACACACACACACACACACACACACACACACACACACACACACACACACACACACACACACACACACACACACACACACACACACACACACACACACACACAGACACACTGTGCAGGCAGCTCTGCTGATCTCTCCTCCCTGGCTGCAGACTGATAACAGACAGTTGGGATCGCAGCAAAATTCTCCCTGCAGACCCATTCTCACAGCGGTTATCAACCTTTTGCTTACTCAATATCAAGCCACACTTATTGTTTTTACTTCGGCTGTGACTTTGTGTGTGCTCAGGATGAGTTTGGCTATGTTTCGCTGTGTATCGCTAAACAAGGAAACCACACCTCCACGGAGCTCAGCGCGATTCACAACGTCCCGACCAATCAGAGCGCACTGTGCTCACAGGGAGGGTGGGGGCTGGAGCTATTGGAGCTACAACGAGCCGTTAAAGGCAGAGAGTGAAATTCAGTGAATACACGTAGTTTACAGAGATGCTGTTTGAGAAACAATGTGAGTTTGGAACATTGCACAATATAAATATATTCTAGACCTCAACAATGGAATTATGATCAGTGGAAATGGCCATGACATGTCTCCTTGAATCATCACTCATCGTGCTATGTGTATCTGTGGAGCGATGAGGCCCGAGCCTAGACGCCAAACTCAACTATATGCTGCTTCTAATAAACATGTTAAAGAAACACATGAGTTGTCTGACTGAACTGTGCTTGGGGCGATATAAATGGGAGTGTATACAAACTCTGTGTCCTCGAAATACACCCTGGATCCAATCCACATGACGATGAAGAGCACAGGTACACCTTTGGAAAAGCAGAGAAGCAAAACTAATGTCAGGGAGAGGCGATCAATAAACATATTCATAGAGTTAGCAGAGTGTGCGCCTGTTGAATGACATCCTTTGTAATATCTGTATTGATTTATTCAGTAAGAACTCAACGCAAAGGGAATATTCTTTGCACTACAGATCTACAATATGTCTATTCCCTGCCTTGCAGCCACTAGGACAAATTGCAGTATTTCTATCGTAATTGGGGAAAGTTTAGTGACGGAAACATCCAACCCACAAACACAATTTAATACATTAGCAGTGACTGCCATGGGAGTTTACACTTTGATTCAGTTTGTTTCCTAATTACGGCTGATGCCATTGAGCCATGGCAGTTTCTGGCTGTTCAAAACTAAATCTGTCTGCCTCTTGTTGTCCCTAAAGACAGGTTTTTTTTGGATCACAGCAGGACTGGAATACAAATGTAACTATCCTGCAAAATGGGTTTTAAATCAGTCATCTGCTTTCTGGGGAGGAGGCACAATTAAAAACACATCTTAGGCCCCATGTCATGAGGTTGATGAGAGTGGTCAGTGTGATATATTTTAGCACTATGTTTGGCAATAAAAAATAATAGAATTATTGGGTAATAATTCAAGGTGAAGAGGACATATGTTTGCTCTTTTCACCCTTGGTTAGCTTGCCGGCTGTGTGGTGATTGGTCAAACACTTAGAGATGCGAAAATAAATTGTCTATAATCATTTGTCGATTGAAACATAAAGAAACTGTTCATGTGAATTGAATTGGCAAATAGTTTCCAAAATAACTGGAAACTGCAATGCGACTTTTTCTGAAGAAGAACAGCCTGAAGCATCAAAGTATAGACATATTAACAAACACATATCTTTTCTAAGATAACAAATATCAGAAATGTATTCTGTGCAACATGTACTACTTGTTAGGGAATAATTTGCTTAGGTATTCAACCTTCGACACAGTTAATCATTTTCTCTTCTCACTGTCTCCTTTCCCACGGCACTGATCTACGGCCTTGGGTATTGCTGCTATCTCTCTTAAGGAGGAGCAGCTTGGGGGCATTGTTGTTGCCAGTCTATGACAGAGCACAAGCCGCCATGAGGTAGTTTACTGTTCAGGGACGTAGGCTCCCTGGCACACATTCTTTCCTATGGACGAGAGCTCTCGTTAGATTCTGGGTCCATAATGTTTAGTCTCGCTGATGAAGAATGTTGATTACTACACTCCGAGCTAGTTGAAACCTCGAGCTGCAGAAAGAGTTCTTCAGAATTGGTTTGGCAGCCGCCGTGTCAACTCGTGACACACGACCTGTCTTGTCAATTATCCGGCCGTAACTCCAAATAAACCGTGAGTGTTTGCCATCAAAGCTCCAGCTCTCCTCGTGTCTCTCAGAGTCCTGTTTCCAATTGCTTCAGAAGTTTCCCCCACACCACTAAGCTGCATGCACAGAATAAACAGTGTTTTGCTTACAAAAACCAACAAAGACTATTCAGGCAACAGTTATATCTTAACATGTCTCTTCTTCCGTATAAGTGTAACTCGCATTGAGCTGAAATACATGTACAACTCAAGTATCTGTAAAATATAAATAACAGTCTTTTTATTTTTCTGTTGGTGTACTTTTTTTACCCCTTAAATCACCCGTTACCGACAAATGTTTTCTACCTTTTCCACTGCGGACCAAGTATAAAAGAAGTATTTTTAGTATATCTCAAAAACTAACCAAAGCAAAAATACTTATTTAGCCTGAGTTTATCATTTCTATTATTATCATCATAGAAATATGAAAATCAGCACAGACTTCTATTTTGTAACGAGTCAAGGGTATTAGCCAAACTTAGCCTCTTGGCGACTTAAAGATGTTCCAAACCACTTCAAGGATTATTTCTGAAACAGTATGGCGCTCAAATACTTATTTTCGTGCGGGTTTACCACGAGGTGAGTTCCCTTTTTATTTCCTGCTTCTTTACACATGCTCTCTCCAGTACAGGTTAGCTCTGAGTGTTAGCGATGCTTGATAATGTAAAAGAACATATTACGTCCAAAACAGGTTGTGTATTGTTTCTGATAGTGCCGTGGGTCCACATTTCTGATATTACGTCATATTGGCAGCAAATCTGGATCAGCTCCGTTGTTCCCCCGTTTCTAGAGATTTGGGTACGGAGGAAAAGAGAGAGGGTTTTGTTTTCTGACGCTTTGTGAGTTCCCTGACCCCCCGGGGACACATATGTATGTATAAAGGACATTAAGGCATGGTGCATGATAGGAGACCTTTAAGTTATAGGAAGTGTTGTCGCTCAGTCAGCGTAACATAAGTGGAGGTAACTGCATGTTAAGTTCTCTCACCCCATCCCAGCAGGCTGAAGCCCCAGAGGCATGGGCGGCTGTGATAAAAGGACGAAAGCAGCAGGGAGTTGAGGTAAAGCGCCTCCACCAGGAGCCAGAAGAAATTGGACATTACACAATAGTGACAGAAGACCACAGAGGCCTTACAGGCAAACTGGAAAAAAGAAAGAAAGGAAGACACAGAGTGGATTATAAGGAGGGATATGCAATGAGATCAATGGGGAATCTGCCGATGGGAATTTCTTTATGCAACTAAGAACCTCTTTTCATTCTCCTACCGTGGAAAGGGTGCAGTGGTTCGTGTCTTCACTCGAGAAAAGAGTTGCATCCTTTATGAACACAGCCACAGCTTTGAGGATAAATGAGATGAAGAGCTGGATGTGAATGAAGTTCCTGGCACAACGCAGCCTCCTGTTGAAATATCAGGTAAGATACATGTAGTAAAAGTACGGGAGTGTTGTCTGATACAAGCATACAAGTTGTCCAAATGGTCAAAATAAGTTCTGCTTCACAACAAATTGTTTCAGTACTTTGTTACGCTTACTAATAGCTCAATATGCCATGGTGTGCATGTTTTGAGAGGCAGTTTACACATTATATCAGCTCAGAGATAAAGGTTCAGACCCTAAGAAAATAAAACCGTTGAAAAGGCCTAGTGTAAGGTCAAAATCAAAAACTGATCATTCAAAAAGACATGCAAGTTTTGATATTGCGATTTTAAATAGATTACACCAACAACTGATTAATGAAACCGCACAGCTGCACACAGAAAATGTCATGAGGGCTTTCTCGCCACTTTGTTATTTGGCCTGGCCTGGCTCTGTGGGATGGGAAGACCCTTGACTTTGTGCCAATCAGCTGCTAAGTGGACTATATCAGCTGTTAGATCCATGTCAACGAGGGTCCGAATCCAAAACAGGAATTATTGAAACTGAGAAGCATGACACAGATAAAGGTGAAGCACGTATTGGATTATGGACGGAAATGAGGGTATTATTCCTCATAACACCATGTCAACAGATTTAATTATAGTTATTTTAGTTTTTGACTTTGACTTCTCACAACAGAAACGACCCTCTTCTACACATTTTGAGAAATATGTTTATATACTTTTTAGGCAACATTTAGTTGAGGAAATCAAAACCTGAAGCTATAGAACCAACCAGATTACACTATAGCTAGCAGCTAAGAAATGTACACAATGTAAGCACAACTTTGCGTTTTCACATAACTGTTTGGGTACGAATTTAAAAAGTAGGATATACAACATTTGGAAAATGTAGACGCAGTGGTACTCAACCTTGTCCTAATCAGGAGCCACATTGACGAAAAATATTTTTGCAAGAGCCACAATCCAAAAACGCTCCTTTCCTCCCTGAAACTATTATGCATTTGAGAATATGGATAATAGTAATATGTTACTAAGGAATGAAAAGCATAATGTACAGTGCAATAACTGTGATTTATTATTTTCACTGCAACCACAAAACACACATTGTTGACTGCCCATAACAACAGATAACAGACAGCATGTTTACTGATCATCACAGCATGCCTCTGTCGCTCTTTCACACGTATTAGTGTGGAATAAGTTCGGTTATGTTTAAGTCTCGCCAGCTTTTCCGCCCTCAACTCTCCACCTTTCGGAAAGTCGGTACTGAACTTCGGGTGTTTTGTGTCGTGATGGCGCTGAAAATTGGACCTTTTAAATTGTGAAATGACGTTGTCACAAAGCAGGCAGATGCATTTTCCCGAACCGGTGGAGACGAAGAAAAACTCGAGTTCCCAGTCCTCTTTAAATGTTCGATATTCCTCTTCATATTTTCGTTTCCTATATTCCTTTACCATTTTTTCATAGTGCTGTAAGCTAGTTTTCCCAGTGTGACGGAGCAATTATCTTGCGCACCTGCAATCAGAGCGCGAAACCTGAAATAATTTGTGATTGGTTGTTCAGAGGGATGGGGGGGGCGGCTTAATAGACTGATGTGTGTGATGACTGATGTGTGACTTGTGAGTGATAATGAAATGTTGATGAATTCTGCTGACAATGTTTTTTTTTTTGGTTTTTTTAAGTGGGACTTAAAAGAGCCGCAACTAGTCTTAAAGGAGCCGCATGCGGCTCGCGAGCCGCGGGTTGAGTATCGCTGAGAGGTATTGGTTTAATCACTTTTTGTACTATGGGGAGCACCAGGCTACCTGCTTCCTCCTAAACTAAGCTAACATAAGCTAGTCACCTGTTAGCTCTTGCTTAATTCTTAGAGTAAATAAATAGGTTTCATTCTTCTCTTCCTACCCTTGACAAGAAAGTGCAAGCATAATCCAAATTAACCTATTTCTTTATTTTGTTTTATTTGTTACTTCTCATAACAGACACGCCCTCTTCCACACATTTTGAGAAATATGTTTATATACTTGTGAGGCAACATTTAGATCATAAAATCCTGAATCTATGGAGCCAACTACACTGCAGCTAAGAAATGTGCACCATGTAAACACAACTTTGCGTTTTCACATAACTGTTTGGGTACGAATTCAACAAATGAAGTCTCTAGCTGAAATGATGTGGAAGGAGTAGCATTTGAACAGGATATTGCATTTTTGGAAAATGTAGAGGTATTGGTTTAATCACTTTTTGCACCGTGGGGAGTACCAGCCTGTCAGTGTATTATGCTAATCATAATAAGCTAATCACCTGTTAGCTCTTGCTTCATCTTTTGCGCAAAGAAATATGTGTCAATCTTCTCTTCTTACTCCTTGACAAGAAAGTGCAAGCATAATCCAAATGAATCCTATTGTGTAAAACTATACTTGTTATAACAATAACAACCTTTTAAATGTGCCAAAGGCTGGGCCCACACTAAGTGTCATGTTTAAAGGTATTTTCCCGGAACGTTGGCTCAGAGTGCCTTGGATTATCTAGTTTACGAGCAATAATATGTTCTGATTGCTTTTGCTTCGCTCTCTGTGGTAAATGGACTGAAGGGTTATCTAAAATGTACTTCACGCTGATAGAACTGAATTGAAGTCTACCATTCTTACTTCTGAAATGTAATATGTTCTTACCTGAAGAGCAACAGGATAAACACAGCCACAGCCAGCACCGCCAGAGAGATGCTGTAGCCCACGGTGTAAATCATCTTCACCGTGGCAAAGTATGACTGCTCCGTCTGAAAGGAGATGGAAAGAGAAGATTTAGCATAAAACAGGATAATACTCCTAGTGAAATAAATGTAATATCTCAAAAAGGCACCAAATTGCAGAGAAGTTTAGGACTCATTTGGCTTGAAGAGATCAAAAGATGTTTTGGTAGAAGCGCTTCCTGGATTTAAAATGAGGTTCTGTTTGCATAAGGTAAGTAAGATAAGATAAGGTAAGTGTAGATGCGTAATCACAGGAAAACTCCCGTACTCCAAATGGTATTGTCGCGACGTCTGTGGCATTAAAGCATGAACGCTTTCTCCATATTTTGAGATATAACATGAATAGCAATCTATTGAATCGACTCCAAAAAGCTACTTACATCATCACTTGTCAGTAGAGACTTTACACGATAGGAAGACTTCAAAGGTATTTTGTTCAACATACAACAAAAGCTCTTTCTCTAAAGCACCAAAAGCAGTTTTCTGATGATTATCCTCCAAAAGCACTGTTCAGCAAGATTAAGCCCCATCCTCTTTGTGAAATAAGATAATTTCCGCTATTACCGGATGTGTGACATTTGTTTCAATCACTGCCTTGCAAAAGTATTTTTACATAAGACACATTTATAATATCTAATTAGAATATATTTTCTCATCTGCTTCTGTGAGGCAGGTAGCATATATATTTAAATCTAAACCAGGCTAAAAAAGAAAATGGAATATGGGCAATTAAAGTGTGTCAGACTGTCCAATTATTTATACCAGAACGTTTTGTTTTTATTTTAGCTTGTTTTGTTCCTTTTGCTTCTCTTCCTGTCTCGACCCCCACGCTCTCGATTTCCCATTCTGCGACCGGACGTCTTTATCTGCTTCGCCCCTGGCATTTCTCACCTCAGGGATGTCATCATCCACACTGCAGGCGATGTGGTACGGGGGGAAAGCTCTGGTCCATCCTCCGCTGGTGCAGTTACGGCTCACTGAACCTGCGGCGAAAGGTCAAGATATCAAAGAGATATCGACCATAAAGAGATCACCTTCCGATTATATTCACCCACTTGTCGAGATGAAGGAAGCAAATGTTTTTAACCTTCCTGGTAATGGAACAAAACCATTTCCAGCAGGGGAACCAGCATTTGGGGTATCTACGTTTTCTTTCTCTCATCTGAATGACACACCTCCCTCGCTCTTAATGCATAACATTATCAGAATGATGTGAAATGGCTTCTATTTGCACTTTTTGCTGATCGAGAACTGCACAATTGCACGAGTTATCAATGACGGTGAACCCTTGTTTGTTGTTAGCAATCTTTCTGACTATCCTGCAATATAACATGAATGCAACATTTGGCAAGGCAGGTTTATCTATATAGCACCTTTAACAACACCTTTTGCTTTACAAAATAAAATAAAACATTAAGAACATTTAGATTAAGCATGTAGGCTGAAAGCACCACTGGTTCTAAGGACAAGTGTTGTTTAGAAACGGTTCTATCCTCACCAACACATTTTACAATGTATGTTTTGCTGATTGACAGCACAGGATTGATGTCCTCTCTGAGCCTCTTGGACCAAAGTCTTTCTCTGTAACATTACATTGGATTATTTGGCTGTTTTGACCCAAATATGGGTTCAACTATTTTGTAGTAGTTTATTTAAGTCTGGTCTTCAACCTTCCGAAATGTTCCCACACCACGCCGTTCCTCTGCTCCCTTCACTGGCTTCCAGTAACTGCTGAATCCACTTCAAGACAATGGTACCTGCGTACCATGCTGCGAATGGATCTGGCCCTTCCTACATCCAGAACATGGTTAAACCGTACACAGCACGTGCACTCCGCTCTGCGTCAGGTTCCCATCAGCAAAAACACGTGGGTTTGCTATCCTGGCTCCAAAATGGTGGAATGAGCTCCCCATTGACATCAGGACAGCAGACAGCTTACACACCTTCCGGCGCAGACTGAAAACTCATCTCTTTCGACTCCACTTCGAGCGATAGAATTACTAACAGAGCACTTATATACTAATAAAGGACTGGCTTACCTAAAGCCAGTTGAGTAGCACTTGAAATGTTTTGGCTCTCTGAAACCTGATGTACTTATATGATTCTGTTTTCTTCAAGTTTGTATCTTCTTGGTCGAACGCACTTATTGTAAGTCGCTTTGGGTAAAAGCGTCAGCTCGATGCAATGTAAAAGTGCTGTGTGATAACCTCTTACTGTTAAAACAATAGTTATCTCGTGATATTGAATCCTTGCTTGTTGTTAACAAGGGAATCTTTCTGTCCACTATCGGGCCCCTCACTGAAGACTCTTTTTTAGAAACTGTAACTCATATCCTCGCCAACAGATAACGCAAAAGGTACTCCTTGTTTTCTCATTTGTAAAACATTTGCATGGGTTTCCCAATCCACATACACTTCCATCGCTGCTCATCTATCTGTTCAGAACAACTAATTTGATTTCAGTCAACTGTGACATGCCGGTGTAATAATAAATAAACACGCTTCATGAAATGATCCGGATCGGAAACACTCTTTCATTAGAGCAACAATGTCCCTTTTTGACTCCCGCTGCTCTCTTCATTATCACATCACTCCCCCCTCCTCCCCCTTTTGTCACCTGTGTTGTTTCTGAAGAGGGAGAAGACGGCAGGACATCCTCTCTCCACGGTTTCCCCCACGGCTGCGTGAGGCCAGCAGGCCACAGCGTCCCAGAATGGCTGACAACCTTTTCGTAAAGAAGGTTTAAAACAAAAAAGTTAGTTGAGTATCTATCAGGGTAGTACATCAAAAGAGAAACTCCATAAAGAGGTATTAATATGCGCTTTGCTCTGTCACACACCGCCGACACAAAGTTAAAATATATATGGGGAAACAGTGAAGGTAAATGGGGTGTATAATGCACGATATCACCAATTACATTTTTCAAAGACATAACATCTGCTTTTTTTTTTTTAATTGTATTAAGACAAGGACGAGGAAGTACTGTAGGTTTCAAAGCGAGACCTTTCACTTGAGATAGATTACATACATACATCCTTTTGTAACCAGCCGTAATGGTCTCCTATACAGATGCTACACAGTGATAGATCACCCAGTGCAGTGGGGACACTGTGACAACTGATGACTCTCTGCGAAGCAATTATTCCAGCTTAAACTCTTGTACTCAACACGCCTTGATTCAAATGGGGGGGGGGGTGAACACACACCTTCTGAGCTGGTGTTGCCCTGCTCGGCGATGAACTGATGGCAGAGACGCTCCTCTCTCTCCAGCTGGAATATGAACTCACATTCAGGGTGAAGGCTCGACAAAACCTGGAGTCAGGAAAGAAAGAAGGAAGGAAGGACGGAATGGAGGAAGGAAGATAGGAAGAATGAAAGAGAGAGAGACAGAGTTGAAGGAAGGAAGGAAAGTAGGACGAATGAAAGAAAGAAAGAAAGACAGAATCAAAGGAATTAAGTAAGAAAGGGTCGAAGGTAAAGTATAGGAAGAACAAAAGAAAGAAGGAAGGAAGAAAGGGAGGATGAAAGAATGAAAAAAGAGGGACATAATCAAAGGAAGGAAGGAACAAATGAAGGATAAAGGAATGAAGGAAGAAAGGGTCGAAGGTATAGGAAGAACAAAATAAAGAAGGAAAGGCTTGAAAGAAGGAAGGAAGAAAGGGAGGAAGGAAGATAGGAAGGAAGAAAGGAAGGATGAAAGAATGAAAGAAAGAGAGACATAATCGAAGGAAGGAAGGAAAGAAGGACAAATGTAAGAAAGAAAGACAGAATCAAAGGAAGGAAGGAACAAAGGAAGAACAAAAAGAAAGAAGGAGGAAAGAAAGTAAGGGATGCTCTTTTCGACATTGAATCAGTGTCCACTCAGTCTTTAACCTCTTCTACAACGCACCACCGATACCGGGGGGAAACGCGTCATCTGCAGGAAACAGCGTCTGAGGGCATCTTGATATTCAATAAACTAAGAATATTTTATATCCATGTAACGGGAAGAAACTCAGCTAACTAATCATTTTTATTAATTTTTTTTAAAAAAACACATAGCTAGCGCTGAGCCTATGAATTAGCCACGAGCGAAAAATGCTAACGGGGTGTTGCACAGAAACTTACTCATACTGGACGCGCTCGTGAACTGTCAACGGGGGGGGGGGGGGGGGCGACTGTCACTCAAATGCGGGACATAGAGCTACGTTTTTATTATAATACTGTGAAATCTGCCTATTATGTTTTCGTCAGTATTACAACAAATACACACTTGCAACTGTTAACACTGGCAATGATTTTAAATGTATTAGACGATTAAAAAAAGAAATCACGCTTCAAATAAGTGGGGGTACGGCGCCCCCGCGTCCAACGCCTACTACACCACTGGTTTCACTATAAGTAAAAAAGATTTTTTGGACGGACACTAATTTACAGTTTTTTTTACTTTGTTCAATCTGAATTTTCTTTAAAATAAAAAACATCTATATTGATTCTGACTTTTCTACATCCAACTCACAGGTTTACCATAACTTTGAGAAAACAGATTATTAATTTAACCCTTTTAGAAGGGAAGATAATGTCATTTGTTCTGGGAAGTCATTTTCGAGCCTGAGACCTGAAAACAGGCTCGGGGCTAAACAGGTTAACTCCATAACAATGACATTTCATCTGTAGGTCAAATCATTTGAAATGCAGTGACTCACTTTTCCTTCGCTGTGACCTCCTGGCAAAGCTCACCTGTTCCCTCGGTGGCATTAACTAACACGATCCCTCACTTCACTCCACAGAGAGGGGGGAGTGCAGTGAACCCTACATGATTGCATCCTATGGACAGAGATGATTGTCCTGGCCTCCGGCTTTGTCTCTCTATCCATTTAGTGCCCGACAGAGATCATTCTGTTACTGCGTCTCTGCTCATTCCTCCGGTTCCCGACGCCAAATAAAAACGGAATAATTGTGTTGGCTGAAATGTATCTAAGACTAAAACTATTAAGGATGTCTTGTTTCTTGGAGAGGAGAAGGAAGGATGTAAGGCGGATGTTGGAGAGTAACGTGGGGAAGAGGGTGGATGGAGGGAGTCTGCACGAAAAGAGACTATGCTTATGAAGACTGGTAATCATATGTGTGGCTGTACTGTAAATGTTGTGCATGTGGGTTAAAATAAACATGTTTCTCAGTCCGTGATGTTATATGTTTTCCATAAAAGAGAGGTGACAGGGTCATATACATCACATTCATCTGGCTCACAGGTTCAAACCCCACTGCAGTCAGCATGTCGTTGTGTCCCTGAGACACTTCACCCCAAATTGCTCCTGTGGGGATTGCCCACGGTACTGAGTATGTAAGTCGCTTTGGATAAAAGCGTCTAACAAGTAACATGTAATGTCTCACTTGACTTATTACCGCAGTAAACATATTCCCGTTGCATTTATGGTCTCGATCTTAGTCTATGAGAAAATGTAACACATGAGAATTGCCCGCACACGGTACAGATGTATTTGTGTAAAGTGCGGCAGCCTCAAGTGTGTAGGTACTTTAGTTACTTTTGTTGAAAAAGTAGTAGAAATATCTCTCAAAAATGTTCACGTATGGGAATATTGATTAAAATAAAAGCTTTTCAAAGCAATCATGTTCTTCAAATAGTGTCTAAGATTGTGTAGGATGATGCAGCAAGAATGAAGAAAGTTTTTGTCTGCGTGTGTGTAAATAAAAAGAGAGAAGTGAACACACAACATTATGAGAAAGATTGGCATTCAGTTTTTTTATAGTAGGAGTTTAGAGGCTGCACGTTGACACTCTATTTCTGTTTGAGAAGACGAATATTAATAAAATAAATACCTGAGGGAACTCCTAATGAAGGGAAACTTCAGACGCTATACTCTTCTGGGATCACACACACTCCCTCTGGAGATTTTCCCCCACAGCTTTCTGAATGCCTTCCAACAGCATGAACTAATTAACAGCAAGATCTTTGAGTTACTCTGAGGGGGACACAGCAACATCTGCACCCAAACAAACCCACCTGGAGCCATTTCATGGAATTGCATGAATGATTAAGCCTAGATATAACTTTTCATCATCATAATGTTGTGCATAACATTTGAACTGGGTGAAAAAAAGGTTTGGAAATTAAGAATAAAATGCTAAATGTGTGCTGACAGGGCACATGCAGGATGTTTGCCCAAAATGCAGTGTTGTAGTCAAGTCACCAATTCACGAGTCCAAGTCACTCTCGAGCCCCCACTTTTCGAGTCAGAGTCCAAGTCCGAGTCACCAAGGGAGAGTCGGAGTCGAGTCCGAGTCCAAGTCCGAGTTCAAGTCCGAATCCCAGTCCGAGTCCCAGTCCGAGTCCAAGTCCGTGTCCCAGTCCGAGTCCGAGTCCAAGTCCGAGTCCCAGTCCGAGTCCGAGTCCAAGTCCGAGTCACCCAAGGAGTGTCCGAGTCACCCAGGGAGAGTCGGAGTCGAGTTCAAGTCCGAGTCCGAGTCCAAGTCCGAGTCCAAGTCAGAGTCACCCAAGGAGTGTCCGAGTCACCCAGGGAGAGTCGGAGTCAAGTCCGAGTCCAAGTCCGAGTCCAAGTCCGAGTCCAAGTCCGAGTCTCGAGACTCGAGTGCTCCATCTCTGCCAAAATGTAGATGTTTTGTCATCATGATTAGGTTAGAAAAATATAAATCAGTAGTTTCAAAAGGGTGATTAGATTCAAACATACATTTATTAATTTCTTTGACACACTGATGCCGGTAGATACAAAGCTAATCAAAGCACCTCGGCCCCTTTCTCCTCGATTTGTTACTTCAACATGTTCCCAGTATAATAACACACACACACACACACACACACACACACACACACACACACACACACACACACACACACACACACACACACACACACACACACACACACACACACATTCACACATAATAGTTTTTTTAGAAACGAAAAGCTCGTGCAGAATAACATACCACTTTATACAGAAAAGTAGTTGTAATTACACACAATCCTCCTGAGAGTTGTAGCACAGGAAACATGTTTTCCCCCTATTTTCTAAAAATAAGTCGAAAGATAATGCAACCATCTGTCCCTCCATCAACGAGGAGCAAACATTTTTGAAGGCAACATGAGAAAATCGTTCCTAATGCAATGCTAATAACTTAATGAGAGGTACCATTGTGCAATTGATGCCCCAATTACTGCTCTTTCTGTTCAAAGACAGGCGAGGGAGACAAAAAAACATGGTTTGCACTGCCTCCCGTATAGCTGGTTGGTGGTAAGTGTGTTTCAAGGTGGGACATGTACTCTGATAAACTGTAGCTGTGTTGTATTTAAGCGTTGAGTAGAAAGAGCCAGAGTTAGGGCATTTATATTCAAAGCAGAAAGACGTGTGCACTCATGTTACAATAAAGCACATTGCACAAGAACACCAGCTGAAAGGCACACCATGGCGTTTCTGTTCATATACAAAGGCATGCTGTTAAGATATTTCATTCTACACAACAATAGTGTGCAGGTGAGAGGAAGCAAGGCGGGGGGGGGGGGACAAAGCAAGAGTCAATTGTTGCATGCATTTTAACTACATGGTGGAATAAAGGGAGATACTATGAAGCATTGAGACATCATAAACGGACATCAGGGTACAGAACGATGGGGGGTTGCATAAGGTAAGGCTGGATATTATGTACCATGAAACAAAAACACGAAAGGCCAGTTCACGCTGCGAGGTTAGCGTGCAGTCTGCTGTAAAATGTTCTCTGAGAGCCCATTATCCACTAACTACCCCCTCTAAAAAAAGAGGCCATTGAATTTGGAGAAAATGAGGTGCACTTTTACACTAGCCGCCGCTGAACTGTGGCACAGGAGAGAAATATATAAAAGATTCAAACAGTTTCTGAAGTTCGGTGAGGAAAGGAATTGTTTTACATATCATAAAATATAATGATATGTTTTCTTCACTATGCACTTTATATATGCATCGTACAAATGTAAGACTTGTGTTGATATTTTCACATAACTCCCTTCACAAAAGGAACTATATATAGCCTATTGTATTTAAATATGTTGGTTACTTGTGAAGGGATTCAGATTGAGTTCATATACGATATATATTTGGGAAAATTCAATATACAACCAAGAAGATGACCAGACAAATATTCCTCTCTAAAGTTTTGTGAGACACAGAAGGACATGAGGGAGAAAGAGCTCTTACACCTCATTAAAACAATTATTTTGCACATAAATGAAGTTAATAACAAACATAATCAACGTTAGAAAACAAGAGCAGCGAACATTCAGAAAGAACTGATGTGCCACAACATGCTGGATGTTCTGATTCAATCATACCCGCACATTCTAGAAAGATCGTGCTCCGATGGGCTTGTTTCCTTTTGAAATGTGTGTGTGTGTGTGTGTGTGTGTGTGTGTGTGTGTGTGTGTGTGTGTGTGTGTGTGTGTGTGTGTGTGTGTGTGTGTGTGTGTGTGTGTGTGTGTGTGTGTGTGTGTGTGTGTGTGTGTGTGTGTGTGTGTGTGTGTGTGTGTGTGTGTGTGTGTGTGTGTGTGTGTGTTGTAATGGACTCTGGTGGTTCATTATGATTCTCCACAGTCCTGAGCAGTGACAGTGAATGGACTGAAGTGATGAGATTCTGAACTGTTCCCTTCTCTCTCCGTCACACTGAACCTATCCGCCTGCTTCTCCCCTCTCTATTCTGTTATGGAAATTAGAGAGGTGGCCGTGTAATAATGACCCAATAAAGCTGTTTTGATACAAATAAAAAAGGGCTGCTGGAATGGGGATGTCGATACGAGTGTGTACGGTTTGTTGCACATCTTACTTATCACGGTTGATTTGCCAAGACAAGGCAGCACAGCAGACATCGTGAATACAACTGTAAAATCACAAAACACTATAGTCACTCCAAGTTTCCGGATTTCAATAAAGTGTGTGTGTGTGTGTGTGTGTGTGTGTGTGTTTGAAAAGAAAATAGCTAAACTAAATAAGACTAATACTTCTTTGTCTTTCACACACACACACACACACACACACACACAGACACACACACACACACACACACACACACACACACACACACACACACACACACACACACACACACACACACACACACACACACACTTCACTTGTTCACATTATACAATCACATTTTTGGTGTCATTTTATATATTTCTGTTATTATTTATAAATGATTTAATATATGTAAATCTAATGTTCTCTTGGCAACCGACTTTCCTACAAGGCCACCCAACTCTCAATGAAAAGATGAGGCCCCCCCCCCCTTTTAATATTTCCACATTTTATGACGTCCGCCCTTTGTAAATCTCCGCCTGCTCTTTCTTCTGAGGTCTGAGAAAGTGCTTTTCTCCTCTTAAACAAATCCTGACCTTTACCACAAGTCTCTTGGTGTTTTTCTCCCTGGTCTCTTTTCACTTTGCCTCGCTTCACGCTGTTGATAGCTTTCCTCTCGCCACATATGACAGATTTGTCCTGTTTTACAATAAATCCAAAGTCACTGTAACCTGGGACCCAGCCCACTGTAGTGGACATTTTGTTAACATGCATCTCCTTTTACTCTTTTGAGCTAGTCTATCAATCTGTGTGCTGCACAGAGGACATCCTGGTCTTTCCAGTGATATGTCATTGGTTAAAATTGCATGCTGAGATTCCTTTTTCTTTTCATCCAAAATGGCTGGCATACGAAAAACAAAATTGTATAGAAGAAGTAGGAGAAGTCAAATATTGTTGAATAATTGTAATTTTTACCATGAAAACCATATACCGGTATGTTCTTCTTTATTAACATGTGAGGAACTATATAATTAGTTCTGAAAGCAATTAAATAATTCAAGTTTTCAAATAACAGCTCTTTTATAAATGTCCATTTTAGTGGACGTCAGGACCGTCTTCATGGACTTTATGACTCAATATTGTTGCAGGAGACGGAACTGAAGCAGACATTTTCTGCACCAGATGATGAGAGAGATGAGGATGTCACACCTGGGATAGAAGAGGGTCAAGAAGATGGGGGGGAAAGATGCAGGAGGCTCCATGAGCGCACATATACAGACAGAGAGACAGATAGGGACGAGCTGGAAAGACATGGCCCCCTGTGGGCCAAGAGTAGCACGTATGTCTTATTGTTGTTTTTATTTGAAGTGGAGCCATGAAAAATGAGAGTTGCCTCAGGAATGCAAGCTTTGTTTCTATGAGCAGGTCAAATGGAGACCACATCCATAAAACTAGTCAAGATGACCCTACAGCCCGTGCCGACTGCAGTCAATGAGGTACTTTCCCACATCGACTACAAAGTCTTTGAAGATCTGGAAAGATTCACCAAAAACCAAACTAGTTTTGTATTGACCAAATAAACAGCAATGTTCAGATCAATTACTTATTCATGTTTTAAATAAAGGTGAATGTATTATTGTATTAATATCACTCTATAACCATAATAAGTTACATAGTCCATCTGTTAATTTTGGCTGTCTTTTCAAACTAATATGGTCCCGACGTCCTCTACAGTGGACATACTGTAACATTTTAAAATAAAATAAAATTAAAAAAGTCTAAATTGCAAGATGTTTTTTTGACCCTAAATAGGTAGGAAATCACAAAAAAAGGAAATTGGAAGACACTTTTTTTCCTCGGGTCCCAGGAGGATATTGTAACCCTTCGAGAGTGAGCTCCTTTCTGTTTTCATACGGATGAGTCATCAGATTCATTCAATACTGATGCTCTGACAGTGGAGGACATGCCGAAGAAGAGAAAGAGTTTAATAAAGCAGGTCATTTCAGTTTAAATGATGCACAAATACTGAGACGCTGACTCTCACAAATAGTTAAGATATAAAAAATCAGGAGCAGAATTCTAAATCACTTTAATTTGTTTAAACTCTCAGAAAAGTGATCAATTGGGACACTGCCGAGGATCAGTGTCCTTGGCAGGGGTTCGATTCCCTCTGCCTCCTTTTGATTATCTTCAAAGTATCTGATAGAACGCAAAAAAAAAAGCATATCTTAAAAAGAAAACACCAAACCGATCATTGCAGCATTACCCATAATCCCCTCTGTTTCAGCCCTGCTTCAAAGGTGCTGATTCTCTGTCTGTTACTTTAGATGAAAGTAAGAAGCCCCTCCCCACGCCCCTCTGAGAGATATTTGGACAAAGAACACAATGGTGCTCTAGGAGGAGATTCAGGTGATAAGGTGGGGGGGGGGTACCTTGGTTGGTGATTGGCTAATGGTTACACAAGACAAAACATCGTTATGACATCACAAAGTGGCCAAAATCTGATCAGCTCATTTTCAGACAGGTTTTTATAGAAATGGATCAGGACAAAAAGAGAGAGAATCTTTGTTCCTTAAACTTTCAGAATCTCTTTCCACATAGGGGACACATGTTGATGTAGAAGAGACATGAAGAAGTGGATTTTGCATAATGGGTGACCTTTAAAGTATCCGGTTGTAGTTTTGTTATGATTTTCCTATGCATGTTGAAATCTTATAATGACACTATCAGAGCAGATGAGTCTTGGCCGCCACCTGTCAACATTGGCCCGAACACCAGGTTGGGAACCAGTGCTTCACAGCATTGCCAAGTTGTAATATTATTAAGGTGGAGACTTCAAATGAGCCCAGTGGGTTTTCTAGCTCTCCCTGTTCAGAGAATTTCTTATAATTTTTTTAATGGTGAAACATAAACTTGAAATCCTTGTTCTCATGTGTGGTCAATAAAGTGTATTTATATTAAAGGTTAACATATAATCACACCCCACAGGTCACACACATGCACTAAATCTCCAGCAGACGGATTTTAATTAAATGTGAAAGATAATATTAACACTTTCAAATAATACAGTATTGGAAAATCCATGCTGGTGTGATGGGATATTGGCATTTTTTCTTAGATTTAGAAGACAACACACACTCACGTAAGACACACACACACCTCCAGACCCACCCACACATTGAATAGTAAAGACTAGAGACCCACACATACACACTTTATACTTATTCACATCACATTCATTCGTGAGCCTATGGATCGAGTACTCCTGGCTTTAGATCAGTCTGCTGATACCCTCCTGCAGAGTAGTTTATTATGCAACACACGCTAATGATAAGAAAATGATTAGCTGCAGATCAGGATTCTGCAGACAGACACTGGGGCACGCACACACAGTTTGTTTGTTTGTTTGTTTGTTTGTTTGTTTGTTATGATGATTTTGATTAAAGCTCAGTGAAAAGCAAAGTAATTCAAATGCAAATCTAGGAGAGGAAAAGAAAGAGAAATAGGGTAACATTTGAAGATTTATCTCGTTTTTGAAACACATCAGCCAGTTCCCTGCAAAACAGAACCTAAAGTTTTCTATGTGGCAATAATAATAAAAATAATAATGTACCTTTTTTCATTGTTAACAA
The DNA here is from genome assembly GCF_902827115.2 of Pseudochaenichthys georgianus. Taxonomy (NCBI): domain Eukaryota; kingdom Metazoa; phylum Chordata; class Actinopteri; order Perciformes; family Channichthyidae; genus Pseudochaenichthys; species Pseudochaenichthys georgianus. The sequence continues at coordinate 5,176,348 of NC_047506.1, read as the reverse complement.
AAGGTAAGTTAAAGTATCACTCACAGTTTGAGGCAGCCACAGAGAGAGCAGGATCCCTCCGATGAGACGGGACATGTTGTCGGTTCCTCTGTTCAGAGTGGAGTGGAGCTCTCATCAATGAGGCTGCAGCCCCCTCCTCCTGCATGTGAGACCCTGCTCTCTGCACAGGTGTACATACAACACCAGTCAAGCATGCAGCAATACAGGCGTAGCATTTCCTGTGTATTCTTTCAGAATAAAAATCGCATTCTCAAGATATCGGTAGGAAATGGATAAAGAGTGAAAATGTCTACATATTCCTATAGCTACAGTATGGAAAACAATGTACCAGCCACCAATAGGAATAATGGAAGTCTAATGACATATTTGTTGCGCGATTGTGAGGCGAAACGTTTCTGTATTTTATTTTGAAGGCCAAGAGGAGTTTGAAGGTGTTTTGGCAAGCTTTACAGCTGAGGCTGTTTGGTTAGTGAGATTCTCAACATTCAACTCTCTTCCTACGTACCTGAGCCTGAATGTGTCGCCAAACACACAGTTTTGGAAATGTTGGGCTGGTATATTACTTTACTCGAACAGAGATATAAAACAGGAGATAAGCCAGGTGAAAAACATATGAGTCTGAGACTTTGATGGAGAAACAGTGTTTTGTTTGAGTTCACATTCAGATTTCTCCTTTAAAGATTGATACTTTTATTAATTTGTGCAAATGTCAATTAATTTAGTTTCTCTCCCACACACTCCCCCCCTGCCTAAAACGCCTCCATTGGACTCCTTTGTTTTCTTCTTGAACATAATGACATCACTCAAGGGTGTAACTTTGGTTTGAGAAGTGGGGAGGACACAAAACAGCGGGTCCTCCGCAATAAAACATTGTTCTCGATTTAATTCCATTTCCTGCCTTTCTACAAATATATATTAGGGACTATGGTGTTAAATAATCCAATAACAATGTGTAGTGTATATAATGAGTGTGCAAACTGATCTATCCATGAACCTGTTTTATTTGTGATGACCTCACATCCTATTGGGGGGTCCGGGGGCATGCACCCCCGGTAAGATTTGTTTCTTTAAATTGAAGTTAAAGGCATCAATCTGGTGCACAAATTAAGAGATTTATGGATACAGCTCTCAACACTCATATGAAACAGAACTGTATATATTTCTATACTCCAAAAACCATTAGAATATGCTCACAATAACACATCATTGATACTCCTCTCTCCTATCTTTATCATACCTAGTCTGCATTATTTCTTTTTATGTATGCATATTTTACTAATCACTCCCCTTTCAAACTGTGTTTTTAATTTTTTACTGACATTGGAATTATTTTTTAACTTATTTTGAATAACTATATTAAATAGATGGAAATATTTGTTTAGACCAAACCGTTTGAGACCCACTGAGATAACTTAGACTAAAGTTTACAATATAATCACTCAGCGAGTCCTTTACCTCCCTGAGCTGATGTTATATCAGCCTCTCAGTCCGACAGGAGAGGACTCTCCCTCTCCTTATTGTTGCAACAGCTTCTAATCTCTGTTAGCTCCGAGCTAGCACCAGATGCTAACAACAACCCCCGTAACTCTCTCTGTCTCTCCCTGTCTCTCTCTCTCTCTCACACAAAATGCGCTCCTGCCACACACACACAGACGCTCAACCGTGACGATGACCACTTGCGTTTTGAAAAGTCGGGGGCGACAAAAACGGGATTTTGAAAAGTGGGGGGGACATGTCCCCCTTGTACCCAGTAGAAATTACTCCCATGACTATGTACCACCATAGACTGTGTACCACTTGCATTTCTATAGTCTAGCTCTAGCGCTCCAACACATTGTACAAAATAATCTAAGGGGCGGGACATTTCTAAGCAGTTGACCAATCACAACAGAGTCGGCCAGCTAACCAATCAGAGCAGACTGGGCTCTGGTTTCAGACAGAGGTGCTGCAGCACAGGCAGTATGAGAAAAATAAAGAGCTTTTTTACATTAAAGCATGGATACATGTCACAGTAGAGACACTAAATACAAATATGAACCTGAAAGTGTGCAATATAATTATTTAAGTTGTATTTGTATCATAATAGATGCAATAAAATGCATTAATCATTTTTGTCAATCAAACTGGAAATTATAATTTGATAGATAAAAACAAAAATATATCCAAATCAGTAAGGTGGAAAATGTCCATAATGTTTTACCGTTTTCAAATAGTCCTGTCAACAATTTAAAAGTCACATTTACAAACAAAAAATTCAACAAATATTTGAGAAACGGGAACAAATCAAATATTTGGCATTTTTCAATTGACTAAGTGATAAATGTGGCTTACTCTCTGAGATCATTAGCAGAACAGGCTCTGGCATGAGCTCACAAAAACTAATCATATTCACCGAGTATTATTCTGGATAATGTGATCTCGTTCCGTAGTTCAAGATGTCACACACTTAACGAGACAGATTAGTGGATCTCACATTTTATTCATGTTTACTGGATGTTTGACAGATCTATTAGAGTCACACTGAGTGCCTGTAGTTATGATTCATGCATATTACACTTCTTCAAAAATGATCCTTCAAGATCGGCAAGTAGAAAAATCTGACAAAGATACTGTAAACTTAACAGATTCAGTATTGTTTGTAACAAATTGTAAAGTAATTATCACAAAGTGCAGCTCTGTAATGAAAATATGAGCCTTTGCATAGAAATTGCACAAATATATACCCATTAAAAATATAAGAGATCTTACTATGAAGCTAGAAAAGATTTCAACAGCACAGAGATTAGCCCTTGCTTTTTTATAGTGTACGGATTAATCCGAGATTGAGCTGGATAATTTTTCTCTCATTACTTTGCTTTAAAAGAAACATTAAAACATAATAAAAGCCATTTGATCATCGAGAGTACATTGAATAGGGTTTCCTAAACAAGATGCCCGGGATTACAATAGAATCCAAATGAAAGTCAAACTTAAAATAAATGCTGATTTGTGATTTGAATGTCACTGAATACGTTTTTACAGAATGGTATCAACTCGTACCAAGTGTCATGTTTTATGTCGATGCTACAAAAGAAAAGTAATCCCTGGCCATCAGAGATAAGAGGCACTTTAGAAGTACAGTAGCTGATTAGCTGACCGTTTTTAATATACCTTTAGTGAATGTCATTGTAATGACACCAGTCAGCCTGTAGGTGCAGGCACTCCGCTTAATGAGGTCCTATAAACTGGATGGAGAAAGCTGATTTGTATTCTCCTGACACAGAAAGTAAGATGGCAGTTTTTCTTCTTTCTCTCACTCAAAAACATTAAAAATAAGGACATGCTACAAATAGAGGACACTTCAATGTCCCACTCCTGAGATCTGCACAAAGTTTATACGGTTTCTTATAAAACAGATATTGTAATTTTCCGGGTCAGTTTCTAGTTTCTACTTTTGGATATTCCTGCGCTAGCAAAGTGCAAACATAGTGTTCAGACGGGGTCATTAATAAAGCCAGGAGCAAACCTTTTGTCTGCACCTTTCTGCTTTGAATTCTTTGATTTAAAAGATTGCACAACAACTGACCGTACTTTGTCAATTAAAATAAAATATGTCTTGGGTCTTTTGCCAATAAATACTTATACTGATGAAGTAATGATACTACTGCATTCCCTAACATGACAGCATGTTGGGAAAAGAGAGACCAATAGTAAGACTGACAAAAATAAAAGAAAGACAAAACGTCTCAAACGAAACCAAAAGCCAACCAAACTTGGAGTACATATAGTATATTACTTGGTGGACATCTATAAAAACACACTAAAACATTTGTCTTCCTGTTTCTTTCAGAGACGTTTCCCTCTTGTTGACAACACCTCACTTAGGCCACAGTTAAAACATGGGGACACCTAAAGACAATAAGACCACAGACTTAAATAACACAATCAAAAATGGAGGCATAAAATACTTGGGTAAAAACCATTTTGGAGAAAAAGAGGTAAAATAAAATCCTATTAATTAGAAACTGTCGTTGAATTTTCCATCTTTGAGATCCTTTATATCATCCGTGTTCAGGGGAGTCACTTCCATCGTAGATGATGGGTCTCTCCATGGTCAGATGGTAGAAGACCTTCTTGGAGATAAACCTGTAGAAAGAGGGTTTCCAATCAGAATTTATCATCAAAGTTAATGCATTTCTATAATTAATATGCTTCTCCCCAGTGTGCGAAATACCGGTCAATAATCGGGGGGGGTCCCCATCTCCCGATTGTTGCTCAATATACCCATGCAGTAGGCCTATACAATATTCCATGGATGCAAGCCAAGACAATCAGTAGTCTATAGCAGTGTTTCTCAACCGGGGCGCCGTCTGTCGTCTTCAGGGGTGCCGTCAAATAATTCTATATTCTGACGTTCATATGAATGAATGAATACGCGACCGTTAAAGAGCCATCTGTTTCCATTCTATGCGAGGAAAGGCTTTTGCCAGCCAGAACAGAAGATATTTGTGAATAAATGTTGAATTATGAATGTATCACTTTGGTTAAAAAAAAAAACGAGCTACAGATATACTGGACATACAGTAGTAAGCTTAAAAACATTTTAGTGACCATTGTAAGTGACAAATATATATTATAATTTGAGACCCCCCTCAAATGTTGCTGTTGAGGCTTTCAGGGGGGCTCAGGTGTTAATCGTATTTCGCACGCTGCTTCTCCCCCTGAGAGGAAGAAGCGGGGCAGAGGAGATGTACCGTGAGTAGGAGTTGTCAAAGATGAGTGTGTAGAGGCCGGCGTTCCGGACTTTCAGCTGTCCCTGAATTGTCTCTTTATGGGAATTGCAGCGAGTCAGAGGAATCAGGACCTGAGAGCAGAACAGAAACATCGGCATGAAGTGAAACTCAATGTTCAGATAAAAACATTCTGCCACGGGTTGTCTAACAACTCTCGCCTCACCAGCCTATTTATCTACTCTAGTGTCGCTTTAATAATATGCTGTGCAAACAATGTTTATGTTTGACTTTGGCTAGCGCTCCAACACATTGTACGTGCCAGGCTAAGGGGCGGGAAATCTCTAAGCGGTTGACCAATCACAACAGAGCCGGCCAGATAACCAATCAGAGTAGACTGGGCTCTGGTTTCAGACAGAGGGTGAAAAGAGGTGCTGCAGCACAGGCAGTATGAGAGAGCTTTTTGAACATTAAAGCATGGAGACATGTCACAGTAGAGACACTACATACAAATATGAACTTGAAAGTGTGCAATATAATTCTTTAAAGGGAAATGGAAACACTTTTCAAACTGCTTTCCATGCGACAATATTACCATTAGGAAATGTATTTATCTAGTCTATTTCCAATGTAAACGATCGAGATACGCGAATTTACTTTTTGAAATACGTGCCTAATGACCATGGGCGCTTCCATTGCTCCGGGACTTTTCCAGTGACGTCACTGACTGTACGGCTTCCTGGGCCAAAGCTCAATAACAAACAACATGGCGTGCAATGCACCAGTAGTTTACATTACAAGAAAACGGTCGTCGTCAGGAGTTTATTGTATTGCCCCAGGCTGCACAAATGGATTTTATACAAAGAAGGAAGAAGTACATTTCCATAGGCTGCCACTAAAGGATGAGAAGCTGCTCAAAGTCCAGTCTGGATGCCTGGTTCAATACAAAACATTGGATTTGAAGCCAGGATCTGTTCCCACAATATTCGATTTCTCAACGTATGCAGTCGGGAACACCGACCGTCCCAGCACGTCGGCCGCGCAAGACAATGACAGTGTCAACAAACGTGAAGTTCGAGCCACCAAACGAGTTGCTTCAGCTGCCGAGAGAGAGGTACATATTGCAGCACTACCAGATTACTAGCTCACACATGTATTTACTGACACAGTGTGACCTTATTAATTAACGCAATCGCGTCCAAACTAAATGGTAGCTATTATTATGACGCACAATAGAGAATTGGGGGTGTTCTATAGCTCAACTAATTAAACTGGCATACACATGCTCATCTGTCGAAAACAGCCCTAAAAAGGCTAGTATTGCTATTGATGGATGGTATTGCAGGACCCAGAGCGCACGGAGCACAGAGCGGACAGCAGATAACGGAATTGCAGTTGTATTGCTTATAGATTATCAGAACATTTCAAAGGGGACACAGCCCCATTGGATATTAACCTATGGATTAACTACATCATCGTTTTTATCGTTGTAATGCCATTGAAGACCAGTTTAGACCAGACAATGAGGAAGGTAAACCGTTAGCCTGGCGTATGTTAGTACCTAGCGCCACTTGTTTTGATGTACGTTTTTGTGGATAACCTCGCGAGTTTGTATCTTTCAGTGTTGAGGTGGGCACCGTTAGATTCTGTGTCTCCTTGCGATCATAAACGATGTGTTGGATGTGCGGCTAGGATAAGTAATAAGGGAGCTAGGAGTGATTTTCGGTGCAGTAATAGGTTAGCATTTTCGCTCGGGGCTAATTCAGAGGCTCACTGTTAGCATTGTGTTTTTTTAATTTTTTTATTCCGGATCGTATGCCACTCTATTCGACCGAATCGGTTCATAAGCATAGGCCATGGGATGCCTGGTAACTGTAGATGCTTCCACATCAATGTCATCTCCCGACGAATAGTAAAATTCATCGTTCAAAACGTCGATCTCATTGCAAAATTCCTCCATCGCTGCCATATCTGCTACGTTGTGTTGACTTCAGGTGGAGCGAAAACACAGCCAGTGACGTCACCATTTGGGACTCCCCTAATGGCGGCGGCCTGGTCCCGGAATTCCCCACCCGGCCGGCGGATAATTAATTTTCTTTTGGCGAGTAATATCATATACAATAAATATTACGATCAATATCCATTGTAAAATGAATAAACTACCGGAATATTATAACTGTAATTGGTGTTTCCTTTCCCCTTTAAGTTGTTTTTATATATACAAAAATAAATGCAATAAAATGCATTAATAGCATTTTTGTCAGTCAAACTGGAAATTATAATTTGATAGATGAAAAAAAAATCTATACAAATCAGTAAAGTGGGAAATGTTCATAATTTTACCGTTTTCAAATAGTCCTGTCAACAATTCAAAAGTAAAAAAAAAAGAAAAAAAAATATTTGAGAAACAAGAACAAATTAAATATTTGGCATTTTTGCACAAAAAGCTATTTTCTATCAATTGACTAAGTGATAAATGTGGCTTATTTGCAGAATATAATATGTTCTTAAATGTAATATATTGTTAATGCCAACTCATTTTTAATTATATTTATATTATATATCAAAGGTGACTTAATATATTAAGTAAATATTGACATGAGTAGAAGGAGAAGTTTATGAAACCAAAGGTTGTTCATTTACAAACCCTGACATTTAAAGCGCAGGTGGTGTACCTTAACCTGCTGAGCAACACTGAACACCCGCGGGGGTTTTCCTCCGTCAGTGATATTTGAAAGATCAAGCAAAACACTGCAGGGGTCTCCTAAGACAGGGGTTCCCAATGTTTTTTCCCAAGAGCCCCCCCAAATGACTCCTGTTGGAAGTTGCGCCCCCCCCCCCCCCCCCACACACACATACAAGGGGGGGGGGGGGGGGGGCGCAACAGCGGTAATTAAAGTTTAAAAGTCTCAAGCTGCTACAACTACTGTCACAAACTGAATGAATGCACTATTGGAGTGAATTTGATGATTATTGGACTCAGGATTAATTCATTTGGATTCCCGCTGTATGAAGAAATTAAAGGACGGCGGAAGTGGAAACAATTCACAAAGGGATTAAACTGTTTAGAACACATGCTCAAAGTAAGCCGGATTTTGCCGATGTGCTTATGTGGATTCAAAAGTCGTAAATAATCGACAAAATGGAGGAGACCGATCTGATCGGAGAAACTGTGACAAATAATCCAACTGAAACCGGCGTGGACAATGACTATGTTTTAAAAATGCGCTTATCCAGAAAAGCCTGGTTTGGACACTTTACGGGCGGAAGAAACATTTCTATTAAAGAAAGAATTATAAATATCTGTCTTTTTATGCCTTTAATAGCTACTAACTTTAATTTTTATTAAAACTAATTAATCCATTTTTTTTTTTTATTGTAATGTAGAGACAAGGCTTTTAGTGACAATCATGTATTGCGTTACAATTATATGTAAACAAAAAAAAGAAGTAAAAAATGATATTTTTCCTCAAATCATCTGAGGCCTGGCGCCCCCCCCCCCCCTGCGCGCCCCCCCTGCGCGCCCCCCAGGTTGGGAACCACTGTCCTAAGACACAGGGTCAATCCTTTGTGTCTGTAAATAACTTTTGAGTCTGTTTTGAAGCAACTGCAATTTGAATGTATGAGCAGGAGTACAAGGAGTGAACACATTTATCTTTGACGTCTACCTTTGACTGTTCCACATGAACATCAGCTGATTCCCTGTAAACGACACTGAAGGAGATGCTCTTAGGCTCCGAGGAAAACACCCAGCTGATGGTTGGCCCACGGTCACCCACGGCAACAGTGATTACACTGTAACAGCTGGATTTGATGAAGAGCTCCCGGGAACCTTCACCAAACCCAGAAATATCGTCAATGCTGAGAGGGACAGCCATCCTGCAATAAGAACACCATTTCAAATGAGTTTTCAGTGGCATTTAAACGAGTCTCTCATCAGTTACACACTTCAAACCAGAAGCCAAGACTCACGTGACTTCTCCGGATTTGAGAATGTTGATTTCTGTATCCTGAACAGTGGGAACATGGTCTTCAGGGTCCTCAGGGGTCACATCTCCGGTGCCTCTGCAAAACACACGAGTGATATATATACTTTTAATGCAAATAACTCTTCAACGGTAATGATTCAGAGCTATAATGATAATTTAACTACACAAATAGAAAGCATCCTGATGTAGGCACTAGTAGGCAGGATAGGTATTGCTGTCTTGGGGATACACTACGGATTCATATTGATGCATTTAAAGAAGAATATGCATTTTTGCAGATTTGATCCCATTTACTTTATGCTTAACAAATTATGTTGCCATTAAAGTGAGTTCAATGTAAGCACAAGTTAATTCAATGTTACCTCACCGTGCTCCCAGTTATCTCCGAGGTACATCTTTGTACATTTTTTGTTCACATATTTAAGGGTTACCGCATTGAGTACTCCCGCATAAACATGTTGTTATATTTCAATCAAATGAACAACGGTAACACATCCATACTTCTGCATCTTTCTTCCACCCTGAAGTTGCAAGAAGCAAAGGCACTGATCTGTTGTTGTTTAAACTGAATGATAAAGGTCACATTGGACACATTGATTTTATATTATCAATAATAAGGAACTAATTCAGTTCCCAATGTCCTACTTGGAAAGGTCAAGAAGTTAAGGTGAACACAACCTGGAAGACAGCCTTGTTGTGTGTCTGCTTTATAAGCAAAGTAAGATTTGAAACCTAATTACATTTCTCATGAAACCACGCAGTATGTTGGATTTACAGGCTGATCAGCAAACAGGACACACACTTCATGAATGTACTGTGTGTAGATGTCCCACCGCTTGGTGCAATACGTGACTATATAGGTCTGGATGTTATCTGTGAGTGTAAACCTGAAATCAGTACTAAGTTGCCGTAGTATATCAAACTGAGGGATCTGGCCTCCGGCTGAACCAGGTCTCAGTTTTCTGACCCTACAGAAGTATGACACTCACATATCCAGCGCTCCTGGGGGCCGTGGCTCCTGATCTCCCTCCAGAGAGCCCCCTGTGGTCTGGGACACATTGTCACTGTCGTAGACGCCGTTCACTTCCTCTTCTGTGATTATGTCAAAAACCCCGTCATCAGATTTTGGGCTGGGGTCTGAAACTGGAAGAAACAAGAATATATCAATTACTGTTGGACCACTACATATTCTCATGGTATAGTCTGAGGAGCACACCAAATACATTGTGCATGTACAGTAAACATTAAAGGTCCCTATTACACTGTTTTTCATCAATATATTACAGCTCTCAGATATATACATTTGTCTGAAGTGTTTGGCTCCAAACACCAAACAGATCATTGCAGCATCCCATAAACCACTCTGTTTCAGCCCTGTTTCAAAAGTGCTGATTCTGGGTCTGTTACTTAATACGACAAAGAGAGCGAATATTTTTTTCAAAATCTCTTTCGACAGAGGTGACACATATTTATATATAAAAGACATGAGAAAGTGGATTTTGCATAATAGGTGCCCTTTGAACCATCCTAAATGAACGTCTGATAATGGGCCCCAACAAAGAGCTTTCCTTTATTTAGAATGAAAGTTAAATAGCCTCCTGTCAGAATTGAAATGTCACCATCTTCCCGTTTTGTCTACTAAACAAGAATCCTACGGCAAATACTTCGATCCTTGTTCCTCTTTATGAAGAAGTTAGTCTTTTCACTTCTGCTTCCCAGTTAACGGGCTACACACGGCCTGAGAACCACAGCTTGTGGGTGCTACCTTTAAGTTAAGTGTGCAGTGGTCAGGTTAGCATGTGCTTTCTCCCCAGCTTGCCTCTCACCTGTGACCCTGGGAGTGGGTTTATACGGGGCTGGTTCTGGAGGGGGCTGGGGTCCAGCTAAGGGTGGGGGGGGCTGAGTGTCTGAAGGACTCAGCTCCGCCTCTGTGAACCTCTCCACCACCGCGCTGTGCTGGTTGTAGCAGTCCCTGCAGCAGCGCTCCTTCTTCCCGCTGTGCTTAGTCAGCACAAAGTTGTTGCTGCAGTAGTAGCAGAAGATCCGACCACAAAGCCTGAGAGAGAAAGGGTTTTAATCCGTTTCAGACATTGTTCACGTAGTTTAAAGGTCCGCTATTATACTGTTTGTCAATATATTATAGGTCTGCGGGCAGGGCTCTCGACTAACTTTTTTCCCCATCCTCCCGGAACCGTCCCGAAATACAATCTAAGCCGTCCCGAAATTAATGTGGATCGTCCCGAATTTAAAATGTTAGTTTTTCTACATTATCATTAGTTAAAATCATTCAAAGTGACCTTTAACATAAATACAACATCATACAAATCATTAGATGATAATTCATCAACCTTTTTATGAGTAAATCGTTCTGTCACACATACAAAGGCCAAATATATTTAAACAAACACACAAACGAGAAAATTACTCTAATATTGAATCCAATCAAGTCCCATCCAATTAACAAAAAAATCCAACACTGTGTCCTGAAGACAGAACCCAGAGCAACCGCTAACCAGGATGACAGTCTGTAACAGACCTTTACAAACGGCCCCGCCCCCTCGCACACAGACGGGAGAGAGAGATCTCGTCTGGATTGGAAAGCTCGAAAATACATCACAGACGCATGTTGTAGTCTTATTGCATATTAGAAACGGAGTTGGTGAAACTAAAACTGCGATATAATGTGTATGTAGCAATAATACATATGACATATATTTTTTAAATGTCTTCAGTACCGATAAAAAGTCCGATAACGTCGGAGTTTAACGTTACCACTGTCTTTAATAATTTCGGACCGGGGCCCGTTTAATACCGGGGCTCGGTACCCATCCCCACATGGGGAGAGGCAGCATATTGCTAAGGACTAAATACGATGGAGGGTTCTCTTCTCAGCCTTATTAGGGGATGAAGAGGAGTAAGTAAATAAAGAGGCCGGCGCTCCAGGGTCTGGTTCTGCTGTGCGTTTTTGTGATGTAACGGTAAAACATTTCAGAATTCCTCCACGGGATGCCATTGTGCATCACTCAACCCGCGAAATACACACACTCAGTAGATAGCTAGACCCGCAAATTTGCGGGCCAGGAATTTGCGGGCACAGCCAGCTGGGCGGCTGGCTGACGGCCAGCGGCACAGCTGTAACTATGTACTGTGTGTGTATTTCGCGGGTTTCTAAATGTTTTGTGCGTGAGGTTTAATAACTGTGTGCTACCCATGTGTGCTACACAAAACGTGCAGTCGGTTTCATTTTCATCGCCGTTTGTAGTAGAGTTAGCAGGGTATTTTTATTCTAACTCTCGTCCCAAGTTCGTCCCAAAATTATTTTGTATCCTCCCCGACACAATTTTTTTCGGCCCCGGGACGACGGGACGTCCTTAAGCTCGAGCCCTGTCTGAGGTATATACAAACATGTCTCTGAAGTGTTTGGCTCCAAACACCAAACAGATCATTGCAGCATTACCCATAATCCCCTCTGTTTCAGCCCTGTTTCCAAAGTGCTGATTCTCTGTCTGTTACTTTAGATGAAAATAAGGAGCCCCTCCCCACGCCCCTCTGAGAGATATCTGGTTAAAAAGAACACAATGGTGCTCTAGGAGGAGATTCAGGTGATAAGGTGGGGGGGGGGGTTACCTTGGTTGCTGATTGGCTAATGGTTACACAAGACAAAACATCGTTATGACATCATAAAGTGGCCAAAATCTGATCAGCTCATTTTCAGACAGGTTTTTATAGAAAAGGATCAGGACAAAAAGAGAGAGAATCTTTTTTCCTGAGACTTTCAGAGTCTCTTTACGCAGAGGGGAAACGTGTTGATGTAGAAGAGACGTGAAGAAGTGGATTTTGTATAATAGGCGATCTTTAAAAAGGAGCAACATAAGGCCCACTGAAGCCCACCTGCAGTGATGTCTGCGCAGCCACCAGGTGAAATGGCCCTTGCAGTCGAGGCAGTTGGTGGTCTCTTTATCGGACCACCAGTGCTCCTCTGCTCGCATTTTCTGCTCAAACTCCAGAGCGTCTGACTTCTGCCACAGAGCATCTTTGTCCCTGGTGTTGCACAAAAAGACAAATGCAAGTTGAGTGTCATTGACTGCTGTCTTAAGGGGGGACATTATCATTTGAACGGAAAGGAAACTTTCACAATTGATTCCTGAACATATTTGTTTGTATAACAAGTATTCTGAAATGTTAAAATGAACAAAAAAGGTATCTTTTTTTATAACATTTGTAAATGTGCAACAGAACAGATATCTGAACATTGGACAAAGCCAGGACAAACAAGTGCCGTTTAATTTTCTTGGCAAATAGAAGTCACATGTTTTTACAAAGGGAATTGTGGGTCTGTCTAACACTTCAGAAATCAGAAAACAATATCGACAGCAACAAAATCTAATTCCATCCTGTTTTAGGAAGAACATTTGACATGATATTATAATATTAAATATAAAACATGTGGTTTATATGGTATGCTTCCCATTTATTTGAAGACTGAGCCCATTTGATGTGTTATATGCACTTTGACTGAACTATTTTTCCTTTCAAATATCCATGTCATCTTACACGTTGTATATTCTTGGTACAACAATGAAGGTGTGCCTCCTATTGAACAATGAAAGGCTTACATCCTGTGTGCACCTCCCAAAGGAGTTGACTGTAATCACTGAATGTGTGTTTCATCCCTTACACAGTATCACTCGCTCAATCGCTTTTGAGATAACAATGAAGAATATGTTATGTTCCACTTCCCCTGTCATGTTGGCCTTTCAGCATCACCCTCTCTTCGCATGCAACAACCCTGCTTCTCAGATCTTATTTCCCCCCATCATTGTCAAATATAACAACATGAGAGATACTCATACTGGAAGAAACTATTCAAAAACACACACACCCACTGGGTCTATCAAAGCGCAGGCAGCAGCTGTAGGAGGTCGACATCCAACGAGAACATGACCTTTAACCCCTTTACGCAGCTGTGACAGAGAAAGGTCGTACCTTATCAGCTCGATGAGCCGCTCTCCAAGGTTGCCCTTCGTCCTGTTGAGGTCATCGATCTCTGCAGTCATCGTCATGCTCTGGTTTGCTCTGTCGGCTTCTGTTGTGATGAGTTTCTGCCTCAAATCCTCGCAGAGCTTTTGCGCAGCCAAGTGTGCTTCTTCAGCGCTGAGGATAAACACATGCAAAGAAAATGATTCTGTAGCTCGTTTTTTTTTTTTAAACCAAGGGGATACTAAGTATGACTGGAAATAAACGCACCTGGTTACAGCATCCCTCAGCTGCTGAATCTCGCTCTCACTCTCACGGATGGTTGTTTCTGTCTGTGTGATGTGAGAGTCTTTCTCGCCAGTTAGGTTCAGGTACTGCTCATTCAAAGCCTTTAAAAACATTATAAGAACAATGTCAAATTTGTACATTAATCTCAATAATTTAAAGGTGGGGTAGGTAAGTTTCAGAAACCGGCTCGAGATACACTTTTTGTTATATTCCATGGAATGCTCTTAACATCCCGATAGCAATGAATATCTTAAATGGTTTGACAAAAAATCCATACAAAAATGTCATCTGTGGTAGCCGTAATACTGTAAAAAGTACAACCAATCGGATTGCCGCCCTGTCTGTCAGCCTTCCATCTCGTGCACGCACAAATGTATCTCGTGCCCTCATTGGGCGTGCATTGCAGCAGTACTTCAATGACTCGCCAGCAACAGGCGGCCACTTTCACCAGTCTGCTGACGTCATGTGTGCGTCCATGTGTGTTGGAGGAGGTGCTCTGTAAGGAAGTCTGAAGGAAGGGGCAGATTCTTTTCGGCTGTGTACTTTCAAATTGTAGTGCACTCGAGCCGGTTTCTGAAACTTACCTACCCCACCTTTAAGCAATAGTTCCATTGTTGTTCTTGAATTGGTTCTTTTGAACACGGCTGGGTTTAATTAAATTGTCGGAGTCCTAAAAAAAAAAAAGTTTTGCTCCTATATATTGAAGTATATTATATATCAAAACATGTGATTAAAACATTTTTAGATAACATTCCCTGGAGTGACCCAGAGTCAATTAAATCCAACAATCAAGTTAATCACAAATCAAAATTATAATCGTATGACACTGCTGTTTCAAATCTACCTAATGCAATCAAAGAAATCAATCGATATACAAAAACAACCTGAAAAAAGTCATGTAATCACCTCCTGTTGATGAGTATTAAACAAACCATGCTTCTGTAATGATGTCCCTTGTGGTGTGTAACTTTTCTCCATCCCTGTAAATCCACTTATGATAAAGCTGCTGTTGCTCCAGGTTATGTATAGGACGTTGCACTTTTGACTGCGTGACCCATGTTTGTCTTTAGACTAGAAGTCAGTACATCCCACTTTTGTTTCTTTCAAATGATGTTTTATATGACATGTTTCTCCTTTGCAAAGATTAAAGAACACATTCTTCCGTCACCATGTATTTACTTAGGTAGTAGATAGTAGGGCTGCTCAATTAATCGTATTTTAATCGCGATATTACGATTATGGCTTGCAACGATTACGAAAACAACGTCATCAAAATAAAACGATTTTTTTTTTTTTTTTTTTTATTATTACTTCTTTTTTTTTATATAATTTTTTTTTTTTTTTCCTGTTGAATTATTACGATGGAGTATTAGGGCCACACTTAGAAGAAAAAAAACAGAGAGATTTCGAGAATAAAGTCATAGTTACGAGAATAAAGTCGTAATATTACGAGAGTAAAGTCATAATTACGAGTTTAAAGTCGTAGTTTCATAAATGACTTGAGAAGGAGACAACAGGAGCGTCCTGCAATAAAATGAGGAATGTGGAGCATCTTGTGAAGTAGTACTTTAGTTTAGGTTTCTCAAATAACGAAATACTTAATCTTTTGGCACATCAGCATCAGATTATCATAAGTATTAGAACTTTGAAAAGGTTGTGCAAGAAACTATGTCTATTATTTCGAAGAACGAAACAAACGGACTTGGAGGAGATTGTCTCCTTTCTGCAGGAGGAAATGGCTGGTTCTGGCCGACTACAAGGCTATCGTTGGTTACATCTACGAGCTGTTCAAAGGGGATTTGCTGTTTCACAAGAAACGATGAGACTTGTAATCAAGGCTTTGGATCCAGAAGGAGTCGAACGATAGCCTTCTAGTGGAATCGGAATGAGCTCCCCATTGAAATCAGGACAGCAGAAAGCTTACACATCTTCCAGCGCAGACTGAAAACTCATCTCTTTCGACTCCACTTCGGGCGATAGAACTATTAACAAACCACTTATATACTAATAAAGGACTGGCTTACCTAAAGCCAGTTGAGTAGCACTTGAAATGTTTTGGCTCTATGAAACCTGATGTACTTATATGATTCTGTTTTCTTCAAGTTTGTATCTTGTTGGTCGAATGCACTTATTGTAAGTCGCTTTGGATAAAAGCGTCAGCTAAATGCAATGTAATGTAATGTCGTCGGCCAGAACCAGCCATTTCCTCCTGCAGAAAGGAGACAATCTCCTCCAAGCCCGCTTCTCAAGTCACTTATTAAACTACTACTTTAATCTCGTAATTATTACTTTATTCTCGTAACATTACGACATTATTCTCGTAATATTACGACTTTATTCTCATAACTATGACTTTATTCTCGCATTATTACGACTTTATTCTCGAAATCTCTCTGTTTTTTTTCTTCTAAGTGTGGCCCTAATACTCCGTCGTAAATTATACTTAAAGTTCAGGGTAATCAACTGTTAAAAAGATACTGTTCAAATCTTTTTTCTCCAATAAATTGATGTTTTCAAAGTACCGTACTTTTCGGACTATAAGCCGCGACTTTATTCCCCATTTTTTTAGTACAGCTAACGGCCACTAGGGAACCTCCTAAATCTATGGATTTTACAGGTAAAATTAACCACCTTTAACCCTATGGGCTCTATGACCGGTCCGCGCCCGCCACCTTTAAGCGGCGGGCTCCAGCAGGAAAAGGCCGGAAAAGAGTGAGACAGGTAGCGCGCCAAAGTAAAAGTGGAACCGAGAGACAGAACGAGAGCAAGACAGACGGACAATTTAGCTGCTGCGGCTTATATGCAGGTGCGCTTTATAGTCCGAAAAGTACGGTAAATGGATAATCGTTTTTAATAATCGTGATATCAATTATTGACCCAAATAATCGAGATTATTATTATTATTATACATCACTGTATTTGATGCTTGAAAGACACAAACCGCTATCTCAGACACTTTGTCCTGCAGGCTGGACACACTCCTCGTCTCCTCCTGCAGCTGGCCTCTCACCGCGTCCAGCTGCTCATTAACGCTCTGAAAAACAAGAATGTAATGCTTACATACAGTACTGATGCTATGTCATGCATGCACCACGACATCAAGTCAAATTCCTCGAATGTGTGAACCTACCTGGCAATAAACCCGTTTCTGATTCTGACTCTGATGTACCCTCACATAATTGAGAGGGTTTGCATGCTAAGGTTTGTTAATTAGCAAACACAAAATGCAGCTGAGGCTGATAGTAGGGTTGCCAGAAACTGACCATGATCAAAATCGATTATTCGGCAGCCCTGGCGAATAATAATCGATTATTCCTCCAAGTTTACAGTAAAACAAACTGGTGGTGTGACCAATGACCATTTACAATTATTAATACTATTACTATTATTAGCATATATATATATATATTTATATATATTTTGGTTGAAACTAAGACATAATAAAAAAAAAATACATTAAAAAAAAAATAATAAAATCGATTTTTAAAAATAATATTCGATTATGGAGACTGTAGCGAATATTCGAATATTCGAATAATCGCTGGCATCCCTAGCTGATAGGAATGTCATTCGTTTACATTTCCCCGCTGTGGGACTAATAAAGGATTTCTGAGTTTTACTTCTGGTCATAAACCAAGTATGGGGCTTGATCAAAAGCATGGGAGTCATGGATATTATGGGGGATTCGAATGTCTGTACACAATTACATAACAATCTATCCAAAAGTTAGGATATTTTATTGGGGAATAAAGTGTTGGAGTGACATTGCGATCTCAAGAGGTCACGGTTATGGACATGTTGAGCACTACCCGATGTACACCTGGCATGTACATGTGATTTGTATCTGCTTCGCGAGGGACTCTCTTCTCTGGCAACGTGATTCAGACACACCTGACGTCCTCGTGTGGAAGTGCTTCCCTTAACCTGGGACTCACACGTCAGCCTGCTCCGCCTCACTCATTTGCATATTGATGAATGATCACATTGTGGGTACAATCAAGCCATAAAAGGAATTTAGATAACAGGTGTAGATGCAAAGACCCATGGATTGGATGTCATTGCCCATTTAACAAATTCAGATACAGATTACAAGGTGTCTTACAAGGTGTGAATGGAGCCAATAAACTAATAACTATCCAGGACACAGGATCCTGCATCCTGTGTCCTGGATGTCCTGTGTCGTGGACTTCGAGTCGTGGCTGAACCTGTCTCTGTGGTCCTGCCTGACTCTCACCATACTACTTCCCTGATGGCTTCCACAGGATTGTTGACATCCTCGTTGATTCATCTTCTTATTATACAGACATGCTTTTCCAAAACATTTGGTCTACCTATGTTGTAAATGTATTATCTTTTTCGATTTACACACGGCATCTATTGCACGTCTGTCCGACCTGGGAGAGGGATCCCTCCTCTGTTGCTCTCCCTGAGGTTTCTCCCATGTTCCCTTTAAACTGTGGGGTTTCTCCGGAAGTGTTTCCTTGTACGATGTGAGGGTCTAAGGACAGAGGGTCTAAGGACAGAGGGTCTAAGGACAGAGGGTGTCGTATTGTCATACTGATATTCTGTACACACTGTGAAGTCCACTGAGACAAATGTAAGATTTGTGATATTGGGCTATATAAATAAACATTGATTGATTGATTGATTGATTGATTGATTGATTGATTGATTGATTGATTGATTGATTGATTGATTGATAACTAGTGCAAAGAATAGGCTTGCTCAGTAGTGAGTGTTAATGTTGACCACCTTCACTGACATTGTCATGCAATGTTTTGGGCCAGAGCGCCTTCATGGAAATATGTGTTGATAGGGGGATAGAGGGGAGGCCATTGTCTGCAATGCTCTGCCAGCTAAAGAGTTGAACCCTAATACTTGGCCGCAGACACCCGAAATAAAAAACCTAAGTTGCGTAATAACGTGTGTTTTCAATGCTTGTCAACTCTAATGGCAAAATGTAAGTGCCAGCTGACTCGCTTCTGACCGACTCACCTTCATCTGGACCTGATGGCTCATGCTCTCAGAGCTCAGGCGGAACTTGGCGGCCTCCACCTCCTCCGTGGCGCTCTGCGTTTGGTTTTTGGCGTTGTCCAGCTGCTTCTGGAGCTCCATGATACTCTCCGGAAGTGTCTCCTTCTCTGTCAGCTCCTCTCTTAGTCTGGCATTCTCCCGCTGCAGCTCTGCCATGCTCTCTTCGAGTCGCCCCACCTCTTTCTCCATGTCCTGGATCCTGGCGGCGTCCCCGGCCCAGTGCTCTCTCGCCTCCTCCTTCTCTGCACCCAGCTTACAGATGGTGATGCCGAGCTCTGCCATCTCAGTGTTGGCTCTGTGCAGACCCTCTCGCGTCTCGCCGTTCTCCGAGGACAGCCGGCTGTTTTCCGCCTTGAGTTTGGACAGCTCTTCGCGGACGGCCGCTGCAGAGATGGACAACTCTGCACAGACGGCTACTTCTGTATCACGCTGTTCAATGAGAACCCCCTCGTTCTTCTTGCAGTCCACTAGCTCTGTTACGTGCTTTTGATTCAGCGCCTCAGTCTGGGCTTTGAGATGCTCGGTCAGAGTCCGGAGCTCATCTCTCTGGGCCTCCGTCACCTCCAGTTGTGCTTGTGATTTCATTTTGTCTTCCTCGGACCTCTGTACCCGCACCCTGAGGTCCAGGGTCTCTGCTTGCAGCCTGGACACGTCCTTCATGCACACCTCCAATTGGCCTTGAAGTTTCCCCGTCTCTTCCTGGTTCTGCTTCACTTGCGCCGCGCTCCTCTCCAGCTGAGATGTCTGCATCACTCGCGTCTCCGAGGTAACCCTTTCAATCGTGTCTGTCTGTTTAGCACACACTGCTTCTGCGTCACATTTGGCGATCTCCAGCTCCTTCTCCCTGGTCTCAAGAGACTCCAACCTGGACTGCAGCTCAACGAGACTCTTCTCTGTATGGTCTAGTTGCGCCTCTTTGGCTTCGAGCTGTTCTTGAAGGGTGGTTTCGTTCTTCCGCGAGACTCCTAAGTTTTTCTCCAACTCTCCGATCTGCACGTGAACACTCCTCAGGTCGGCTTGCATACGGCTGAGAGCTGCTTTCACCGTGTCCTGCTCCTCCCTCACACTCTGGTTCTCCTGCTCCAGATGCTTTGCGGCCATGTATGCTCTCTGCAGACTCTCATCCAGCTGGCGGTTCTCCTCGCGCAGACGCTGCTCCTTTTCATCCACCGTCATCTTGGTGTCGTCCATCTGGCCACGAAGCTGTTTCTCAGAAGCTCTCAGAGCAGCTAATTCAGTCTCGGTCACTTTTCGGTGTTCTACCATCTCCTTCTTCATCCCCTCGTTTCTCTTTTCTGTTTTTAGCAATTTCTTATTTAGCTCTATTAAGCTGCCACACTGAGTCTTGTATCCTTCGATCTTCACTGCTTGTTCTTTGACGTTTCCCTCCAGCTCCACGAGGTTATTGGTCAGCGTGTCTCTCTCGGTGATCAGGCTTTGGTGCTTGGATTCTAGCTGTGCGTCCTTCTCCTTTAGCTTCCCCTTAAGGGCAGTGACTTCTGATCCTAAACCATTAGACTTCTTCTGCATTTCCTCTTTATCTTGCTGTGCCCTCTCCTTCACCTCCTCCGTGTCCTTCTCCTTCTCCTCTAGGGATCTTTGGAGGTCCTGCAGTTGTCTTTGGAGGTTGCTTGTCTCCTTCTCTCTCACTGTCAAAGCCCCCTGCAGCTTATCAAGAGCGCTGCACTGTTCCTCCACTTTCACCTGCAACCTTGCCTTCTCCTCGGATGCAGACGTTACCAATGCTTCTAGTTTTGTTTCGCCACGCGTTGCTGCTGCTTCCCTCAGTGTCAGCTCTTCCTCTAGCCTTTCTGCCTGTCTCTTCTTCTCATCCGCCTCAGCTACAGCATCCATCTTCCCTCTCTCTGCCTCCTTCAATCTGTCCAGTAACTCATGGATCTTTTGAGCTGAATCAAAGTGACTGGTTGCCTGCTGGCCCTTTTCACTCAGCACCCCGTCTAATTTGGCTAGGAGATGTATGTTCTTCCCCTCAGCAGCTGCCAGCTTTTCCTGGAGCAGTTGTTGTTCAGCTTTTCCCCCGGTCCTGAGTGCTTCCACTTCTCTGGAAAGGGCCTCTTCTCTTCCCTGCAGAGCATTCACATCTCCCTGCAAGCCCTGGTGCTCCTCTTGGGCAGCGAGGGACACATCCAGCTGACTCTGGAGCTGCACCACTACATCCCTGAGCTCAGCAGCCTCCTCGCCCAGCTGCTGCACTTTATCTAGGAGCCCTCGCTGCTTCAGCTCTGATTGGTCCAGCTCCAGGCGAAGGTCTTCAGCTGTGCCGGCCTCTTCTGTGCAGGATTCGTTCAGGTCATTGAGCAGATTCTGACCATAGTCAGGGCTGGAGGGAAACTCGTGGGCTTGCTACAACAAGGAAGGACGAGAAGGAGAGAGATGAACATCATGTATTTTAAAGGTCCCCTATTGTACCCATAATCCCCTCTGTTTCAGCCCTGTTTCAAAAGTGCTGATTCTCTGTCTGTTACTTTAGATGAAAGTAAGGAGCCCCTCCCCACGCCCCTCTGAGAGATATTTGGTTAATAAGAACTCAATGGTGCTCTAGGAGGAGATTCAGGTGATAAGGTGGGGGGGATTTTTCTTGGTTGCTGATTGGCTAATGGATACACAAGCCAAAAACTCGTTATGACGTCATAAAGTGGCCAAAATCTGATCAGCTCATTTTCAGACAGGTTTTTATAGAAATGGATCAGAACAAAAAGAGAGAGAATCTTTGTTCCTGAAACTTTCAGATTCTCTTTCCACAGAGGGGACACATGTTGTTGTAGAGGAGACATGAAGAAGAGGGGACACATGTTGATGTAGAAGAGACATGAAGAAGTGGGTACACATGTTGATGTAGAAGAGACGTGAAGAAGAGGGGACACATGTTGATGTAGAAGAGACATGAAGAAGAGGGGACACATGTTGATGTAGAAGAGACATGAAGAAGAGGGGACACATGCTGATGTAGAAGAGACATGAAGAAGAGGGGACACGTGTTGATGTAGAAGAGACATGGAGAAGAGGGGACACATGTTGATGTAGAAGAGACATGAAGAAGAGGGGACACATGTTGATGTAGAAGAGACATGAAGAAGAGACACATGTTGATGTAGAAGAGACATGAAGAAGAGGGGACACATGTTGATGTAGAAGAGACATGAAGAAGAGGGGACACATGTTGATGTAGAAGAGACATGAAGAAGAGGGGACACATGTTGATGTAGAAGAGACATGAAGAAGAGGGGACACATGTTGATGTAGAAGAGACATGAAGAAGAGGGGACACATGTTGATGTAGAAGAGACATGAAGAAGAGGGGACACATGTTGATGTAGAAGAGACATGAAGAAGTGGGTTTCGCATAATAGGTACGGTGGCTGAGAGGTGCGATCGACAATTACAAAGTGTGAAACACTTTAACAAAGCTTGAGACAAATTTACATTTTATAAAACAAAATCACATTAGCAAAACACTTTTACCAAAGAAAAAACTATTTAGCATCAACAAAAACAAATTAACAGGATGCGAAACACTTTTACAAAGCTCGAGACCAATGTATAGGTGTCGAAACACTTTCAGAAACTAGAGAATCAAACCGGAAAGGGAATGCCCATCATACCAGAAGTGACGTGCAAGTGATTGACACAAACCTAAGTTTATTTTGGCGGATAGACCGCCGGTACCTATGGACCTTTAAGGTTGTTAAACATGTTTTGTCCGTTCTGTGGAAACCACCTGGGCCAAGTGACATGGTGTTGCTCATCACGATATATCCATCCACTCTCAGTACATTGCCACTTTCCGAACAGGAAATGCACGCAAATACAAGCCTTTATATTATTAAGGTACAGCACCACTTTCCAAACCATTGATGAATGCGTGTGTACACAAAAACGGCAGGCAAAACCGTTTTAAATGTGTTTCCTGTATGGCGAATACAGCTGCTTTATTTATGTCTTCTGTATGAAGTTGTTGTGAGTGTGGAGGGAGCAGCTACAGGTTAGCTTAGCCTAATCGATCAGTGCACTACGAAGCCAGTGCTAGACAGTGAACTGTCAACGGGGGGAGCCCCGCCGGTCATTATCGGCCGATATTCACTCTTAATAGTTTGATCGGTGCTAAAGGCC
This sequence comes from Pseudochaenichthys georgianus, assembly GCF_902827115.2. Taxonomy (NCBI): domain Eukaryota; kingdom Metazoa; phylum Chordata; class Actinopteri; order Perciformes; family Channichthyidae; genus Pseudochaenichthys; species Pseudochaenichthys georgianus. The sequence goes on along the minus strand of NC_047506.1, from coordinate 5,153,220 downwards.
GATCAGGAGAGCTGGATCTGATCGATATGGACATAAACGCGAGTGAAGTGTAACCGGACGCGAGAGAGAGATCAGATCAGCTGCTGAGTCTGATTGAGACACGCTGCTCTGCATGATCACTTGATGCTCCGCCCTCTGTTTAGTGACCGGACAGCGCAAAATGCGTATATGAAGTAATCTTACCCTCGCGGGGGCGCGCTCATGTGATTGGCTTAGAATGAAGGAGACATCTGATTGGCTATAGATAGAAAAAATTACAAGAACAAATCGGCTGACGGTCAGGGGAGTCTCAAAAAACCCACACACGAATGCAAAGCGATCCATGCACAGAAAGCTGGTTGTGTTTGCAGGTTCAGGATTTAAACGGGAAACTAATAAGTGAGGATCAAAAATAGATATGTAAAACTTTTTTCTGTATTTGGATTTTATTTACATGTATATGAAACGGAACACATTTGTGTGTGCATTGAAAAACACAAGTGTGAATCCTTCTGTGTGCATGTGTGTATTATGAGACTGTTCTGAGCCCATATTAGACAGCTAAAGAGCGACTGCAGACTGCTTCGTTATGGCCACACACACCTCTACACACACAAACACACACACACACAAACACACACACCTCTACACACACACACCTCACTTGCACGTCACTTCCGGTATGATGAGCATTCCCTTTCCGGTTTGATTCTCTAGATTGTTAAAGTGTTTCGCATCTTGTACATTTGTTTGTGTTCATGTTAAATCGTTTTTTCTTGGGTAAAAGTGTTTTGCTTTGTCATTTTGTTTTATAAAATGCAAATTTGTCTCAAGCTTTGTTAAAGTGTGTCACACTTTGTAATTGTCGATTGCACCTCTCAGCCACCGTAAATAGGTGACCTTTAAACATTTTGAATTGATGACGATGAAATGACAGGATGTTGTGTGAGTGTTACCTGGGAGTAGGTGCTGGCCAGACTGTTCATACTGGAACTGCGACTGGGTGCTTTCCACGTGTGGCCAGGTGAGCTTCCCAGTGTCCTCCTGTTGATTAGAAAATAAATATAGTGGTGGTTTATAGGAAGGCTGTACACACCTGTAATCATTTTGTAGATATTGTTGTAGTTTTACCTCCTTTTTAAGTTTTGTGTCGTTATTTACTGTCTGAGCTACAGTATATATTGCTTTAATATTATTTAATAGTTAAACATACATTTTCTTGCTGTTTTTGTTTATAGAAAATGTGTTAGATTTAAGATTTAAGGCTTTAATGTCATATGCACAGTAGCTAGTGTAGATATGGCAGGTCCCAGGCTCCTCCAGCAATGCAACATGAATATATATATAGGGCCTAAAACAGATAAAACCAACAAACATAGTGCAAGAAATAACAGAATGCTTTTATAATGAAGGCATCTTTGGGCACTTGGTGATTCGGGCACCTAATAATTGTATATATTGGAGACAGGTGATGGTGGGAGTAGCGCACCAGTAGGCATATCGTGTTTTACCAGGGTGAAACAAAGGCACAGGGAACACATTGCAAGCGTTGTACTTTCGGATGATATTGGATTAAAAAATGTACGAAACTGCCATCTTGTCTGGACTTGGATCATTCCTGGCTACAATTCGCTATCTTGTTCCTCAGCGGCAGTTTGACTTTTGAGATGAATTTCTGTTTTATGTCTCTATGATTTTGCTACATTTACCTTGCAAACGTTGGCCAGGAGGCATCAAGATCGTGACCTCTGGAGGCCACATCAAACTGGACCTCATTGAGCTCGTACAAGTGATTGATTATGTCAACACTCAGGTGGGGCTTCAAGAAGGGGCTCCGTGCATAATACCAGTCACTGTGGGAAGAGGGTAGAAAGAGGTCACAGTAGGTAATACCCAAATGATAAGAAACAAGGATAGTGGCTGAAAAAAGATCTTTCGTCACATTTTTTGACAACATTTTCTTCTCGATCAAGAAAGGCACCAAATATCAGCTGTGTGCTTCTTTAAGATTAAGATGTTCCCTTTTAGTTGTGTATTTTATGGCACAATACTAAAACTGCAGAACTCTACAATCTGACATCAAAAATGTGATTGAAAACAGTAACTCGATTCTTCTCTGTTATGTTTTTTAATATTCAACTCTCCCCTCTCTACAGCGACTCTCTCCGACCGACTACTACTTTAAAAGAAAGGGGAATTGATCGAATCAAACTGAACAGAACATGTTCTGCTAAATGAAATGCAATTTATTGTAACGGCCCGTCCACACAGCGGCGTGCGTCGAAGCTTGCCGGCGACCAACAACCAATCACATGAATCTCCCGCCCCTGACACACAAGCAGCGGTTTGATTGGCTAGAGCTTGTACTGATATGATTCGATTGACGCTTCTGCCGAGGCTTCAAAAGTTGAACATTGCTCAACTTTTGCAGTGAGCCACGCCAGCAAAGCTCCACGTCGCTTCCCGCAATGCAGTTTGGCGAAAAGTGACGCAGAAGCTTTCAACGCACGCCGCTGTGCGGACGGGCCGTAAAGCTGTTTCACCGTGATGCAAAAACAAATGCTGTTCTGTTTTTCTAAAAAGAGACTACATTGCTCCCTGATCATTTACCTGGTGACTCTCTGGTTCATCAGGCACTGCTGCAGAGTGTCGGCCAGGCGCTGATGTACGAGGGAGTAACGGATAAACGCCCGTCCTTTCCCCAGAGATGTCTTCAGCTAAAGCAGAAGAAGACATTTTTTCACATAACTTCATAGACTAACTGCACATCAACATCTACACATTTCTTCTAACAAATCTATTCAAACAAAACAAGATGGGGAAAAAACTTAACATGTGACTAATTGTTTCTATATGTTAGAGTTACAAGGTTGAAACACATTAGCTCTAATACTTCAATTGATTTCTTGGGTGTGTTTTGGGCCTAGCATATTAGAAGCTCTGAATACAATGCAAAAAAAGTTAAACAACAGGCTTTTTGTGCGTGGGAACTTCTGTCATGTCTATGGTGTCTTCCTACCTCAGGGATGGATTTGACAAAGCGGATCCCATCATTGGCTCCTTTGATTTTGGCCAGGCAGTCAGTGAAGTACTCCCAATAATCCTTCTTTGTACCAAGAAATGTGGTCTTCTCCTTCTGGTCAAACTGAAAGGTGAACACATATATAGAAACAGTTGGAATTAAAAACGGAAGTTGAATGTATGTCATTTTTTGAGGCATATATATATTAATATAGTTATTAATAACAACTTCCCTAAGTAAGTCATGTCATGTCTGACAATTAAAGCTGAATCACACCTGTAGTAAGTATTCCAGTTTGTAGGATAACTTGTGCAGGTTGGTACTGTCATCTGTGATTGGCTCCCCACTTTCCCTGTACTCTTTTGCAAGCTCAGCAACAGCATCTGAAGTTCACATAGTTTAAACAAGAAACAAAGGTCAGTCATTAAACTGGGTTTTCTTTGGAAGTTTCCTTGTACGATGTGAGGGTCTAAGGACAGAGGGTGTCGTATTGTCATACTGATATTCTGTACACACTGTGAAGACCACTGAGACAAATGTAACATTTGTGATATTGGGCTATATAAATAAACATTGATTGATTGATTGATTAATAACACTTTATACAAACAGTATGCATGTAGATTCACCCTGGTGAAGACATACAAAAGGCAAAGACATAATGCTTATTAAAAAAATGAAAGGAAGTGATAAATACAGTATATTAGGGAAGGGAAGACGGAGAGAAACAAAAAGACAGACAATTGTTATTTCCTTAGAATAAACCTAAAGTCACGTGGCCCAAAACAGACTCAGAGGAAATGAATAGAATTGCATCACTGTAATATTTTCCCATCTTTGTACACTTACACAAACAGCCTTAGTGCATACATCTAAAATGTTTTACCCTATTAAGCACAACTAGTCTGCCAATCAACCACTTGCCTCGTATCCATCGCAAAAACTGGAAGGACACCTGCGATGGGTGTATCCTCAGTATGAACTCTCTGTCACACTGCATGCTGACAGACCCTCCACCACACCCTTTTACAGCAACATGAGCTCAGACGCACACTTTCTCAAATAACTTGACATCCAGGAAAGGTCAGATAATTCCAGGCGAAAAATGTTGCTTAGAATTGAAGTTGAAATCAGGTCTAGTGATTATGAATCTTCTTTCACCTCTCTCCAGTCACACCATGTCAGCTGCAAATATCTGACTGCAGCCAATCTATTCATTCACAGCTACACACACACACACACACACACACACACACACACACACACACACACACACACACACACACACACACACACACACACACACACACACACACACACACACACACACACACACACACACACACACACACACACACACACACACACACACACACACACACACACACACACACACACACACACACACACACACACACACACACACACACACACACGAAGCTGGCCTACCGTGCAGATCTCTGATAATCCTCTGTAGTTGGCTCTCCCCGACTGTCGCCCCAGCAGCCATGGCCCCACCGCTCGCGGGGTCACAGGGTCACACCCAGTCTGCTGAATCAGAGAATCAGACACGGTCAGGAACAAAAGCTGGACACGAACGCTCCGAAATCTACTGTACTCTCTTGTGGCTGCAATTTATGAGCATGGGCACACTTTAATAAGAATGATCAGAAATGGCATTTTATTTTATTTATTTATGTGTTTATTCCACACATGGCAGTTATTTTAAAACAAGATGTACACTTTACAAAACACGTACACTTATAAAAAAAAAGCGCATAGCATATCATAGCGCATGGTGGAAAGGAGCAGGGAGAAGAAAATCTTATTATTTTTGTATATTAATTAAATTAATTAATATTGGACCTGCCCCTTCTTACAAAAAAATATAACAACAACAAAATATAGAAAAAAAGCAATATTCTTTCAGTCACAGTTGCTTACAAATACTGCAACATAAAACCAGAACACAATCAAAAGTTAACTTCATATTATCTAATTACACTTTCTTTATACATTTTCTTAAACATAAAAAATGCCTTACAGCCCTTTAAATCATTGGGCAAAGAATTTCACTTCTTTACGCCAACTACAGAGATACACATCTGCTTTAAAGTAGAACGTGCAAACTGATGCTTAAAATGTAATGTCCTCCTGATGCTCATCCTCTGAAATTATCATCGTCATGATCGTGTATGACAGTATAAGAAATGTCACTACACACATTTTTCAACCGTAATCCTGTATCCCAACGATGCACTTTTGTTTTTATAACATTCAGTGACGCAGACTATAATAACTAAAAACATAATTTAAATGATTTTAAAACTGCAAAATCAACGGATGATAGCCACAGAAATATATTTTGAAGACAAGACTGGAGAGTATTGGTCCCAAATGGAGGCGTGTGCAGATGTGATTACAGTAAGAATAGAGAAATAGTTACAGACCTGATAAAAACTTAAAGACACAGGATATATCCTCCATGAAGTCTGTGAGCAAATATACTTTTTAACCCACAGGAGAAATATTTGCAACAAAACGTACAATCCTCATACTTTTATATAACTACACATTGTGTGAGAGGACGTGAATGCTTTCAAATAAAATCATTATTCACAATATAGGAATTATTTGTATGTTTTTGACTTGTACACAGTGTTGTAAAGTAACTAAGTACATTTACTCAAGTACTATACTTAAGTACAATGTTGAGGTACTTGTACTCCACTACATTTATGTAATCCCTTTAGTTATTGTGAAGATACGGATTAATGATATGAACACTTAAATAAGACATTAGTTACACCTGGACTTAATTCCCAAACTACCCAGCAGTAAAAAAAGTAATTTAATTAGTTCCACCACCACCAGCTATGATAAACATAATAATGCATACATAATTAGAATCAAAACATATATGTATTATTACGAAATATAATTATATGTATATTATTTCCATAATAAGTACTTGATTTTGATGCTGATACTTTTGTACTTTTACTTACAGTAAGTAACATTTTGAATACAGGACTTTTACCTGTAACATAGTATTCCTACTCTGGTACTTCAACTCAAGTACAAGATCTGAGTACTTCTTTCACCCCTACTTGTACATAAAGTCCTCTAGTCCATAAACTATGTATACCATAAGTCAATACCTCTGATAAACTACACAAAAAAAATAACATTCAGAGAGGAATGTGACTGGATAGTATGTGCAAAATGTTACCGTGTCCTCCTCCTGCTGAACACTCCTGTTAGTTAGCTATGAGGAAGTAAACAAAGCATGTAAAATATGTTGTATGCCTTCTTAATACAACGTTATAAAAGTGGCAAAATACTGGAAAAACCTGCATTTGAATACTTCAGCATTCACACTGTAGTTACGTTAGCTAACGCACTTTACGTTACGTTTTTGTTTAGCTAACGGCTAACTTAGCTATGTTAGGTTTCAACAGTTTGAAAACATCAACAATAGTTTCACAACACTAACGTTAAGCACTAATATTTAATTTCGAACCTTAAAACCGACAGACAAGAACGAACAGCTGGCAGCTCAATCCTTTAAAGACACTTGTAAATGCTTTGTGTAGCTTTTACAGTGACGTTAAATTTAGCTTTTACACAGTTAACCTTTGGCAGGTATTTAGAAAATAGCAGTGACATCTCCAACAAGCGATACGTTGGATAATCGAGCGTGTTTATAGACCATTTCAGATTAAATATGTATAAAAGAATAATAACTTTGACATACTTTTACAGATGTGACTCAAGTCCATAACAACACAGATCGTTTAGGCGTGCATACAAACTTGTTTAAAGTGTCACAATTGTAACAGTGTTAACCAATCACAGAGCGCATGTATCTCTTCGACCAATGACTATGAGCTTGGTAGGCGGGACCCTTAAGGTAGCTTGGTTGTCGTAGCAAAGTAAACACCGATGTCATGTGATAAATGACAACAACAATTTATCCCACTTTTCTGTTGTCCTTTGTTGTCTGTTGCACATCTTTAAAGTATATTGAATGTAACTGCAATATTAATTTCGAACCGCTAAACCGTTACTTTTAAAATGTATGTGTATTTTATCATTTATAAACACCATCATCTCCAACACCCGTTTGTGTGTTACATACTATACAAGTAAAATAGACTAATATTTAATAATACGATTTAACGCTGGTCAATTGGTCCCCTTTTTTTAGGACGCAAATTGATTTTACACTAATACTTAGCCTGTGTGTTTTGTTTTCAGCAGATGAGCTGGTTGCATTGTGGGAAATGTAGGATCAAGTGATTGAAAGCTTGACCCACACTAAGGACAATAAATCAGGGCATCTTGGGCTCTGGTTTATCAATTTGTATCCATCTATAAAACAAAACAAAACAAAATACACACAAGTGCCCCAATGTCATGTAAGTGCTGTAGCACCCCTTTTTAGTTTCATAGCTCATATCTTCTTTTCTGAGGTTTCACTATCTGAATTCCCAGATAATACATGCCATGCAGATATAGTGTTTGTTTAACTTGACACGATTTTAAGTCATCCGACTCAGAGATGTCTTTTCAATTCCTAGTTCATATTAAAACATGTTTACAGTAAGTGCTGCAGATTATCTAAAGTAAGTAGTTAATGCACAAGTTAAAAACAAAACGAAAAAACAGGCCGCTGTATTGAGTTAACACCGGAAATCTAGATTAATATTTAACAATTCGGGCTCACAAAACAAAAACTATTCCATTTGTGTTTGTTTAAAAATAAATCCGCAAATCCAGGTGGGCTGAGGACTTGAACACATGTCAGGCTAGTACAACAAAACTAGGAACAGAAAACACTGCCTCACTTGTCACGAGATTACAAAAGCTACAACTTTTTTAGATTCCTTTGGAGTAGCGAGAGGCATCACGTCCAACAACACATCAGTCCCGCCGAGCAAGAGGTAGGTCCTTTTTTTTTAATCTTGCACACTAAATATATTGATGTTGCAACATAATAATTTCGTTATAGGAGTTCCAGTGTAGCATGATGTTGAATGCATCCTCTTATATAGACTCAGAGTTCTTGTTAAAAGACCTTTATTATGTGTACTCTTCTTACAGTGACATTTCTTGAACCTGAAATAATGCACATACTTCTTGTCTAGGTTCCAGTGATCAGCAATGAATGACTCTTGGAATATCAGCCAGTATGACGAAGACTACGAGGATGAAATGTGTGAAAAAGGCGAAGTGGTCCAGTTTGGGTCCATGGTCATTCCTGCGTTCTTCTCTGTTGTGATCACACTGAGCCTCTTTGGAAACATCCTCGTCCTTGTCGTTTTGGGGCTGTATGAAAACCTCAAGTCTCTCACCAACGTCTTCATCCTGAACCTGGCCATTTCCGACCTCGTTTTCACCTTCGGTCTCCCCTTTTGGGCCATTTACCACATCTGGGGATGGGTGTTTTCGGAGGCCCTCTGCAAAATTGTGACTTTTGTCTTCTTCACTGGGTTTTACAGCAGCATCCTCTGCCTCACCATCATGACCATCTACAGGTATTTGGCCGTGGTTCACCCTCTGTCTGACCTGAGAACACTGCAGATCAGCACCGGGGTTTATATGTCTTTCCTTCTGTGGGTAATCAGCATCGGAGCAGCCGTGCCCACCCTCTTCTATAGCGCCCTCATTCCGATCCCCCACCAAGGTGAACACTCTGTGGGCTGTGAATATGAATCTACTATTTGGAAAAGCATTGGTTTCTCCCCAGAGAATGTTATCTTCTTGGTCACCTTCACAGTCATGGCTTTCTGCTACATTCAAATACTGAGGAGAATCTCAAAATCGAGATCCCACACGAAGAACAGAGCCATGAAGTTGGTGTTCTGCATCGCGGCTGTGTTCTTCCTCGGCTGGGTGCCGTACAATGTGGCCATCTTTCTGAGGATCCTGTCGGACAATATGGTTGAACCATTTGATAAATGTGAAGCAAGTATCCAGCTGGACTATGCCTTCTATGTGTGCCGGCTCATTGCTTTCTCCCACTGCTGCCTGAACCCCGTCTTTTACGCGTTTGTTGGGGTGAAGTTTAGGAGTCATTTGAAGTCAATGATGCATCGCATGTTTATTCGCCAAAGTTCAGCCGGAGAACAACATGTTCGCGTGCAGAACTTCTCACGTGGATCAATGTACTAGTTGCTGTTTGAGTACGTAACTTCCTTGCATTAACTGTTGGATTACTGATCTAAAGAATGACTGATTTCAGGGTACATTTGGTAAAAAATCCATGGTAAAGAGGTTTGTAGCAAGCGCCAATATTCACTTGCAATGTTTCAGTGTATTGCTACATATGTGTGTCTACCTATAACCAGTTTCCTAATGTGCTTTGTATTCGTGGTGAATTTCAAAGGAGGCTATGTGGCACATGACAAATATTGTTCATTACTGGCAATGGAAGTGAAGCCATTATAGTAGACGTATGTTCACAGAGTGCCACGTGATTTATTATGATGATGTTGATGATGAGTTTTCATGTATTACTGTAATTATGGTTGATACTAGTGTACATATTATGCAATGTGTCATTTCATACAGCCACAGTAAACTCTGGTTTTCCATATGTTACAATAATGTAACATGTTTGTAAACAATGTATTTGTTGATATGTTTCTGATAAATGTGTAGATTAGTGTAGAATAAAACTTGATGAATGTTAATGTCAAACATCTCTAACATATGTAGATGTAATCAGTTCCTCTCAGTTAAAAGGAAGCAGAAATATTTGGATTTCTTTATCTCTCCGTGCTGTAAATAAACACGATATTTTTTTCTTCTGACAATATACTTTTTAATAAAGGTTCATATTCTTCTTCTTTTCTTGTTTTTTTTTAAATGAACCTCTACTAAATGAGATGTAAATGACAAACAGTTATGTCTATTAAAGGTGTATTAACATGTTTGGACACCACTCTCTGTGGACAGGAGCAACATGTTAAAACAGTTTTTTTGTGCCATATTTAACATATTTAACAACAAAACAATAATAATACCAGGAATGTAATATGTGGTGCAGCCTTTGAGTTCCACAAGTCAGACCAGCCATATATTTTTCTCAATAAATGGACCTCTGCCACTTCAATCTGGACACACTTTTTCAAAAGTGTCCAAGTGATCAGAGTGATCATAATTATTTTTAAATTGGCTTTGCTAAATCATTATTACCTGACGTGGCATTGATAACGTAAAAAAAGAAGATCAAACCAATATAATAGTCATGGTGGGGAATATATTCAGATCACAAAAAGAAAGTGGCACAGAAAAAAAGATCTGAAAGTCCAAGTATCTACAGTAGACTACAGTTTCTAAGGAACCAACACACTGTTAGAAAACAACACGATACAGTATAAGAGATATGAGACAGGTCAAAGCAAAGTGGAACTACTTTCTTGATCATAAACTGCATGTGGGTGGGTTCAAGCCGTGCACTTAGATTGCCCTTTACTGAATAACTTCCTCCTTCAGGCTGTTTTGCGCTGCTCTCGGACAAACACACCGCACACCGTAGAGGAAGGAGGATCTGAGGTTTTCTTAGAGGGATTAAACAGTGAGTTTTAGTAAGGTGTGACATCTCAACTTCTGGTTTCATGGTACCGGACCTTGGAAACAAATATTTGAAGGTAAGAGTAAAGGGTTGTTACTCTCATTGTGCTTTTACTGTTATTATTCAATACTGGTCTTAGAACTTAAATTAAACAGTGAAAGCAATCGTTAAAATGCTTGTTATTTACCTTTAGCCTTAATTTAGTTTGAGTTATTCCTATTTTCCAATACCGATTCCTACACACATTTCATATTACTAATTCCAGAAAACTGCATTTTTGGCTATCAGGTTAAAGAGGTGAGGAAATGTAAGGGCGTTTGAATGTATATTGGGTTACAAGTATGGGTTTTGTAGCTCTGTTGTTGTCCTGTTTCAAAATAACAATGTATGTGTATACTTATGGTACCAATGCATCCAATGAATATTACAATGTTTTAATATAGTTTGGTAGATTTCTAAATATTTCAGTAAAATTTGTTATAATTTTGGGGGGGTTAGTTATAATTTAGTAAAATTAGTTATAATTTTACTGCTGTAGATGTTAAAGGTTTTTATATTTGAAACTCCTTTATATACTCTTTGGTAGTTCAATCTACAGAAGTGCATCGTATTCAATAACACAATCCCATGTGTGTAGGGTCACTATCCTGTGAGAACCACATTTCTCTAAGAAGTCACATTTCCATGAGCTCCAATGCAATTCCCAGCTGTTCCAACCAGCATTTTAAATCGTCTTTTTCTAGCTTTGGAAGACTGCAAGTTTTCCTGGACGCACATATTAACTTTCTTCACTCTTCAGATTGTCCGAAACATTCAAATTCACAATCACCAAATTTGGTAGTGCATTGTTTTCACCGAACAGGAAGGGGATGAACAATTGTAAACTGCTAAGCTACTAAAACTGTGAGACAACTGTAGTGCAGTAAAAAGAACAGCCGTTACCTCTGAGATGGAGTGAGGTGAAGTTGCATATAATAGAAATACGTAAGCAAAAGCACAAATACTAAAGCACATGAGTAAATAATTACATTCCACCATTGATTCCCACTTTTTATGTGTTTACGAAAAAGGTTGATAAAGTCCTTTTGTGTCGCACGGGAACACACCGCACCGACTTCAGTGCGTGAGTGGCAATAACTCTCCTTACCAGCAGGCGGCGGTAGTGTGTATTCGTCATTCAAAAGAGGCAACAACCGGAAGACAGAGAAGAAGAAGAGTATCTTTTCTCCGTAATATCATACAGAGCTGGCCTCTCCTGGATCAAGGTGATGAGCAGGTCTTCGTTTGCATCATTCCAGATCACCATGATGAGATGAAAATGAATAGCAGTCTGTGTGTGCCTTCTTAAATAGTTTGTTTACGTCCCTCACTTCCGCTTCGCTTCTCATGCACTGATTTGCTAGCTGAACAGCCAATCAGAGTGATTATTTGGTCCGACTGCCAGACCCGATGCATGGCCGATTCAACATGTTGAATCGGCCATGCATCGGGTCTGGCAGTCCAAATAAGGCGTGTCACGGTCGACGGTGCGGGACACACCAACCTGACTACGGCGCCACGAATGCCCGACAGCCTCTGACGGCCTCTGACTCCCAAAATCGGGTTGGTGTGTCAGGGCCTTTACAGATGTGGTTGTGGATTGTGATTAGCCTAGACACCATCACAAAGGTGCATGGGTATTCAGACGGTAGATTCCCAGAGTCGTGTGACTCTATGTCCCCTGTGCATACAAATAGAAACGGGATATCGTATGAACCCCAGAGTACTGGCCCACCCTTTGAGATCACATACGATCCCGCCCCACATGGACACCCTATCACAGGTACAGAGAATATTTTCCTGAAGCTTGTTAATCACTATTCATCTTTGTTGCAGTGGTCATCCACTTACTACTGTGTTCATTTTCTGTTCCTCCCCTTCTCTTTGATAAATCTTCAAACCTTTTTCCAAGTTTATCTCAAGAGCAAGCAATCCAATAAGTTCACAGGATTTATGTTGGAGGCTCGAAAGACGGAGGACGTAGTCGGCCCTGCTGTTGGTAAATTCATCGTGCTTGATTCTCGTGAAACTCGACTCCTGTCGTGCCATAGTTCACCGGTAAGACACCATCATTATCTCCAATTCTATTTCATTAACACTTTTAAATGAATCCTATAAAGCTACTTCTGGATGCTTTACTCTTCTCGCCTCAGGACAACGCTGTTAGTCAAAAATTGAGTTCAGAAAAGCGTTTGTTAGCAGTAAACTGGACGTCGCCACAGGAAGAAAACTTGGACTACACTTTTAGGTATTCGCACACTTTGACTGTCCTTCATGATTCAATATTAGGCCTTCCACATGGAGCAAAATTATTGATATTGACATATTTGCATCCCTGATATGTTGCAGAGCCACATTTCTTCAGAATTTTGAAACTTTCTGGGAAGCAGTGGATTTAGATGTCAAGTTAACCGCACCATCACCAACAACAACTTCTACGCCATCTACTACATTGCCAACTACTACATTGCCAACTACTACAACTCCAATTACTACAAGTACTACAACGCCAATTACAACAACTCCAATTACTACAAGTACTACAACACCAATTACAACAACTCCAATTACTACAAGTACTACAACGCCAATTATAACAAATACTACAACGCCAAGGGCTAGAAATGTAACTAAATTACAGGTAAGCATGGACACAGAAGGACGATTCGATTGAGCTTTTTTTATTGTGTGGAAATCTATTATTAATAAATGAATATCAATATCTGCATTTACACAGCTCCACACTTTTCTTGTTTTTTCCTCAGCAACCGGGTACTGTATTGATGATTGCTGACAGTGTTTTGGTGGCCGTCAAAACGGTATGATTTTCTATTAATTTATGCCACCCGGTAAAAAATGTATAGCAGAAGATGAATTCCTGTCTCATTGCATCTCTCCACAGGAACTGCCTTTGTTAATAACTCTTCTCATCAACGGACCCCGTTTGCATCATCTAAATAAGGTATCCTGTGAGTTTTAGGGCTTGTGTTGTTTTCTGTGAGTCTTTTGTGCATCGGTAGGTAGGTCATTTCAATCTAGTGCTTAAATTAGCAATTAAAACGATATAGAGAGGTAACTACAGAATGCTATTACATTTAACGATTTTTGGAGAAAAAAAACAGGGGTTTCGTTTTATTGTATAGATTTAATGTCGTTTTTTCTCATATGTATTTTCTGTTTATTGTTTTGTGTATTTATTTGTATTCACTTTTAGGTATGTCCTTTTAAAAATGTAATTGAATTTAAAAGCCCATATACTGGGACAAGCATTACAAATCAGAATTTAAATATTATGGAGAAATTGGCCAAGCAAGTTTCCCTAAGTGAATACTATTAATTATTTACAATAATTGAAAGTTAATTGTAATTATTTGAAGGTGAAGATATTAAGCTGTGTTCTTTGTGCAGCCGTGGAGATACCTGCCTTGGTCTTGTTTTCTTTGGCTGATCCCATTAACGTAAAGAAATAGTTCATGATTTACAACAATTCTCCATATCTACATCCACATTTAAACTGAATAGGTACTATTTAATGTGTGTGCGATCTGTCTGCATGTTTAGGTCCTTTTCATTGCTCTAGTGTGTGTTGCAATAGCCTTTAATTTCATGGAGCTGTTTATCGTCTGTCTCCGAATTGAACCCAGTCATGAACTTTAAGTCCAACTTCCTCTTGACTTCTTCTGCATGAATATTTGACTTTACCCTTTCATTAACACTTTTATGCACAGCTGTTTGTGTTTGTGTTTTCTTCGGTTCCAGAAAGGAGATCAGTGAGCTTATCATTAAAGCGTGTTCTGTCATCCACTGTATTTTTACAAGTAAGTGTATATTTACCAAATGTTAACAGATACTGTAAACCTACTTTACTCACTTACCTATCTGAGAATACTTTTTAAATAACTTTAAAGCAATAGTTTGACATTTTGGGAAATACGCTTATATGCATTCTTGCCAATTCACAGTTTGTGGAACATTTGGGTATTTTACTTCATCCGACAAATACCGCTAAAGTCTGTGTGTTGGCAGTGCATACTCATCACTTCAAGCATGTATGAGCTGGACACTTGTTTTGTGCCTCGTTTGGACCGTTTGAGCCAAATACAACAATCAAAGGAGATTACCATAATTTGTTTCGTATATCACAATACAAAATGACTCTTGTACATATTCAGTAGGCTAAATATCCTAAATGGCGAAAGCTAGCAGCTACTGTAGTTAGCGTAGCCTAGCACAATTACCTAAAACAGGGTGAAACAAGTAGCCTGTTTTGATCTAAATGTTACCAAATTCTCCAACCAACAACCCTAAAACAAATGTTCCTTTCATATCATACTTACTTAGTTGTAGACGTGCTAGCAGGTGGACCATTGGACATGGCCAGCTAATTCTGAGTGTACCAGCTTTTGTCTGGTCTGGAGACTCAATTAAGCACAACTTCCCAAAAATATCTTAAACTAATCCTTTAAGAGACACGTTTATGATCCTTGCATAAACTCTTCAGACAGCTGCCTATGTGTTGTTCTGATTTATATTTTCTTTTCTCCACAGCCGCTATAATTTTTCTAGGTGTTTTGGAGTTTGACAACTGTGGAAAGGAAAGGGAAGACTCTTGGCCAGTGAAAGTGATGATGGCTTACACAGTGTGGACTCTCCTGTTTGTAATATGGGTATATGTAAGCAGTATTCACAGAAAAACCATACTGGGTGGAAGCAAAATAGGTAAATGACTAGTAGTATACATTTAAAAAAAATTATAATACCATGCATTAATACAGAATGGATTCTTTTGAAGAAGAACATATAATGTATGTCACTATTTTCTTTTACAGGGAGTTCAAAAAACAGAAAAGAAAGAAAAAAGGTCAGCGCCTGTCCACATCATGACAAAATACCATGTCTTAATAACTTTTCATTAACAATCGTACATTAATCATATATACAAATGCAACTTGATCAGGTATTTACCACTGCACCTCTACATTTCAGAAGAAGCTCAGTGCAGCAGGAGTGATTGTGATCGCTGTCCAAGTAATCTTCGGCGTTGGAAACTTGTGTTTTGCTTTTGCGGTCTCCTTTGGGATATTTTGGTGTTAGGAAAAGTAGGCCTGGGCATCAAGCTTTATTATGTAATTCACGTGTCCGTCCTGGGAGATGGATCCCTCTTCACTTGCCTTCCTGAAGTTTCCTCCCTTTTTCTTCAGATAATCAGGGTTATTTTTAGGGTAGTTTTTTGTTTTTGGAAGGGTCCATTTCCAGAATGCTGTACAGAGTGCAAGGCAACGAGGAACATTTGTAATTTGTTGTATTGGGTTTGTAAATTGAATTTGATTGACTGACATTTGAAAGTTATTAATGAATTCATAAAAATGCCAATGAGACTTGGCCTGGGAAACGGAGACTTGCTGGTTCAAGTCCCGGAAAGGACTCAGTACCAATTGTGGAGTGATACCTGGAGAAGTGCCAGTTCGCCTCTTGGACACTGCTGAGGTGCCCTTGAGCAAAACAAGGAACCCTACACTGCTCCCCTTACACCTTAAAGTAGCTGCCCAATGATTGTAATACTTGGATGGGTTGAATGCAGTCTAGACTCTGAGTCACATTTTCACTGTGTGTTGTGCATGTGTTACACTCAAATATGTTTGTATACTGACCTAAAATAAATCTATTTATCTTTATCTAAATAAAAAAATACTCAAATGTTATCATGGCGTTGAATCTGGTCTCAAAATAAAGCAAACTAAAAATTGCTTCAGCGCTTTCATTTTCCAAGGTTAGTTTAATAAATTAGGCCCTCACATTTCTTATCAGAGATTAGACAGACAGCACATTCAAACTTCAGATATTTACTTTTTTTACATTTGTAGTTACTGTATGTATCTCCTCGTACCAGGCCAACACACTCTCACTCCCTAAGCATCCAGGAGCGACGTTTGGTCAGTGTCCGTGGCGTCCAGTTGTGACGCTCCTAGGCTCCTTCAGCGTCATAAAGGGACGCAAATAGCTTTCAACTGATTGCAATGTATTCCCATCTGCGGCGGGATTTGACGCTCATGGAAGCACGGCATTCGTTTGTGTCGGCTGCCCTTAAAGGTGACATGTCATGCTTTTCCGGTTATTACCCGTCCCCTTGTGTGTTATGAAGGTTTTTATGCATGTAAACGGTGTGCAGAGTCAAAACCCTCAAAGTACACCCTGTAGCGAGTAAAACTCTAAAACAGAAAATATCTCCCCAAAACGCCTCGTTGGAGATACGTCACTGTCCATTTGATTCTTCCGTGGACATCATGATGTCATGTCGTCCCCGGAACGAAATGGGTCAATCCGTGGAGCCGTTACGTTACGTCCGCGCAGCCGTTACGTTAAACCCCCGCTGATTGGTCCAAATTGACCAATCCACGGACTTCCTCACACACTCAGTGCAGGCAGCTCTGCTGATCTCTCCTCCCTGGCTGCAGGCTGATAACAGACAGTTGGGATCGCGGCGAAATTCTCTCTGCAGACCCATTCTCACAGCGTTTATCAACCTTTTTCTTACTCAATATCAAGCCACACTTATTGTTTTTTCTTCGGCTGTGACTTTGTGTGTGCTCAGGGTGAGTTTGGCTG
Source organism: Pseudochaenichthys georgianus (assembly GCF_902827115.2). Taxonomy (NCBI): domain Eukaryota; kingdom Metazoa; phylum Chordata; class Actinopteri; order Perciformes; family Channichthyidae; genus Pseudochaenichthys; species Pseudochaenichthys georgianus. The sequence goes on along the minus strand of NC_047506.1, from coordinate 5,135,992 downwards.
TGTTTCGCTGTGTTTCGGAGCACACTGGGGCCTGGGCTCACAGGGAGGGGGGGGCAAGAGCTGCAGCGAGCCGTTTAGTGGAGAGAGTAGGCTTGTTTGAGACACATTGCGGCTCGCCTCAAAAGTAGACGAGAGTAGCCGATCGCAGCCGGGGGAGGTGTCAAAAAGCTCGTCTTAAGTCGGACAGCCAGTCAAGCCGACTCGGAGTCTAATCATATATTTCAAAAACGCCAACGCAATTTACGCCATTGCAATGGCGGAAATTGCGTTGCCAGTCAAGCCGACTCGGAGTCGGCTTGACTGGCAACGCAATTTCCGCCATTGCAATGGCGTAAATTGCGTTGGCGTTTTTCGTTGCAGATGAAGTGGAAGCAATAGAAATCCCACATGTATTGTATGGAGAATGTAATTTGATTTAATCTTGCCATTTTAAATGATGTATTCAATAAATAAGGTTAAACCAAATCATTACATTACAATAGATTTTATTTTAATGATTTGGTTTAACTTAAAGAGAAACTTTATTGTTATTGCACATATTACAGGTACTGAGACAACGAAATGCAGTTTAGCTTCTCACCAGGTGCAACAAGCAGTGAAGTGGAAAGTAATGTACACAATCTACAGAATAAAATATAGAATGAATTGAATGATGAATAAACAGTGGGGTATGAATACACTAGATATCAGCCTGTGAGCAGTATGAACAGTGTGTATGAATATGCTAAGATATATAAAGTATGAAAACGGTAAGCAGTATAGTATAAAATATATAGATATTCATTTCATGATCATAAACATTGTGGAACAATGATGACAAATGGGAATGGACGTAAAACTGACACAAAACAACAACAAACTTTTGCCAGCCAATTGGAGAGTTTCATCAGCAGCACGTGGTAAAAACCACCAATGAGCGCTCAGCTCGAGATACCAGCGAGCCGTTTCCCATCAAGCATTTCGCTTCCGCAGCTCGTGGAGAGCAACTGCGCCAACTCGCCTCGCCTCGCTCTCAAGGCTGCGGGCGTCTTTGTCCCGCGAGATTTCAAAGTCTCATGTGGGCGAGCCTCCAGAGCAAGTCGGACAAAATGACTAACCATCATGCAACGCACTAGCAAGACGTTGATCGCAACTGCGCAGGTCTTGCTTGTCTCAAACAAGCCTAGTGAATACACATACTTTACAGAGATGCTGTATGCGAAACCAATGTGAGTTTGGAAAATTGCACAGTATAAATCTATTCTAGTAGACCTCGACAATGGAATTATGATCAGTGGAAATGGCCATGACATGTGACCTTTAAAGGCAATGTGAGCGTCCATTCCCATTGCATTGGATAATGGAGAATTGTACACCCGGAAGTAAGTATTCCTCTTACTGTCGATTAATTTTACAGTGATATCTCCACTACTCATCGACTAAAAAACACCAGATTATCCTCGTTAATTACACAACATTGATTCGTTTAAATTGTGTGCAATGCTTTTGTATTTTTCCCCTTCGATTCGGAGAAACAAATATTTTTTCGGAGTAAAGGATGGCAGAAGACACTACACTACCCAGAATCCCCAGCTATCGTTTGGACTACATCGTCCGTCAGGAAACACGCTGTTTACAAGTAGTTCCAGCAAACATCCACTGATAAATTGCGATGTTAACAACCTCATGATAACCTCATATGTTTTTAACTTAGGATCATACCTGTGTTTAGTCTAGAAAAAGGTAAATGTGTGCATTTTATTATAAAGTTGTGTATATTTACAGACCGTTGCAAAAACTAAGAAGCTTATAAACATCAGGTTTAAAATTAAAAGAGCTTTGAAACACAATGAAAGATGTTTGGAGTTTTATTTGAGTTATTAATTTAAAAATGTTGTCTAAGAGATTTGAAACCCTTGTTACATACAGTTACGGCATTTCCTGTTTCTGCCGGAGAGAGGGGAGGCCGTCCCAAAGCTTGCTGCTGTATTTACTCCCTCCATCTGACAGGAGGGAGCCTCGTTGAGCTGACTAAACAGAGACATAACCTCAGTGTAGTAACAGTGTAGTGCAGAACTACAATTATCTACCAGCAAAATGGCCAAAAGATATTCTGCTCAGAGAGCCTTGGAGCTAATAATGGATGAGAGTGAGTGGAATGCATTAGAAGAACATGGTGAAGTGGAACAGGAAGACATTTCTGAAGATGAGGATAATGTGGAGGTAAACACAGAATTTGACAGTATATTGGAAGATGAACTTGACTCAGAGCCAGCTGCTGGAAGACCCCCACAGCCAGCCGCAAGAAGACCCCCACAGTCAGCTTCTGGAAGACCCCCACAGCCAGCTGTGAGGTCTGTGGACCCTCAAAGGACTCCAAGACACAGACTACATGCAGCAACTGCAACAAGTACATCTGTGCTATACACACGAAGAAGTTCTGTGCATCATGTGTTTCCTAAACGGACCTGCCCATTGACTCACATAATGTTCTGCAGCGTCACTTCATCAATATATTTTTTTCGGATACTGTATTTTATGAATAGTGACTGTTAATTGTTTTTATTTGCTTAGTGTTTATATCTGTTAGATGTCATTTATATGGATGTTTCATTCTCTCTATATTTCACAGCCAAATACTTTTGGATGTGTGGTTCTTGTGTTCCAATTGCTGATAAATTGCTTTATTTCCTTCAGGGCTTTGATTATTAGGCTATATGACAGATTAAAATAATAAACATTAATGCATTTTTTTTAAATTTAAATTAGTCCTAGAAAAGCATGAGCAAAATGTAAACTTAGTTTTTAACATAAATTTCATTTTTATCACAAAAAATGATGGACACTTCCATTGTTAAATTTGATCTAGCAAAGAGTATTTTCAAAAACTAATCATATATTTCATTTATATTGTTGGGGAATGAGTTAAAGACAATATATATAAGGAATTGTGCATGTTGAATTTAGTTCTGTATTTTTTTTTAAATATGTCCCGGGTCAATTTTACCCGAACATTACCAAAGGGTGCGAAATGTGAACATAACACAAGGGTTAATAAATGATTGAACTCCTGCAGTGTTTTACAGTTGTAACTTCCTGGTTCCAAGCTGGAAACTGAACATGTGTTGCGGGACTTTCCCTCAAACACAAATTATTAACAAAAGTAGGTTTCATATTCTCAGTCATAGTAGACATAACAAACTGCAAGTGCTCTTCAACTCTTATAAAGAAACATTTCACCAGGGTCGGACTTTTAGCATTCAAAAACTGGGCAAACAAAAAGGAAACAAACCGTGAACTTCATTAATGATTAACTCTTCTAGTTATCAAAATAATCTTTATTGAAAATAGACACATGTACATGTGAGCAAAACAGAATTCATCAGAATAATACACCGGAGGCAAAGAAAAAACACTTTCCTGTATTTGGACATTTAACTTTGCAATCTTTCAGGGAGAAGCCTGCTTTGAAGTTGTCAGGATATAGCATCAAATCATTTATTTATTTCAAAAAGATGTTCTTACCTTCTCCATTTGAGTTATTAAGGCACATTTTGTGACTTACTGTTGTTTGTAAATAAATTCAATTCATACAAATTAAAATGCCCCAGTAATAACCTGTGATCGACAACGTTGTAAAAACATGTGGTTTTTTGACAGCAAAGAAAAATATTTTTATATTCAAAATATATATACAGCTATCAAAAAATATTTCAATCTAGAAAGAGACAAAATATCACAAATATAAATATCAGAAAAAAAGGGAAAAAAGGAATTAAAAATATGTATCCCAATAAAAGCCAGCACTCTTGATAAGAAGAATCATTAAAGCAAAGATTTTAGTGCAAATACAATCGTGTACACAAGAAAATTAATAAACAGATATATAAGTGAGCCATCAGTTGTATGAGATTTGATACAAAACAAGAAATATGAATCTAGACCTCAAACAAACATTTTCTATCCCAATAAGTGTAATCCACGCTGATCCTCCACTATAGGCTACTCTTCTTAGATGGGTTAAAAAGATGTGGAAAAAAGTGCTGTTGAAACAATTAATGACACAGCACAAGGAGACAACAAATCAATCAAACATATTGTACTAAACCTGGATGAGAGCATTTCATAACCGACTTGGGAAATGAAATGATGGTACATATCCTTATTCAAAAGCTTGTACATTTGTAAAAACTCAGTGCTGGACAACATGAGCAGTTCTTCAACCATATACTGCTGACGGAGAGATTAAAACAACCTTCAAACATTTGAACTCAAGGTTATATGTGAAATGTAACAACACACATTATATTTACAAGTTACTTCTCTGTCTCATAGCTAATGTACGGTCCTAGGAAGAATCAGGCTGATCCAAAACGGAATTCTGACCTCTTCGTTGATGACCAGCTCGAGTCTTCAGCATCCTATCTGCTCTACGTCCTTCTCAGACACCACAGGTAAGATGAGATGGGAGATGCGGCTCCACAGTCCACCAAACTTGTCTATGTCCATGTCATTGAAAGAAGCATGGTTGCTGGAGCTAATCAGCTTCTCCTTGACGTACTCCAGCACCATCTCCTCCACTTCCTTCAGACTCTGGTCCCCAATGATCTCATCTTGAGGAAGCAGCACAGTAAACAACAAAAACACGCGCTTGTAGGCGGCGTTCTCATGGTCACAGTAGCGATACAAAATGAGCGTGGAGCCTGGAGGCAGCTCCTCGAAGCGATGAATGACGGCCGCGGGTTTGTCTCCTTCAAACGCTGCTCGCAGCTGGTTGTCGATGTCCAGCTTCACCTCGTCGCTGTCCTGGCTGGCTCTGCTGGCTCCGTCGATGTAGAGGACGGAGGCGTTGAGGGCCGAGGAGTACGAGGAGGCCAGCCTCTGAGCCAGGCAGGTCAGGGTCCTCTCAGCCCCGCGGCCTGCAGTAAAGATCAGACTGACCGGCTCTGTGGGCTGCGCATTTCTCAGGTGCTTCTCCAAGTGGATCTTGCTTCTCCTCCACAACTCAGAGTGCTGACTGGAGAACTGAGCCTGAAGAAGAGACAGCTGATCTCTAAAAATATCCAGCTTTCCGGGCCTGGATGGGTGCGTGTCATCACCTGCATTCTTCTTCATTACAGGGATGATCTTGCATGCCACTAAGACGGCTGAACCGATCAGCGCCACGAGAATAAAACGGAATAAACCCCACATGAATCCTGGAAGGAAATAAGACCATATTAAAGTCCTGCAATGAATGTAGAACAAGTATCTTTGGGTGTAAAGACGATGTAGTTAAATGTATCTTACCGCTACAGGAATATCCAGAGCTTCTCTTGATAGCAAGTGTTTTCTTGTTCACTTGTAAAAGAAAGAAATGTCATTAAATGAATGCCAAACATGTCAATCTACACTTGATGTTTGTAATAACTGGATTTTCTTTTTAAGTTGAGGCTTCAATACCTTGTTTTTTCTGCTGAACGGTTTGTTTTTGTGTTGGAATATTATTCACACGTTGTCTTGTGCAGGATTTCTCCGAGGCTGGATGCACACTCTGGTGATGGTGAACTACAGGTATACCTAAAGGGGAGTTGGAACATATTAATGTAACAATGTGATTCTTTTTAGAGAGGTACATCAATTGGACAGGTGCTCAATGCATCTTTCCTCGTGATTTTTCAATTCTGTGAAATCTGGCTAAGTAAAAATGTCCTTTTTACCAGTGCTTTTGGCCTTAGCTTCCAACGTCTTCCTGTACTCGTCCATGCTGGTGATCTTCGGGATAGGCACATCATGTCTGTTTTCCGGTGGTCTGATTTGTGCGGAAGACTTGGTGGGAGCTTCAGGTCCTTTTGCTGAAGATTTAAGTGAAAAAACAAACATATTAGTTTTATCCTACATTGATGTAATCATACCTATGCAGAATGAAGCTCAAGCCTTTTCCCACCTGTCTTTGTTCTTATCCGTTCTGCATCTCCATGTACAGCAGGACTGCGGAGTTCATTCAGCCCTACACAAGGGGATAGATATATGGACAGCATTTAATTACCTCTCAAAGCGCTATTACATATACATGTCAGTATTCACTCATTCATATAGAGCAGTGTTTCTCAAACTTTTTCATACCAAGGACCAGTTAACCAATAAAAAAAACACTCGCGGACCACCTAACTCCACAAATATCTAAAAATACATCGTTTTTTACAAATCGCCTGAAAATGGTACAAACAAGTGGCCACATGTGTGATGAAGGTGTTTATCTGGGCTATATCCTGCAATCGAAAGTGAAACGTAAGCTCCCTCCATTGCGGAGATATTCCCGCGAGAGTGCGGAAAACTTAAATTTATTTATTTATTTCAAATGTGAAATTTTACCAATATACTCACGGACCACTAGGGGGCGCTCACGGACCACCAGTGGTCCGCGGACCACACTTTGAGAAGCACTGATATAGAGGCAGAGGCTGCTATACAACGTGCAACTGGCTCAGGGAGACTAACATTCACTTAGTCACACATGCCATGCCAGCAGGAGCCACTCCTACCTTTATTTGGTATTATCCAACCTGCATCTTTATTTACAGCGTGACTGCGGAGCTCCTGGAGCACAACACACGGGGATAAATTCATATCTCCAAGGGCGCCTGAAGGAACAAGAGAGAAAACCTGCCTGTGTTAGATCTGATGGTGGAAAGAAGTCCTATGAATGAAAGGTTAATAACGTCAGAGTAAAACAATCATTTGATGGCACCTGTAGTAAATATTAAATGAATTACATCTGATTATCACTAAGCTAAAACACCTAGTCCCTTTATTATAAAGTTGATCATGAAAAAAGGTTTAAAGAAGTTTAATAACTGGTTAATATTAACACATTTTAAATTGGTTGATGTTTATAACTTTGTGAGTTTGCAGCTATTTTGAGTTCTATACTATAGTTAAAAAAACCGTTTAAATGGTTGTCTATTGGTTGCACAAAGCGAACACTACTAGGGTGTCACTTATGGATAAGGAACATCTGAAGGATTTGGTTTTCTTCTTAAATTAGATGAACAAATAAATTGGCTGACAGAGATATTGAAACTCTGTATGTATGTATATGTGTAACAAATATAAGAATTAGGGCTGTCAGTCGATTAAAATATTTAATCGCGATTAATCGCATGATTGTCCATAGTTAATCGCGATTAATCGCAAATTAATCGCACATTTTTTATCTGTTCTAAATGTACCTTAGAGGAATATTTTTCAAGTTTTTAATACTCTTATCAACATATGAGTGGACAAATATGCTTTATGCTAATGTTTATTATAATTTGAACAATGACAAATATTCTCATGAATATTAAACACAACAACCTGGAACCTCTCTCATTCAATACAAATGGTGTGTGTGCATGTGTGTGTGTGTGTGTGTGTGTGTGTGTGTGTGTGTGTGTGTGTGTGTGTGTGTGTGTGTGTGTGTGTGTGTGTGTGTGTGTGTGTGTGTGTGTGTGTGTGTGTGTGTGTGTGATCGTTGGAGCTATGTGTGCAACTCAAGGCATATGCTCGAACGGGAGCTGCCTGGACGCTGCACTCATGTTGCTGCAATCATGAGTGTGCTGACTGTTCGTACGATGTCCCGCTGTCTGGCTTCCTGCATCAAGTCAAGTGCTCGGCGCAGTTGTGTGGATAGGGCGCCCCTCTGTTTTCATTTAAACAGCTCCTTATATCCGTTAGCGCAGCTAGCTAGCACCAGATGCTAACAACAACAATAGCCGCGTTCACACTGCGGTACGGTAATGCACGTAAGGTCTCTCGATCGGGCCACACATACACACACCCTCCCGGTCCTCCCGATGACCAGTCGGTGCCTGCCGGTGAGCGTGGAAGTGTGGTCTGCCACAAGCGGGCGGCAGGAGCGGGGCTGTCAGCATCAGCTTGTAGATGGTATTTTAAACTCGATGCGCTCTGAAACTACGGGGCGGCCGAGGAAAAAAAATACACATGCGTTAATCGCGTTAAAATAATTAGTGGCGTTAATTTTTGTTTGCGTTAACGCGTTATTAACGCGTTAACTTGACAGCCCTAATAAGAATATAAAAACAGACCTACCTTTGTTTGATTGTACTTGATGAGAGGCATGAGAGGACTGCTGTATAATATCCATTCCCTGGTCTTCATCTGTGTCCTGATCTTCATCAGGTTCCTGAACCTCCATCTCATTCGCATCCCCACAGCTGTCCTCTGCTCCTTCATCCTCCAGCCGGCTCATCTTGCTCGGGGATACTGCCATATAGGAAATAAATGATTGAACTCCTGCAGTGTTTTACAGTTGTAACTTCCTGGTTCCAAGCTGGAAACTGAACACGTGTTGCGGGACTTTCCCTCTAACACAAATTATTAACAAAAGTAGGTTTCATATTCTCAGTCATAGTAGACATAACAAACTCCAAGTGCTCTTCAACTCTTATAAAGAAACATTTCACCAGGGTCGGACTTTTAGCATTCAAAAACTGGGCAAACAAAAAAGGAAACAAACCGTGAAATTCATTAATGATTAACTCTTCTAGTTATCAAAATAATCTTTATTGAAAATAGACACATGTACATGTGAGCAAAACAGAATTCATCAGAATAATACACCGGAGGCAAAGAAAAAACACTTTCCTGTATTTGGACATTTAACTTTGCAATCTTTCAGGGAGAAGCCTGCTTTGAAGTTGTCAGGATATAGCATCAAATCATTTATTTACTTCAAAGATGTTCTTACCTTCTCCATTTGAGTTATTAAGGCACATTTTGTGACTTACTGTTGTTTGTAAATAAATTCAATTCATACAAATTAAAATGCCCCAGTAATAACCTGTGATCGACAACATTGTAAAAACATGTGGTTTTTTGACAGCAAAGAAAAATATTTTTATATTCAAAATATATATACAGCTATCAAAAAATATTTCAATCTAGAAAGAGACAAAATATCACAAATATAAATATCAGAAAAAAAGGAATTAAAAACATGTATCCCAATAAAAGCCAGCACTCTTGATAAGAAGAATCATTAAAGCAAAGATTTTAGTGCAAATACAATCGTGTACACAAGAAAATTAATGAACAATGGGATACACATCTCCATGGGGACATTTAACAGATATATAATGTGAGCCATCAGTTGTATGAGATTTGATACAAAAAAAGAAATATGAATCTAGACCTCAAACAAACATTTTCTATCCCAAGAAGTGTACTCCACGCTGATCTTCCACTATACTCTTCTTAGATGGGTTAAAAAGATGTGGAAAAAAGTGCTGTTGAAACAATTAATGACACAGCACAAGGAGACAACAAATCAATCAAACATATTGTACTAAACCTGGATGAGAGCATTTCATAACCGACTTGGGAAATGAAATGATGGTACATATCCTTATTCAAAAGCTTGTACATTTGTAAAAACTCAGTGCTGGACAACATGAGCAGTTCTTCAACCATATACTGCTGACGGAGAGATTAAAACAACCTTCAAACATTTGAACTCAAGGTTATATGTGAAATGTAACAACACACATTATATTTACAAGTTACTTCTCTGTCTCATAGCTAATGTACGGTCCTAGGAAGAATCAGGCTGATCCTAAATGGAATCCTGACCTCTTCGTTGATGACCAGCTCGAGTCTTCAGCATCCTATCTGCTCTACGTCCTTCTCAGACACCACAGGTAAGATGAGATGGGAGATGCGGCTCCACAGTCCACCAAACTTGTCTATGTCCATGTCATTGAAAGAAGCGTGGTTGCTGGAGCTAATCAGCTTCTCCTTGACGTACTCCAGCACCATCTCCTCCACTTCCTTCAGACTCTGGTCCCCAATGATCTCATCTTGAGGAAGCAGCACAGTAAACAACAAAAACACGCGCTTGTAGGCGGCGTTCTCATGGTCACAGTAGCGATACAAAATGAGCGTGGAGCCTGGGGACAGCTCCTCGAAGCGATGAATGACGGCCGCGGGTTTGTCTCCTTCAAACGCTGCTCGCAGCTGGTTGTCGATGTCCAGCTTCACCTCGTCGCTGTCCTGGCTGGCTCCGCTGGCTCTGCTGGCTCCGTCGATGTAGAGGACAGAGGCGTTGAGGGCCGAGGAGTACGAGGAGGCCAGCCTCTGAGCCAGGCAGGTCAGGGTCCTCTCAGCCCCGCGGCCGGCAGTAAAGATCAGACTGACCGGCTCTGTGGGCTGCGCATTTCTCAGGTGCTTCTCCAAGTGGATCTTGCTTCTCCTCCACAACTCAGAGTGCTGACTGGAGAACTGAGCCTGAAGAAGAGACAGCTGATCTGCAAACATTTTCAGATTTACGGGCCTGGGTGGGTGCGTCCCAGGGATGATCTTGCATGCCACTAAGACGGCTGAACCGATCAGCGCCACGAGAATAAAACGGAATAAACCCCACATGAATCCTGGAAGGAAATAAGACCATATTAAAGTCCTGCAATGAATGTAGAACAAGTATCTTTGGGTGTAAAGACGATGTAGTTAAATGTATCTTACCGCGACAGGAATATCCAGAGCTTTTCTTGATAGCAAGTGTTTTCTTGTTCACTTGTAAAAGAAAGAAATGTCATTAAATGAATGCCAAACATGTCAATCTACACTTGATGTTTCTAATAACTCGATTTTCTTTTTAAGTTGAGGCTTCAATACCTTTCTGCTGAACGGTTTGTTTTTGTGTTGGAATATTATTCACACGTTGTCTTGTGCAGGATTTCTCCGAGGCTGGATGCACACTCTGGTGATGGTGAACTACAGGTATACCTAAAGGGGAGTTGGAACATATTAATGTAACAATGTGATTCTTTTTAGAGAGGTACATCAATTGGACAGGTGCTCAATGCATCTTTCCTCGTGATTGTTCAATTCTGTGAAATCTGGCTAAGTAAAAATTTCCTTTTTACCAGTGCTTTTGGCCTTAGCTTCCAACGTCTTCCTGTACTCGTCCATGCTGGTGATCTTCGGGATAGGCACATCATGTCTGTTTACCGGTGGTCTGATTTGTGCGGAAGACTTGGTGGGAGCTTCAGGTCCTTTTGCTGAAGATTTAAGTGAAAAAACAAACATATTAGTTTTATCCTACATTGATGTAATCATACCTATGCAGAATGAAGCTCAAGCCTTTTCCCACCTGTCTTTGTTCTTATCCGTTCTGCATCTCCATGTACAGCAGGACTGCGGAGTTCATTCAGCCCTACACAAGGGGATAGATATATGGACAGCATTTAATTACCTCTCAAAGCGCTATTACATATACATGTCAGTATTCACTCATTCATATAGAGCAGTGTTTCTCAAACTTTTTCATACCAAGGACCAGTAAAAAAAACACTCGCGGACCACCTAACTCCACAAATATCTAAAAATACATCGTTTTTTACAAATCGCCTGAAAATGGTACAAACAAGTGGCCACATGTGTGATGAAGGTGTTTATCTGGGCTATATCTTGCAATCGAAAGTGAAACGTAAGCTCCCTCCATTGCGGAGATATTCCCGCGAGAGTGCGGAAAACTTAAATTAATTAATTTATTTCAAATGTGAAATTTTACCAATATACTCACGGACCACTAGGGGGCGCTCACGGACCACCAGTGGTCCGCGGACCACACTTTGAGAAGCACTGATATAGAGGCAGAGGCTGCTATACAACGTGCAACTGGCTCAGGGAGACTAACATTCACTTAGTCACACATGCCATGCCAGCAGGAGCCACTCCTACCTTTATTTGGTATTATCCAACCTGCATCTTTATTTACAGCGTGACTGCGGAGCTCCTGGAGCACAACACACGGGGATAAATTCATATCTCCAAGGGCGCCTGAAGGAACAAGAGAGAAAACCTGCCTGTGTTAGATCTGATGGTGGAAAGAAGTCCTATGAATGAAAGGTTAATAACGTCAGAGTAAAACAATCATTTGATGGCACCTGTAGTAAATATTAAATGAATTACATCTGATTATCACTAAGCTAAAACACCTAGTCCCTTTATTATAAAGTTGATCATGAAAAAAGGTTTAAAGAAGTTTAATAACTGGTTAATATTAACTCATTTTAAATTGGTTGATGTTTATAACTTTGTGAGTTTGCAGCTATTTTGAATTCTATACTATAGTTAAAAAAAAACGTTTAAATGGTTGTCTATTGGTTGCACAAAGCGAACACTACTAGGGTGTCACTTATGGATAAGGAACATCTGAAGGATTTGGTTTTCTTCTTAAATTAGATGAACAAATAAATTGGCTGACAGAGATATTGAAACTCTGTATGTACGTATATGTGTAACAAATATAAGAATATAAAAACAGACCTACCTTTGTTTGATTGTACTTGATGAGAGGCATGAGAGGACTGCTGTATAATATCCATTCCCTGGTCTTCATCTGTGTCCTGATCTTCATCAGGTTCCTGAACCTCCATCTCATTCGCATCCCCACAGCTGTCCTCTGCTCCTTCATCCTCCAGCCGGCTCATCTTGCTCGGGGATACTGCCATATAGGAAATAAAATAATTAGTTGTTCCACCTTGGCTAGTACAAACTATGTATGACTAACGTTAGGCTAACACTGTACGTTGGAGCATCCCACCTTCGTCCTCTGAGTCACACTCCTCATCTCTGGACCCATTGACAGCTTTAACAGGACTTTGGGGTTTCAACCCTCTTCTGGTCCTCTTCAGAGGTCCCCTGGGTGCCAGTTCAAAATCCAATGCTAAAGAAGGATCAGAAATACATTGTGGGAATGAGTCAACCAACTACTTGAACGTTGGATTGAACAAAGTTTGAAATAACTTTCAACATGTAAACGTGCAGCTCCATTCCTCTCTATTCCTAGTTTAAGCATCGACCACACAATTTAAGTTAGCTAACGTTGGTAATATCAGTCATTGAACGGGTGTTGCCGTTGAACTTTCAGTGAGCTTATTTCAGCTAATAGTTATTTAGCTTCAAATGCTAAGCTAGCGGAACTAACCCTTTACAACAGTCAGTTTGCTCACCTCTAACGTTACCCGATGACTGCCTAACCGATCGCCTCAGAAGTCGAGGCTCCTTAATTTCAGGAACCCTGGAATCCATTTATAATTACAATAAGAGCGATGCCAAAAACATCAGAGTCAATACGACTATCACATACGGATAAACGATGGACTTCCCGTAAATTGTTAGGGGGACCATTTTCTGACAGTACGCCGTTGATGCCCGGAAACGCCACATTCTCTTTATCTCCATGGAAACATGGGCACTGCTGAACGTTCCGCCTGAATGTTGTGATCTGTCAAAGCGACGGGCGTAACGCAAGGTATAAGGAAGCGTTTTGCTGGACAGATGTGATCACAGGTACGTAGTAATTGTATTAAACTATTAAACATATATGTAGTTGATGTAAGTTACACGACGGCAGCTATATCCACGTATCATGTTGCTAACTGTTTTGTAAACCACATAAACCAGCATCTCTCTGTCAGTTGACTCGTTAGCTAGCTAGAGTTACTCAACGGTTGACGTAATTTTAAATATTCGTAGGTAAAGGTTTCTATTAGTTGTGTTTCAAGCTAAGCTGCTAACATTGCTGCTAACTAGCTAACTATATTTTAACGTAAACATGTCGGTCGTTTTACAGCAATTTCAGTAGCAATTAGCCACCAGGTATTATTTAGCAACTCGCGGTGAACTCGAAACATATATTACGTGTTTCCAACTTCGAGTTTCAAAAGTAAATTGTGTTTGTATGTGCTGTCTCATCTTATCGGAAACTTTGCGTGTTATTTATTAATTGACCTGGGAGTGTGCACACTAGTCATTATTGTGTACCAATGCACCTGAGTTAGCTTTTGAGCTAATGTACATGTGTAGTCCCTGGGCAGGTTATTACCTATTGTATACAGACCTTGGTTATAACAAACAAGTGGCCTAATGTTGTCGATACATTTCCGACGCAAGCAGATATATGTATGTGACGAGGTGTAAGCTAGTGCCAGAGATAAAGTCTTACTGAAGTGACCATTAATTTCTCTCTGAAGTGTGGGCATAGCTTACAAGAGGCAACCTTTGGTAGAGGTTAATGTTACCATAGCACTTAAAGTTAAGTCGTCTATGTTTAAATTAATTGAATGAATGCAATTGAAACAAGGGGAGTTTGCTTTAAAGAGAAACCAGAAACGAATGTTAAAGCTACCCGTTGGCAGGTTCACTAAAGACTTTGGACTTTCTTATCTGTCAAGAACTAATAAATGTACTCGGGTCTTACCATAACAACAGTTCTATACCAATTTATTTCAATGCAGGTTTGAACCATCCTTCGAGTAAAGTTGCCCCATCCACAGACATGGCAGAGCAAGACCCAGATCACCAGCACACAGCAGGTACTGAAACACCAATGACAAAGGCCAGATATTAGTTATGGTGGGCTAAAATGTTTACATACATATACAACAGTTTTTACACATACTGGTACATAATAGTTCATCATTGATTTGTTTTTATCAGAAGGGAAGGAAGGAGAAACACAGTCTATATTGGATCCTGATGTTTTACCATGTAACTACAAACAGGAGAGAGATCCTGATGAAAAGCAGAATATCTCAAAAGGTAAGATATTTTTTATTTATTTATTTATCCTTTATTTATCCAGGAATGTCCCATTGAGATACAAGATCTCTTCTTCCAGGGAGTCCTGACCAACACGGCACACAACAAGTTTCAACATAAAACAAGGGCATTAAACAAAAAAACATACAATTCAAATATAAATACAGAAGGCCATTTGTGCAGTGGCAAGAAGCATAATCACGCAAGCAAGGTCAAAAATAATCTAATCATGTAATGTGTATTTACCAAATATGTCCCTGCATCCTCTAAACTAACTAATATGTGGTCTTTCTCACCTAACAAGATTCAGCTTCATTACCCGCAGCTACAAACCTAGAGACTAACAACTAGTTTATTATCAGTGTTTCATTTACATAATTCCAAATTTGATTTGCACAGTAAACTCTTTAATCGACTATCAACAGTTTACATTTGAATATTCGTACATATATTCCATTAGTTTCATTACTGTTGAGCAAGTTTTGCTAGCTGCCCTATTAACAACTATTATCAGTTTGCTTCCAGTGTCTTCTCGCACACAACTAATTCAGTTTAAATGAACCCCCCAGATGTGATTCAGTGTTTCAGTAAAACAGACTTTTCAATGTTTTCAACTTTGAGTTTTAACAGTAGTTTAATTCTTTGTTCAAGTGCTAACAGCTTGTTTCCAATTGGAAGCCTGATATGTTATGGAGCCAAACTGAAAACAAGGGAAGATTTGAATGTTATAAAAAGTGACTGCCCTTAGCCTCTCCCTTTTGACAGTTTAACTACATACCTTGAGACTTTGAACATGTGAGAAGGATGTGAACAAAACCAATAAACCTGTTTAGTCATTGGCATAATAAAAACAAGTGCTGTATACACTTTTCTGTCTTGCAGCATTGAACCAACCTTTGAGTGAAGAGCCACCACCCACAGACATAGCAGAGAAACACACAGAAGGTACATACACACCAAATGACAAAGTCCAAATATCAGTTCTAATGGAATAGTATATTTACAAAACATTTACAATGTAGTTTAAATGTACATGATATGTCATTATATATATTTTTTTATCAGGAGGCAAGGAAGAAGAAACGAAGGCTAAATCGGATCAAGAGGTTTCATCATCCGACGACAAACAGGAAGTGACCGATCCAAATAAAAAGGCTCAACTCTCAGAAGGTAAAATGCGCAAGCAACGTCAAAAGTAATGCATATTTCATCGATTTGTATTTTACAAATGGTTTTATGCATCTACTGTGCTAATCATATGGTCTCTAATGTAAAAACCATGTATTAGTGTTTTATTTATATAATATCACCATGTCAGTGTTTATTTTCCTCCAAAAGTATTTAAAAGACAAACATTCATGACATACAACACTGTGTAGTGTGTACATGGTGAGTATTGTTTCTGCACTGAACCCAGTAGTTTGTCTTAATGTCTCATCTACAACAATCAATAGGAAGGATTTGCAAATGAATTTGATGCAAAAAGTATGCTAAGAAAAAGCAAACGGTGCTGAACATACTGTATGCCAGATCTGGAATGAAAATCAAATGGGTCAGGTTAGGTAGGAATTTGAAACAAATATTTGTATTGATTTCCCACATATAAAAAACAGCTGTGCTCAACACTCAAAAATACAGCACACTCAGAAAGTATACAAAATATCAATTGACATCCAGAAGAGATACAAAATAGGTATATACAAAATAAACATAAATTATTAAATAAAAAACTACATGGTACAAGAGTAAAAACGAAAACATAAATACATTTTTTTTTAAAAGGGGGAGGGGTTGGCTACGTTGTTTTAATGTCAGAGAATTTGTTCTCAAAGTAGGACAGAAACGGTTGCCAGACCTTATAGTACTTTGCGATAGAGCGGAATTTGAAACATTAGACATCCAGTTAGACTATAACTCGTATAAGAATTATTTACAATACAATTACAATTGATTTCTGTATTTGTCTACAGACCCTGGAGATCGGATAGCGCCTCCAGGTGTAGGCACACCACTTCAGGCTGATGAAGGAAGTTGTGGTGATAAGCAACCGACCTCAACAGCTGAGGAGAAGTCCAGTGAGTGTTCCTGTCTAAGGGTCATAACAAGTCATTCTGGCTTCCTTATCCATTGCAGTCACACGTTAAGAGACATATTACTCACGTTTGGGAAAGCTTGATACAAACCTCTAACAAGTGCCATTAGGAGTAGTGTGTAAAAGTGTTCAATTTACTGCGTGCTCTATGAAGTACTTGTAGTGTGTTTCATTATGTGCAATGAGGTGACGTTCCCACTTGCATTTGCCATATTGTTGACATATGATATAGAATGCTGAAGTCCTTTTTTGCTTTGTAATAGCAATAATATTTTCCGTGGTTGCATATGTTTTACATTCAAGGATTCAAGGCTTTGTACAGTATATAGCTACAGTGTAGTTATGACAATGAAATTCTGAGGTCACCGGCTCCTCCAACCGTTCAACACAATAACACAGATAATAGTGCAAGTAAATAAAATAAAATAGAATATATATAATAGAAATAGTGCAGAATAGTATATAAAATGTATTGGAATATCGATATATATAAGTTACAACCAGATGAATGTTATGGATGTTCTTTCAAAAGTTCAGGTGTTTAACATTCAAGGTTTCCTTTTATAATTGGTTTGCAAAATTATAGCTATTTGTAATGACCCACACAAATCACTGCAGGCGAGCCAATGGGTAACCTGCACTGATTTAACCATCCTTGGCATGTATTCATCCGATTGCTTTGTTTATAGCAGTTGTTTTCCTACTGTAAGCTCCAGGGTCCTCCACTTGTTGTGGATGTTTTTATACACACCTCCAGTCGTAGTATGGTGTTGGTATTTGCTTGTAGTGCTTTATTCAGTCGCTGCTTAATAGTGTTAATGCCCTTGCTATATTCAGGTTTGAGCTAAAAGTTGATATCTTTTCCAGTCTTAAATAATGTAAGATTAAGAAGGCAGCTCTCATCACACTGTTATACCCCACACTCTTACTGCAGCTGTAAAGAAACTGACTCGAACATGTTTCCTAATTGTATCAGGAGAACACCACACTGGGGAGAAAAGAGAATCAGAAACGATAAGCCCGCCTCCTCTCAGTGAAGGAAAGGACGACCGAGTAGATGGACCAAGAGAAGAAAGCCCAGACACTAACAACACACATCCTGAAGCTGGAGACAGTGAGTCTGATTATTGTCAAATGTTATATCTTTCCATAACTTTCAAGTGCTGTTGTCTTGTCGTTCCTAGTCTTACACAACAGATAAAGCCAGTGAGGAAGCATGACGTATAGCTGCCAAGTGACTATCAGCTGTGTGCGTGTCTTTTTAGTTTCGTTTTAACCAGTTCTTTCCTCATTTGTCAGATGATGGAAGCGTCACAAAGGCAGCTTTAGCCCCTGAAGAGGAAGAGGATATACCGGAGAGGAAAGACCGTCCTCAGGAGAATATTGAAAGCATCGGCCCGAACACTGAGGAGAGTGATGATGCCGAAGCTACAGTTCCAGTGGTTAAGGGAAGTCCTGGAGGTAATCTTGTTTTTAGTGTCATTGGGGGTTTACTAACTGAGCAAATGACAAAAGTAAAACACAAGTCCCTTACGAGACCTTACTTTCTCAGTGATTATCTTTTTTCACATTCCATGTATTTTTTGACACACAATTTTGAGTAACTTATTAAGAACTCATTGACACAACACATGTGCCTTCTCTTCACAGGAGTGGGAATCTACCTGATGTTAGCTTTAGCAATGTTATGTGTCGCCATGGCGGGACAGTATTTCTACAAACCCGAGATGCCGATACCGGAAAAATATGGGCGGCAGAGAGCTATCTTCCTCAGGCAGCTGGAACAAGTAAAGACTCGGTTCCCTAACCAGCGTGAGGTGCTCTGGAACAGGAGCAAGATCCACCTGCTGAAGCACCTGCTGACGGCCCAGCCCACAGAGCCGGTGAGCCTGATCCTCACCGCGGGACACGGGGCTGAGCGGACTCTAACCTGCTTGGCTAAGAGCCTGGCCGCCGCCTTCTCCACCTCCCTCAACGCCTCCCTCAACGCCTCCGTCCTCCACATCGACGGAGCCGGCAGAGCCAGCCAAGACAGCGACCAGGTGAAGCTGGACATCGACAGCAAGCTGCAGGGAGCCTTCGAAGGAGACAAACCCGTAGCCGTCATCAACCGCTTCGAGGAGCTGCCCCCAGGCTCCACGCTTATTTTTTATCGCTACTGCGACCATGAGAACGCCGCCTACAAGAAGACCTGTCTGATCTTCACAGTGCTGCTGGGGGAGGAAGAGGAGATCCCTGCAGAGGCTCGTTTGTCTACTGTGGAGGAGATGGTGGACGACCATCTCCAGAAGAAGTTCCTCTCCAACGGCCATCCTGTTGCTTTCGACAGGATGGACCTCGACAAGTACAGTGGACTGTGGAGTCGTATTTCTCACCTCATCCTGCCTGTGGCGGCAGAGAGAAGGATTGAACTTGAAGGGTGCTAAGGGAATACATAGACACTGTTGAACATTTAGTCTAAGCACTCAAATATCACCACATGTCTCGCTGCAAGTAGCAGTGTTTTAAAGACCGAAATGTTTCTTGCATAATTTATATTAAATATCAACACAGATGAAAGTATCATGAAGAAATAAGACATTTACAATATTATGAAGATAATGTTATTGGTTATTTGTCAAATAAATTGGGGTCAAATTTGTTTGACAATATGGCTGTGGTGCTTTAATCTTATAAAATGTAGTTATATTGATTGCTTGTAGAATAAGAAGTGATCCGCCTCGGGTATTTGTTGATTAAACAGCGCTTTTCTTTCTGATTCACAACACAGGTTTTTTTTTTATTTCACTACAAATGTATTTTTCTGCGATCCTCAAACCTACATGGCACCACATGCCTTAACTGAATCTATTTTTTAATATACCTTTACGTGTGTCACACTACAGGAAGATTTGTCTTGGAAATAATTGCAAACATTGAATGTGCCTTAAAGTGCAAATAAACAGGTAATTTCAAATACTTGATTTGTTGTCATTGTAATGAACCGTGTTGCCGCTAGAGGGCGGTAGAACCACAGCTCAGACTTTGCTGCTGGGAATCTCATCACTATGTACCAGGTTACTTTGTATTTGACCTCGAAATATGCTTGAAGACCTTACATATTAAGTTGAATCATTAATACAAATCAAGATGAGTTTCAAATGTTTAGTGTTTTTGTTGTTTGTTATTGATATTCACATGTGGGTTTTATATCAGAGAGGTGGCTTGATGCAGTTGAACTCCTCCTCGCGGGGATCAGGTCCGCCTCCTGCCGCCGCTCCGCTGCAGATGCCGGCTGCTCTCTCCACACTGACCTGCGATCACCGACGATGGACAGGATGGCCTCGCGCTATAAAGCTTAATCCCTCAATCTGATGGCTTTTCTGGATACACCTGTCTGATTTTGGAGCCAGAAATAGGCTATGCAGCCGTGTTGGCAGCTAAAGTGATTTGCAACAGGCTGTGCCTGCTTGCATACTTGCAACATTTCTTGCTTTTTGTCGGTGCTCTGTGAGCCTCATAATGTATACATTATGCATTATTATCGGCATGTGCTGTGCGTTGTTTCCATGGTGCTCTGCAGCGCCAAAGATATTGGGTGCAGATCCCAGGTCAGAATTCGAGGCAGAGCAACATGAGGGTCTGCAGGAGGATATGGCTGTCCAGGAGAGCATCCTGTCTAAGGTAGGAGGAAATATCAATGTTCTTTGTTCTATGAACATTTTATAATTTTGTGCGTAAAAGTTTTTGATTGATCTTGGTTTGAAATACATTCGTGCTCTTCTCTTTGTAGCTGCTGGGTGATTATGACAAAGTGAAAGCCCTCTCGGAAGGCGCTGACTGTCGGTGTAAATGTGTTGTCAGACCCCTGAGCAGGAGCGCCTGTCGGCGGATAGAAGAAGGGAGCGCCACCGCGCAGGACTTCTACACCGTGGAGACTATCACATCTGGACCAGAGTGCAAGTGCGCCTGCATCGCTCCTCCGTCAGCAGTCAACCCGTGCGAGGGGGAATACAGGCTGAAAAGACTTAGAGAGGCTGGGAAAGAGAATGTCAAGGTGAAGTGTCGTCTGCTCCATTCCCACCGATACAAATATGTTCCCACGCTGCAGCGCCCACTGAAAGCTGCTGTTTAGCCCACCTGTTGGTCTCTATAGAGTTATGGATCACTGGAGTTATGAATGTTAGATCAAATGCAGGAAAGGATAGTCACACACTTGATCCAGAAAGTATGGATTGGCTTGGCATAAACCGATTTTAAGCATGTCATGTCTGAATTAGTAAAGCCTTTTGACAGAATCCACTTCATCGTTTTAGCTTTCCACCATCCTGGAGCTGCTGGAGGGCTCCTTCTATGGGATGGATCTACTCAAGTTGCACTCCATTACCAATAAGCTAGTGGATCGCATGGACAACATGGAAAAGGTAGAGTAACAGTGTGCATTTTTGTTGAAAATATCTAGCAAATATGTTGGTATAACATTCACACAAACTGGGGGTGCGTTTGGGGACTCCTGGACTCAATATGTCCAGTAAAACCCTTGTCAGAATTTAATATAAATGTTATTAGACATTGCATTAAAACAATAGATATATTATTCTTTGGACAACTTGATTTGAAGATTAGATTATAATTAAAAATACCATGCTTTTATAGGTGTTTTCTCACAACTTCAAACAGCAGCTGGCCAGGGCTTGAGCCTCAGTCAAACTTTGTCCAAAACATTTCTATATTTGCATGGGAAATGTTTTGTATGTGTCACTCTTAGTCTGCCTGACATGTTGAAAACACTGCACAAACTGTCAGGCCAATGGCTGCATTTGGTTCTGAAATTGCTCTTTTCACAGACTTGTCTTGGCATGGGAAACACATCTGTATGGTGATACAATTAATGGATAAATCGAGCGCATCTATGATTAATCTTACTAGTTTCAGCTGTGTCTGTCCTTGTGTGACAAGTGTTTTAGCCAGGCAACATATACATGAAATCATTGCAGCCTATTTTCTCATTCAAAAACATGTACATTATAACTGTTAATAACTCAATGTGTCCATGACTACACGAAGGCCGTGTCTCTGAACCATGTGGATGAGGTGAAGCCCCTGGAAAGTCCTTCAATCCAGACAAAAGCGACTGACAGCCTTCCAACTGTTCCCTCGCCACAACATCAGGACACGAGGAGACTCAGTGAGGTGAGCAAGGCCACTGCATATCCAGGTTAGGTTCTATTATTTAGTCAGGTCATCTCAATGAGACACAGAGTCATTCTTATGAGAGACCAAGACACTACAAAAAAAACATCACAAAGTTACAGCCAGAACATTGATACAAAGACAATAAAGTATAACAACAATCCTGCAAATGAAGATCAGATTCGGACCTACTTTTGCAGTTTGATCTACTGTTCTTGCCACAGTTGAACACATGGCATGTAAGTATAACCTCCAACATGGATTTACAAATTGTCTTCCAAGTAAATTGGCCCAGATAATGTGGCAAATATTTTGGTTTGTTTATAGTCCCTCTAGTAGTCAGAGTACGTGTTTCTTGCCCTGTTATTTCATAGACCCAGGGCCCCTTTAATCAAATAAATACATTTGCTTTTGGAAAAAAGTCATTTGACGTTGTTGAGGGTCCTTCAGTGTTCCAAAGTGGACATTTTGGTTCATGTTTTGCAAATGCAATCTTGATATAGTTTCTTGGTAATAGTAAAATGCTTTAATTGTCAACAGTATATTATAAGTGTATTTAATTGTGAAACTTTCTTAATCATGTTTTAAGTATTTTCCCCTGTATTCTAGGTCAAACCATTAAAGTGCATCTAACTCTCATAAAACTCTTTGGTAAAATGTTTGTTGATATTGAAAAACATGTAGGGCATCTAATCAAACAGATTGGTCTCACGCTAATGCTTTAGTTTGAATTGTTCTCGCCTCATATTAAGTCAGTATCCATCTGTCCAAACAGGAAAAGCATGAGGAGCAGTTTATTGGGGAAAATCCGTCCTTTCTACAGACAGATGGTTCTACTCAGATCATTGAGGTCAAACCTCTGGTAACCTCGAAGACCCCGGCTAACAAGGAGGCTGCTCAGGTGCTGAAGTCCGGCCCCAACGGCATGATCATCAGAGGAATGACTTTTTATAAATCTGAGCCGGATCCGATGGTGGCGGATGACGGGGATCCCGGAGAGAACTGTAAGTACAGACCCCCTTAGTCGGCTTAAATGCCATGGATTAAAAGCAGAAAAAACCTCAAATTTTCTTTTGAAATCTGAACATTCAAATGGACAGAAGTAATGTGATCATCCCAGTTACAGCTTTCCTTAAAAGGTAAAGTATAGAATTGCCCTTATACGTCCACACTCTGCCAACCATGAAACAGGATCATAGTCTGGATGGATTATCACATTACATTAATTAATTTCAGAGAATGTCAGAACATAAAAGCTTAGCGCTTCTAAACCGTCTGCCATCTGTCAGCCGCTGGATGCAGATGCCCTGCAACTATTTACGAATGGGTTCAATACTGTGGCTCTAACTGTTTGTTTGAACAGATTTGTATTCCAGACACAGATTACTTTACAGAAATCATTTCTCATTGTCTCGTTGCGCTCAGATTATTTCACCACATCTGTTCCTTTCCCCTTTTTTAGTGTTTGAATATCATGGATTCAGTGGCGATGGACCCGGTAACCTCTTCATTGAGGAGAATCTTCTTCAACACAGACCCCCGCGCCTAAAGACGAGAGCAGGACCACGATCATCTCGACCAAAGACAGCAGGTCCTTCACAAGGTTCCATAGAAACAAAACCATCTAATAAAGCGAAAGGAACTGAGCCCACCTCAACAATTGATGAGTTCCCCAGCGCCATTGGAACCACAACAAGAACCATCACGTTTGGACCGACTACTACCACACAAAAAACCAAGACAGCAGACACTGCACCTCAAACAACTCAAAGAGTCACTCAGCAAACAATCCCTTTGATGACTGAACCTGGCAACAGTTCTTTAAGCACCTCTGTCAAGGTAACAACCACAACTACAATGAACCCAACACAACCGTCTCAAATTACAACCACAAGAGATACACTAACTAAAATGGTGGGAACTTCTACCCTGGAGGTGAAAGACCAAATCCTGACTTTACCTGGTAGCACTGCAGCTCATTCAAGCACCCCAAATCCCACCACAGAGGCTTCAACTACCAGTCCCACTTCCACTATGACCATTACAACTCGTGCTGCCCCAACTTTAGCAGCAACACACCCCACAATAGCTTTAACACCGGCTACCACCACACAGGCTGCTACCACAACACCAGAAGAAGAAACTCAATCCATCTACTTTCCAGCCATGACTACCACACAGAGACTGATGACTTTGCCTCCCCCCACTACTCTGCCTTTCACCACACCTGGGACTACTTTTGCTTCAACAACCACTACCACCACAACCACCACTACGACCACTAAAAGGCAGGCTGATCCAGGCAGAAAGAAATACAAGATTAGCTGGGAAGAGGAAGAGAGGGAGCATGGAAACCCGGAATCAGAAGAGCCAATGCAAAGGCAGGAGGAATCTCGCCCAAAACAAACTGGTAAGTTGACTATTTATGTTGAATAATTTAAGCAATACCTTATTCATCCACACTTTTAAAGGAAACATCTACAAAAATGTATGAGAGCAGCTCTGTGATACTGTACTACTGTGTTTTGAGCTAAGTGCTAACATGCTCACAATGCTAACAAGCTAATTTTAAACGGGTACACTTTTATCACTGTTTTGGTCTAGTGGGTTAGCATGCATGCTAGCACACTAATCAGCTCTTAAAACTGAATTCTGGGGATGCTGATGGGAATGCCACTATTTGTGTAGGAATTTGGTCATTGAAGAATTTGATCTGGCGATGGCGCAACATACAGAAAATAGCAGGCTTCGTATTCCTAGTATCTATTCATGTTATGGGAATTGTGGCGTCTCAATCCCGAGTTACATTTGAGTCGCAGAGAGGCTAAACTTGGCTTTAAACTGTGACGTGTTTTCGAAAAGAAAGTCCATGTTGAAGCAATATAGTTTTAAGGATATTTAATAAACAAAATCAAAACATAGTAACTATGGACAAAACGGTCAACAGAAAAAATGACAGCACATCAAACAGGTGACTTATAAACCAAACCACACCCATGTGACAATTACCGGAAGTGCTCAACAAGCAAATAAAGGTGACTTAAATAATAATAATAATAATAATAATACAAATAATGAACTTGAGCTAAGTAGTGTTATGGCACCTACAGGAATTTCCCCAATTATTATTAAGACATTTATTTAAAAAAACTGAAATGGCAACCTCATATTAGTGCCAGAAGAAAAGTCATGGGAAGTCTCAATGAGCATGGTTCCCCTCTTGGGAAACAACAAGTCCTTGGCTATCCTCCAACTACTTTTTCAGTCAATTGGTCGACTGACAGACCAAATAACCAAATAACATTCCTAACTCTAAAGCCACAATGCCAGTGGCTTACAAAAACATCTGTGAATGTTTTGCACAACATCTTAATGCCAAATATATTGCCAAACAATAAGAACGCCTTTAATTTTCTTGTTAACATTTGCTCTGATTCGATGGAAATACCAAATGGAAAGAGCCTAATTTTTTGAAAGATGAATTGATATTGTTCTGTGAATATCTAGACTTTGTGTTTTAGTGCTCACTCCTTTGTGGCAACCTCACCCTCCCTGTCATCCAAGCTGGTTAAAATAAAACATTTCAGACTCTGTGACGTACGTCTGAATGATGTTTATCTGCTTCTAAATCCTCACTTGTTGTGTCTGTTTACAGGGGAGTGCAAGGACACTTTGGCGACCATCTCCGAACCAGTAACTCACAACACCTTTGGCAGGAATGAAGGAGCTTGGATGAAGGATCCAAAGTCGGATAATGACAAAATATATGTCACTAACTTCTACTACGGGAATAACCTGCTGGAGTTCCGCAACCTGGAGGTTTTCAAAAAAGGTAAGAGCCCGGTCTTGTGTTGACCTGTAAGTCATCTTTCTCTTTGTTTTCCTTTTGCTTTAAAGATCACGTATTATGCAAAATCCACTTTTTGTGTTGATTCTGACTTTTCAGGAAAAAAGATTCTCTCTCTTTTTGTCCTGATCCATTTCTATAAAAACCTGTCTGAAAATGAGCTGATCAGATTTTGGCCACTTTATGATGTCATAAAATGTTTTTATCTTGTGTAACCATTAGCCAATCAGCAACCAAGGTAACCCCCCCCCCCCCCCCCTTATCACCTGAATCTCCTCCTATAGCACCATTGTGTTCTTTCTAACCAAATCTCTCTCAGAGGGGCGTGGGGAGGGGCTCCTTATTTTCATCTAAAGTAACAGACAGAGAATCAGCACTTTGGAAACAGGGCTGAAACAGAGGGGATTATGAGTAATGCTGCAATGATCCGTTTGGTATTTCAGCCAATCAGAAACAGGCTTTGTATATATCTGAGACCTTTACTATATTGATGGAAAACAGTATAATAGAGGACCTTTAATAAATCTGATGTTTATCCGTTCTTCTTGGTCCCGTCTAGGACGTTTTACCACATCATACAAGCTTCCTTACAACTGGATCGGCACTGGCCATGTGATCTACAATGGGGCTTTCTTCTACAACCGCGCCTTCTCCCGAGACATCATCAAGTTTGACCTGCGTCTGCGATACGTGGCCGCCTGGACGATGCTGCACGATGCTCTGGTGGGAGATACGTCGTCGCTGGGGGAGTGGCGCGGCCACTCAGAAGTCGACTTCGCCATAGATGAAAGCGGCCTGTGGATCATCTACCCGGCTCTGGACGATGAGGGCTTCTTACATGAAGTGGTCGTTCTGAGTCGGCTGAACCCCTCGGACCTCAGCATGCAGAGGGAGACCACCTGGAGGACCGGGCTCAGGAGAAACCACTACGGAAACTGCTTCATCGTGTGCGGCGTCCTGTACGCTGTTGACAGCTACAACATAAGGGACGCCAGACTGGAATACGCCTTCGACACGCACACAAACACTCAGATGACTCCCAGAATGCCCTTCACCAACAACTACACCTACACCACGCAGATTGACTACAATCCAAAAGAGGGGGTTTTGTATGCGTGGGACAATGGACACCAGGTCACATATAACATAAAGTTCGCCTTTGTAGACCCTTAATACGGGGTCGATGGTAGTTATATTAAAAAGTTAACTATGGTTTGAATGGATTGTGGATCAGTCCAGATGGCCTTCAGGGTGGAGACAAAGGGGGGTCAAATGTACAAATATACTTACGTGTAGTTTGAGAAAGTTGTTTTGTTGCTATTAAGATTTGTTAACCCTAAGTCTGATTCCTCAGTCAATGCATCTTGATGTAATGTATATACTGCAATTCTGTGAAAAAGCCCAATGAGCTAAGCTATGTAGAAAGGGTTCAGAACTATTTTGTATCTTGGGTCAAATAACTCACAAACACATACTCTTAACAATTCCCCATTTCAATAATTGTTTTTGTTTTATACACATTTTGTATTTGTTTCCTTTGCATCATATGCCACAGATCCTGTTTTAATGATAATATCACAGGTTTTGCCGTTGTCTTGTGAAAGCACTTATTCCCTTCGTGTGAGACTGTTGAGAGGAGACTGCAATAAAATGTGGAAATACTTAAACATGTCTTTTTTATATGGCTAATCTAATCCAGGCAGAAATTATGAATACAAACAAATAATGATTTTTTACTGGATGTAAATTGAGGCATTATAGACAACAAAAAGACTCTATTGTACTTGTATACTGTATAACAATGCAGTAAAACAATTTCCCCAAAAACGATACGGACAAAGGAAATGTAAAATCCAGTGTTTATTTTGGTATTTTTCACAAAAAACAAAACCTCACAAGTTTCTTTAATTGTACTCTTGCTTTCTCCCAAAGTTCTGCTGGGATGCAGTGAAAACATTGCGGTGAATCGATTCTATTTTCAAAGGGAAGGAAAAAATATATAGACACAGATGGCCTGGTTTAAAATTACACAAGTAAAGAGTATTTTATGTGCATCTGTTGAGCTAAAGCTTAACCCATTGCACAATTGTGTAGCTGAAACAAACAAAAAAAGCACTTTTAGGTACAAGTATTGTATGTTTTTGTCAATCATATACAAAAATCAACATATACAAAAAGGTTCTTATTCTGATGATGTATCATTTGTTTTTCAATATCAATTTTAAAGAAACTTTAATGAGGCCTTTGAAGCCAGACCTTATATTCTTATCTTACAAGTTTGTGCATTTTTAGTGCCAACCTTTACAACGAATCTGATACTAAAACTCCATCATGCAAAATAACTTGCGCTTTCAGGCCTAAATGCACATAATACAAGTACAATTCAGCCTGTGGACGGAAACGTCTGGACTCAAAATAAGTTAAATGTAAAACATTTAGCTCAACTTTTAAGGCATAGACTATATTCATATAAAAAGGGGCAGGGGTCATAAATGTAATGAATATCTCAAGATGTCCACCAAGTAAAAAAATCTCCTAGTTCTAATAAAAACGTTTCTTTCCCATCCACCATTTTATAAATGTATGTACAATCATTTAGATTTGTGTGGTCAATTTGAAAACAAATTTCACAAAAGCACAATCAGACTAAATAATATCAAGTCTTTACAGAAGACTTTTGACAGCAGAAATGAGTGAATTGTATCACAGTACAGAAGTTGGTATAACTGTCATAATAATAGAAATAAATATGTAAAGTAGCCGAATCTGTTATTAATATAAGAGAAGCACAGTGCAAAAAAACAAAATTCTTCATCATACAATGCTTAAAAACAGAGCACCTGAAATCCTTAATGGAAACCATCCAACAACATAGTGACAGCCTACTAGCTTTCACAGATCACCTGACTTCCTGAGGTTGCTGCCTGTAATTAATCTGGCATCTCTTACAGAGACCATCCCAGAACAAATTTTTCAGTGTTCTCCTCTGGCTTAGTGGCTTGTTCCCAAAATTAACAAATAAAAAAGAAAGAGTGGACACGAGGAGAGCTGCACAAGTATTTGTGTTATGACGGGGTGACTCAGGGTTCAATGCTCGGCCCCCTGTCGCTAAGCAATTAACCTTATGTGGGGCATCTGGGGTTACAGGGAGAAGTCAGAGATGCCACACAAGGAGCAAGCAGACCCTATTATAGATTACCTCCGGATAGTTGCCCGGATAAAGCGTGCAGTGGACTAGTCCTGACCACTTGAGCTACCTTTGTGTTGCATTAAAATCTAAATCAAAAACCTCTAGTCAGCGGGAGTTAAAAAAAAAATGTATCACACAACAAAGTGTTAACTGAAGCCCCATCTTCTGTTTGACCTCATGGGTTTTGTTGGTGAGTTATATATAATAACAGGTGCGGTTGTTGGTCTTAAGCAGACCCCATTAGCACATTGACAGGAGGCGGGGCCTGGCTGTCAGTCGGAGAGTGTTGGTAAAACGTCTCGGTGCGATTCACCCGGAGCAGAGGCGGGATGCTGGACGACCTGATGTGGATGATCCTCGTGTTCGTCACCTCACAGTCGATCTGCATCATCACCTCGTAGTCTTTGTCCCTTATGATGCTGTCTGTAACGGCAGGAAAGGAAGCAGAGTGTCAGTTTTAGTTCATGGATACATTATTCTCGTGTGTATTTGCTCTGTCAGCAGTGGGTTTATATTACAGCAGAAGATTTAATCAACTCAAGGCACACATAGAGCTCGCCAAACTGTATTCGTCACCCTAATCAATGGCAGGTTTTTTGTTGCACTGGATGCAGAGAGACATGATAAGAGAGTGATTTGGGATTGTAAAGGAGTATTGATTGAGGCAGTTGGGGGGCTGAAAACGGCAGCTAGCTATAAAGAAAGAAAGGTGGAGGCCCGGACACACATGGCGTCCAGAGCTGAGTCAAAATCTGGATTTCTCCTTCTTAGAGATGCGGCCTAAACAAGAGCACGACCTGCACATTTGAGAGGAGAGAAGAAGAGTTTAGGAGAGAGGAAGAGAGACTCAGGATCCTTCAGGCTTCTTGTTGCATTTAGAGAAGAACATAAGAAACTCTGGCAAGATTAAGCCACAGGAAGAGGTCGATGTTGATGACTCAGACTATTGTGTTAGGAAAAACCCCAGAGATGGCAACAAACCACAAAATAAACAAATAGCTTGTGATCAAGAGAGGAATCCATTTTCTTCCCAAGGTCATCCTGACGTGTGACCTACAAATAAGAAACTGTTTTGTCTTTATCTCGGGAAATTCAAGTTTGGACAGAGATGCTGGACGTGAGACAATGGTTCCTGGTTTGTGGTCTCCCACAGCCTAAATTTGCTCCGTCAGGGGGAAGAACATATTTTAGAGTGCACACGCTTTCTCACTAGAGAGAGATTCCAGCATGCTCCCTTGTGGATTTGTATTAACAGAAAACTTTAAAACGTGTAGCTTCCTATATAACCGTGTCCATATGATAGCAACATTCCCCATATGGAGCAACACACCTCGTCAGTTTTAGTGAGCTGTATTTAAAATGCCTGCAAAGTTGTTTAAAAAGCTGCAGTTTTTTTCCAGCCACCTGCACAAGACATCAGCTTCTTCTGATTCTGCAGGATTTCCACAGACATTTACTTCAAAGATGTTATCAGATCCCGCAGTGACAATACAATAGCCCGTTCCGCCGCCAGAAGACTCCACGGCTGTTCATCTCATTAAATGGTGAGTAGATGTAAAGCCGAGTATGACTTAATCTGCTGCTGAACTTTCTCTTTTGCACCTGCAGTGAAACTGGAACTTTTCAAATGGCTTCAGTGCTCCAACAGAAATCTCTGGAAGTCATCCTGGGGTTTTGGATTTTGTCACGCTATGTCGGTTTCAAATTAGGCCTCTGTCTGAAGGCGAGCTGGAAAGTGATTCTCTGTGCATCTCCATACTGCTTGATGAGATCACATTTGAATTGTTCCCCCTCACATGTCAAGGTCCTGTCATTGCTCCACAGATGAACTTTTAGATTCTGCTCAGTTCAAAATAAACTTCTCTGACATTACCAGCGCTTAGGTCATTTATATCCAAAAATAAATAGAAGCTCAACAGAAAAGCAGTGAGTGGAAAAGTGTCATGTGTGTAATGCAAATGTACAACACATGAGGACGAAGAATATAATGGAAATAGTGTAAATTCTAATGGCCATATAGAAAAATGCAGGCATGGAGGAATGTAGCAAGAAATCTTTGAACACATATGGAAATTAATTTGTACTTCTAGCTTTATTACTGCTTTAATACATTCCCTAAATAAATATTTTTTAAAAAGCTTTAAACTGAGCCAACCTAACCCTAACCCTACACTTTGCTCATCCATTGGTTTCCCAACTTCCCATATAATAATTGTTTTGCCAAATATACATATATCTTAACTACATTAAAGGTCCCATGTCATGGCCATTTCTACTGATCATAATTCCATTGTTGAGGTCTACTAGAATATATTTATATTGTTCAATGTTCCAAACTCACATTGGTTTCTCATTGGCCATACAGCATCTCTGTATAGTATGTGTATTCACTCTCTGTCCGACACGGCTTGTTGGAGCTCCTTCCCCCCCCTGTGCTCTGATTGGTCAGCTCGCCCACTCTGTTCTGATGAGTCTACCACCGTTACAGCGGAACATCAATGATTATGTGTTACAATGGCGTTAGCAACCAAAAAATGACACCAGTAATGACAAACAGATGAGAATGCTGCGTGGGGTCTGGGTGCCGTGTTGGCGGGACGTTGCGGGGCTCGCTGCTGCGAGGAGAGGACAGTGTGAGCTGGGTTCATTTCCTGCTTGCTGCTCGGGCTCTGCGACACAGCGAGACATCGCGAATGGAAGGGGGGGGGTGCTGAGGGGGCTGCAGCACCCCCATCTGCGAGGCTCTACTAGCACCCCCCCCCCCAGCACATCACAGTTTCACCGCTGAGAGAGTGTGTGTGAGGAGCTCCACAGATTGGTCCATTATGGTCACGTCACCATACCCAGGAAGAACAAAATGGAAAAATAAAAATCTCCAACGAGGCGTTCTGGGGCAGCTTAGACAGGTATTTTCTGTGTTAGAGTTTTACTCGCTACAGGGTGTACTTTGAGGGTTTGTGACTCTGCAGACCGTTTACATGCAGAACAACCTTCATAACACACAAGGGGACGGGTGATAACCAGAAAAGCATGACATGGGACCTCAGTGTTTCCCCTATATACAAATAGTGGCGGCGCAGCGCCGCTGCTGAAATATGCGCGCCGCTGCTAGGGGGCGCCAGCCAGGTACCCAACATTTTTTTTTAAAACATTTTTTATTTCAAATAATAGTAAATGGCGACCCTTTTTCATTTTTGATTGTTTGTTGTGTGGATTTGTAGTATTTGTGTTAATGTATGTTCAATAAAGGTGTATTTTTGCTAAATCTTGAGACATTGCCATTGTATGTACTGGCAGGGGCGATCTTTGGCATAGGCGCCAGATCTGGGAGGCGCTGCGCTGGTAGCGACCGTTGGCGCTCATCCTAATTTTCGGCCTTGATGTAACAACATTCATAATTAAGTAAATGTAACACCCTTTTCACCCCGGTTACACTTTTCATTTGCCCTGTACGATGGGCGCTGTAAGTGATGAAAGTGGGGGATGTTGGCTTATCGGGCGCCCGCAGCTCACAGCCAAAGTGCGAGCGTGGGAGCGAGCGAGGGAGAGAGAGAGAGAGGGCGCACCGGTACCGGCGCTGTTGTTATTAGAATCTGGTGCTAGCTGCGCTAACGGATATAAGAAGTAGATGTTTCTACAACCAGGGTGGAGGAGAGCTCTCCTGTCAGACTGAGAGGCTCAGTGAGGTAAAGGACTCACTGAGTGTTTAGATAGTTAATTTTAGTCTAATTATCTCAGTGGACCACAAATTATGTAAACACATATTTCCAAGACACTCCTTTATAATTATTAGGATAAATAAAAACAGGTTTGAAATCATTCCAATGTATACTATAGGACAGTAAACCAAAAATATCGTTTAAAGTTGGAGAGATACAAAAATATGCATTCAATAAATAAATGTTAACTAGTTAAAATAACATATGAATGAACAACAAAAATAAAATAAGTTACATTTATTTGTTATTGGCTATGGTAGGCTATTGGTTATGTTCACATACTTATTTGATTATTAAAATGTAAACCGATCTTTTTCATATGGGTGTTTTAGAGTTGTACCCCCTAGATCAGGTCTCTAGTAATTGTGTGCTCAAAGTGCACCAGATTGAAGCATTTTACTTTAAAATGTTAAAAAATAATAATCTTCCAGGGGAGCATACCCCCGACCCCCCTAGAGGATGTGACGTCCACCCCCCAATTCAAACATGTTCATACAATAATGAATACATTTGAAGCAATTTTGACGTATATTACCTATGTCAATAAGTTTCTGTTTTTGTAGTGTATTTGTCTTTTGTAGAGATTTTTCATTTATTCTTTATATATAAAATCTCGCCTAGAGCAGCAAATTATCTAGAACCGGCCCTGGTACTAGGCCTCATGACGAGCCTTTCTTGTGCTGGCAGACACATAGAAACAAATTGGCGGGGCGCACTTCGCACAAAACAATTCCACGCGCTCCGCGCTCACATTATGCTGGGCCCACGTGCCTTAGCACCGCTGCTATGACTCCATCCTAGGGGAAACACTGGACCTTTAATGTATTCCTTTAAGTATCCCCTAATGAAAGAGGTAATCAATATTAGTTTTAGTGAAATGTTGGTGAATGGAGGATTTAGCAGCTCAAGAGCCAGATATCTGGAGTAGGTGGGGACTCAAACAGAGCTTAAAGGAAAGTGAATAATTGACTTAACCAGGTGGTGACCAGAAATTCGTCTCCAAATGAATTGTAATGTATTTGTTTGATGATGTGTGCCAACGGTTTGCTAACATGTTCACCATATCAGCATTATAGGGTGACGATATGTCAATATTGTGTTAAACAAATTAAGATTTATATGGTTATCTCTTTATTTGTAGATCTTATGTCACCCCTTAATCAGATTACTGTACCCATCATCAAATCAAATTCCCCACAATTTAAAAACAATTGCACTGTAATATGTAGGCCATAATTGTCACCATTATGCAAATGACCAACATCTCTCAATTCTATTCAGCCAACAACTCGAGAAGCTTCAATAGAGAAACCGCACGCACACACACACACACACACACACACACACACACACACACACACACACACACACACACACACACACACACACACACACACACACACACACACACACACACACACACACACACACACACACACACACACACACACACACACACACACACACACACACACACACACACACACACACACACACACACACACACACACACACACACACACACACACACACACACACACACACACACACACACACACACACACACACACACACACACACACACACACACACACACACACACACACACACACACACACACCAGCTCTTTGAAGAAGCTGCCAGATCTACAGTCCTCTCTGCATGGTCTCCTTCCCCCTTTTACTGGTGCCATCTGGAGATGTTCCAGAAAGTCCCAGCGACACAGGGAGCTGGTGTGTGCTGAGAAAAGCCTGATGTCTGGCAACAAGACATCTGAGGAAACTTGAGAGAGCATCTCGAGTGGATGGTCGCTGCCAGACTGGCACAGACACTGAAGACATGTTTATGAGGGGAGCTTTGTTTTAATGTCCAAAAGGAAGGAATTCATCAGAACTATTACAAAATTACAAGGCCAATCAAATAATTGCGGATCTAATATGAAGGCGATTACATTCACTTTCAGATAATGTGTATTTAGAAATTCTAAATAGGCTCATCTTTTATTGATTGGGACGTTCTGCAATAGAATGCAAGCCAAAAGCCAATGCTGAGCAACGAACCATGTTTTACTTTTGGAAAATAATCTTACAGGCAGTAAAAAGACTGCTACAGACATGCTAGCAGCTCTGTGACACAGCACTTTGAGCTAAATGTTAACATCAGCTAACACACAGAACATACTGATGTTTAGCAGGTACACTACAAACCAGATTCAACATCTTAGCTGGGCATGCTAACATTGGCAAATTAGCACTCAGTGCTCAGATGGCAGTATAGCCAAAGGTAAACAGATCAATTAATGGCTAATACTAGCTTTAAGCACTGAGAATGATGTCACTGAGGCAAATAATCACTTGCTTAAGTTTGTTTTTCCAAGGATCAGAAGGGTTAAACATTTGGGTTGGTAAGAGGGTTCTTTTCAGAGCATTGGTGCATGTTTGTTTGGATTAGAGGAGTAGGAAAATCTGACCCCCTGACTCCTTCAGTGGAGCGTTGCTTTACCTTGAACCCCCACTGAAAGCTGCCTGTTGGCGACAGAGCACATGAGAGGCAAACATACTGTAGACTGCAGTGCGTCTGCCACCATCCATCCACCTGTAGATGATGTCATCTACCAAACATTCCTCCCCTCCAAACATGTCGCTTCCACTTGATTGAGTTACTTTCAAACTCGGGAGATCCTTAAATAAACACACCCTTCAGTCCTTACGAGGAACCACCGCTCGGCCAGATATGTTCTCAGAGAGAATCAAGGCGGAGGAGGACCGTGGACACGCGGCGAGACAGAAACAAGCCACGTCTTACATCAAATTCTCAAATCTTCAATGATCAGTTATTGACCACGACAGACCAAACACTCACTCCAGATTAGCAGTGTGTATCCATCTCCTCCAGATGAAAACCATTTAGTGACTGGAGAAGGAAGGCATTCCTGAAGGAGAGCAGCAACAGGGAGCTGGAAAGAATTATCCTCCACGTGGAGCAATCACGCTGCAGAGAAGGGGCCGTGTTCCTGCATTTCTAAGCGTCTTTCCCATCTAAATGTGTACGTTCGCACTTCAAAGTTTCAGACAAAGACAACATAAATCTCAGATGTGATTTGAAGGCTGTCACCTGTGCGACACATTGGACTTTACATGTTGAAAGTGGGTGTGGAGAACAGCAACAGCTAGAGTCCTTTCTGTCAGGTCAACATCTAGAAGGTGCTGTTGTGGCATCTGAAACTGAAGCTACCGTACCGGCATCTGTGCTAAAATAAAACTGCCGTTAATCTTCTCTCTAAAATATACCACATGATCCAGCTGGCATAATAAATTCAAGAACACTAGCACCAGAAACAAGCAGGAAAATACTTTAAAGTGGACCTATCATGCTATATTTGAATAATATATTGTAGGGCCATACCGATATAAAACATGTCTGTGAAGTTTTTTTTTTCAAAATTCCAAACAGATCATGCATTTTAGCCATGCCTCATGTTGCTCTATTTGCTCTATTCCAGCCCTGTCTTTGCAAGGGCTGATTCTGTGGCAAATGAGCTGCAGCTGACCACGCCCCCCTGCAAAGGAGGGGGGCGAGGCACGAGCGTCATGTTACCATGCTGTTACCATGCTGTTACCATGCTGTTACCATGCTGTTACCATGCTGTTACCATGCTGTTACCATGCCACGGCAACCTCTCATTCCCCTGATAGGTGGAGAGTTGCCCATATAGGCGGAGCTCCTTGTTTCTGACGTCAGAGATATTTCAAATCTGTATCAGTCTGTATCAGATCCGTTGCAGCCCCGTTTTTAGAGATTTTGGTATGGAGGAAAAGAGAGAGGGTTGTGTTTTCTGACACTTAAAAGACGTACAAAAGTGCATTTTGCATGATAGGTCCCCTTTAAGTAAAAGCACATAGGACAATTGCACTTAAGGCCAACTTCGTGCATCCATGACTGATCATGCAAATCCAAGATCCTTTTCCTGAGCTAACAAGAATCTTTCCAGACCTGATATCTCTCCCTGAATGCCACCTTTGTTTGGCCATTTCATCAATTAGCTGAAAAGGAGGTCTTGGATTTCACTGTTTTCAGCTATTTCAATGGGCCATCTGACCAGCATGGACCGTAGCATTCCTCCCTGACAAGACCAACCGAGAACAATGTTGACCTTCATCAATCTTCAGCTCTAACACCCCCCTCTCAGAAGCAAAAAAAAGTTATTTCCCACTGGCCATGTCTTCCCTAAGAGCTCATATTCCACTGACTCACTCCCCTTAGAGCTGGTTGACTAATCGAATCTGTCGCTGGTGCTTTTCCACTGACTCAGAGATAACAGAGGAACAAGAGGATCTGTGATTCCAACACCAGGCCAACACCCAACAACAACAGGCTGTCTTCCTAATTGTTCACACCCTGCAAACACAATCCCTCTTGAGCAGGTTTCCTTTCAGTTCACTGCTTGGTCACAATCACACCACATGATAAATCATTTCTGAATTTAGATATAAAAAAATATATAATTTTAATGAAATCTCTGATCGTCTGACTTTTTATATCTGGTATCCAGCAGATCTAATAACTATAGAGAAAAGCTATGATGAGCTCATGGAAATCAAGAACATACTTTGGGGTTACGCCAAATAAAACAAATTGGCAACAACTGCACCAACCCAACTCCAAGGTTTTTGCCGATTACGTATTGAAATATTTAGGCGTATCTCATGCACAGTGTTTCAGTGCTTTCATTTGATTCTGTTTTAAAAAGTAAGACGTTCAAATAAAAAGGTAAAGGGTGATTGCATCTAAAATGGACGGATGGATATCCCCTCCCCTTGACCACAACCAAGTGCATTTTGATTGCCACTCACTGTGACAAGCTGTGGGTGGCAATTGTTCCTTTGAGAGGAAATGAAGGGGTCGAGATGAGCTCCCTCCTCCATGCCCTTTAACCTTAAGAGGACTTGTATTTGTTTTTATATCCTTGATTTTTTAATGCTAGCTTGGAGACATCAAGTGATTCAATCAGAGTGGATGCTGAGTGTGGCATGCTCAAAACAAAACACTTACATTCTCCCAAGGTTGCAAAGACCATGAATACTTTTTGTCCAGAACAAATAACTGTAGGTGGCCAACGTATCAAAGTTGCACACATTATTTATTTCCCTACTTTCCACAGGTCTGGGTGATACTGGCTTTTTTGCTGCTTCCACGCAGAAACTCTGGATCTTCAAAGTGAAGCCAATGTGCAAGTGCCTTAACGTGCCCTTTTTAGATTGTTACTTGATTTATTACCTCAATACAAATTGTAAACATGGGTTTAGGGTTTCCTTCCAATGCTAGTTTTAAGTCTTCTTTATCACAGCCGTATCCTCGTTATGTAAATGATGGTCCAATTTAGAATAAAATAGACGATAAAGCAGCGTGTATTTTCGGGTGGAGCTACCTAGTGATTGACAGGTCCTGACACGCTGCTGAAAAGTTTTGGGATGATAATTCACGAAAGTCGATTGGAAGATTTTGGTCGTCAATATATGTCTGGTTCAACGTTCGATAGCTCTAACTTCTCCTGTCACTTCTGGTGGTAAGAAAACAAGATCGGGACGGACAAAACGCCAGACTCAAGACTTTAGAAGTTGTCTTTGAATTACTTATTTCTCTACGGGTCTAGCTTTTTATAACCGTAAAGGTGATATAAAGCCAACAATTAAAGAAATGTGTTTGAGTGTTGATGACACAAATGTGCTTACAAGGTTGAGCCAACAAGAAGGCATTTTCAAATGATTTTCATGACAGTATAATATCTTTAATAAAATAATAAAATGTGTAATGTTATAAATTTGGTTAATCTGACAAAATAAACATTGCTGCCTAAACCTCAAGTTCAATATTTTCTGTTCAACAATCTAAAAAAAGATCAAAGCAAAAAGGAAATGACCACCCTGAAAAAGCTTTTCTCTTTTCTTTAAATGTTTGTGTCTGTGTGGTTCGGGCAGCGGCTGCACAGACACTTGACATCATACTGTAGCTAAATGCAACAGAGAGGATAATCAGAGTCTGAAGGACGTAACAGAAACGGCAAAGGGCTCAGAGGGAGGTAGGGACCAAAGACCTACCACTAACAAGACGCCAGATGTCAAAGAAATTGTAATGGCAAAGAAAATCTGAAAAAAAACTTCCATTTAAGTTGAAGAGGCAAAACACTCCAAATAGATCTTTGGGAAACAAAACACAAGCATATAAAGAACACTTATCCAAATCACCTTCAAATAGGCTTAACATTCAAAATGGCAGTGTTTCAGTCTGTAGGGGATTGGAATTTGGACCGAAGGGTCGCCGGTTCACGTCCCGATCGGACCAAAAATACGGAGTGTGACTGGAGAGGAGCCAGTTCACCTCCTGGGCCACTGCCGAGGTGCTCTTGAGCAAGGCACCTAACCCCCAACTGCTCACTGGTGCCGGCTAGACTGGCTGCCTCTGCTCTGGCCTCTCAACTGCATGTGCATGTGTGCATATAACTGTGTGTATATGTATGTTTTAAAAAGTGTGTACTGTATGTACCTGTATAAAAACGCATGTGCGTGTATGACAGAGTGGAAACTGAATTTTGAATTAAGGTCCATCTTCTTCTTCTCCTCCTTATTTTGGGCAAAGGAGTTTTCCTTGGAAGTGTTTTTCACCACCAGTAATGCATTCTTGTGAGGAGACGTGTTTCTGAATCTGCTCCCAGCCCTGCTCTCATCTGATACAGCGTGTTGATTGAGCAAACCCCCCCACAACTGTACTGCGTCTGTGCTGCAGTGCTCACCGTTTATGTTCATGGCTGGCAACACCACAGACATCTTCGGTCGACTTCCTTTGTTGTGGCTGGTGGCAGGAAGAAGGAGATGATCCTGGGAGCAAAGAGGAGAAGGTTGGCGGGAGGAAAATACATCTGGCAGCAAATAAGACAGATTTATGCATGCGTTTGCCAGTTGTTAATGAGGATTTGGATTCGAGTTGATAGCTTTAAAGAGATGACCTCCTTGAAGATTTGCATTAACTCCCATTGCGGTATCATTGACGCAATGGGAGGATCAGCGGTCTTTAAGAGTCAGATAATTCCACTAATGTAGTCCTTTTTCCGTGCCATGCCCCATCGTCTGAGCAGATAAAATCAGTTAATAATCCTTCCCCTTGGGCCACCAAAACACTCATGGCACTAATTAATCTAGTAGATTAATCTGGTAGAAGTCTAAGATTTAAAAGGGCATTAACCAGCAAAGTCCTGCAGTTTCTGAAGCTATTAAAAAGTAGCTTGAGTGCAATCCATTAGACAATGGCTTTAATCTGAGCAGCACATCACCTGAGAAGGAGCTGTGGTTAAAGAGAGGAATGCTAATGAGCAAACACATGACACACACACACACACACACACACACACACACACACACACACACACACACACACACACACACACACACACACACACACACACACACACACACACACACACACACACACACACACACACACACACACACACACACACACACACACACACACACACACACACACACACACACACACACACAGCTAACTAGAACTGTAAAAGCGCTTTGAGTGGTTGCAAAGAAAAATGCCCCATTAAAATGCAGTCCATGTATGAAATCATTTATTACTTTATCACTTTTCTCAGTGTGTAAAGCAAGAAAATATATTTTAAATGACAAGATTTGCCAGCCATCACCTGGAAACCTGGAGCTTTCTGTGGCTTTTCTAGCTATCGAGGGGCCAAATGAAAACTATACAACACTTGGCTTTACGCAACTCAGCTGGGGTGATTTGAAAAATGAGGGGCGTTAAGGTGAAGACAGGCGAGAGTACGGTCTGAGGTCAGAGAAAGGATTACAGCCAGAAGATAGGAAGAAGAAATGTTGAAAACGTGTGAGATACAAAGACACGCGGGAGAGAGACCATGCCATCTAGGTTTTTGGCTTTTGTAGATCATTGCTGTCAACAAGACCGTCTTCTTCATAATGCCTGATAAGACGAATTAAAGAGGACATATTGTGCTTATTTTCAGGTTCATATTTGTATTTTGTGTCCCTACTGGGACATGTTTCCAAAAATCTCTTTATTTTTCAGCACCTCTTTTCACCCTCTGTCTGAAACCAGAGCCCAGTCTGCTCTGATTGGTTAGCTAGCTGGCTCTGTTTTGATTGGTCAACTGCTTAGAGATGTCCCGCCCCTTAGCCTATCACGTACAATGAATTAGAGCGCTAGCCAATAGAAGCACAAGTGTTACATAGTGACGTCATTACTGTATCTTCCCGAAGTAAACAAAGGAGTCCAATGGAGTTTGAATGTTAGTCTTTGCAAACCATTTACATGCACACAAACCTACATATAGCACATACAAAAAAGGGAAAACCTAATAGGGCCTCTTGAAAATGACGCTAAGAAGTTGGGCTCAGGCTTCAGCGTCAAACTTTGTATTTTTCAGAATGAAGGGTTTGTGTGATGGCATGGCACTGCACGGCTTTAAGGATAAGCTGTAAGCACCCAAAGGGAGAATTAAATGTTAAAAATGACTGAGCGGCGGCATGGACTGTGTTTGGAGGGTGGCAGGGAAACAACCAGCCACATTACTGCTCATCATCAGGGGACGGGGGAGCCTGTCAAGCTGACATAACAGCTGCAGCTGCCATGACAACAGGTGCATTTAGCTTGAAGCTTATGGGATACGCAACATGGTGAAAGCAGCCAGTGTTTCCACCACCTCAATGCACACTTACATCAAGCCGCAGGCGGTGAGAGAAAAACCGCAAAATGACGGGACAGAGAGCAATTCTATATTTGGTCTTTTGGGGGGTTATTTCTTCCATCGCCTCATTTCACACTTAAAGCAACAGGTGGTTTTGAATCTAAAGAGGTCTTAAAGTAACTTTGACCTTAGCATGGCCATCCCTGAGTGTTTGAAGAAACACCCAGCAGAGAGTGACCTCAACTGCTGGCGAGTAACATCCCATAATGAACCAGATGAGTTGCATCAAGGGGAAAAACGTCAATTGGAAGAGATTGGTTCATAATCTAAACAAAATTACAAATTTAATCCAGAGCTTTGGCAGTGCTGTTAAAACATCATACTGACTGGGACAGAAAACAAAAGTACGCCCGACACACACACACACACACACACACACACACACACACACACACACACACACACACACACACACACACACACACACACACACACACACACACACACACACACACACACACACACACACACACACACACACACACACACACACACACACACACACACACACACACACACACACACACACACACACACACACACACACACACACACACACACACACACACACACACACACACACACACACACAATAAAAAGGCAAATAAACTGTCACACTCCTTTTTTGTTTTTGTTTGATTTTCTCCTTAGATAGAAAGGAGTGACGTTGTTGTTATAAATGTGTCTTCTTGACTTCTACTCTCACATCATATTTTTGGGTTTAATTGTGGGCAAATAAAAGTCACTGAATAACAAGCCTGTAATCCACGATTTGTTTTTATTGCCTTGTAAAGTGCTTTTGTCAAACCCAATAAGACATCCTTGATTCCTCTAGACTTTACAGTTTATTAAAACCAGGATAAGTTCACTTCAGCATTTAATTAAAAAGTAAGAATCATATCCAGAAAGAGAAACATGAAGTAAACAAGGGCTTTCTTTCATGCTTCCTCAGATGTGATGATTTCTTGTGATGGTAATCGAAAAAGGCAACCAATTATGCAAATTACTTTTCTTAATTAAAGGATTGGTCTTATACATTTCAGAAAAGTATGACCCAGTTTTCCAAGGTGATGTTTTAAAATGCTTAGTTTTTCTCAGCCCAAAAAACATTTATTATAATATTAAACATGAGAAAAGCAGAGAATCTCCACATTAAAGGTGGGGTAGGTCAGTTTGAGAAACCGGCTCGAGATACACTTTTTGTTATATTCCACGGAATGCTCTTAACATCCCGATAGCAATGAATATCTGAAGTGCTTTGACAAAAAACGTCATCTGTGGAAGCCGTGGTGCTGTAAAAAGCACGACCAATCATCTGAGCCGGCCCGGCTAAAGTAACTGGATGGCCTACCTGCCTGTCAGCCTTCCATCTGTGCTCAAACTTATCTCGTGCCCTCATTGGTCATGTGCGCGTTCGTGTGTGTTGGAGGAGGGGCTCTGTGAGGAAGTGGCAGATTTGTTCCGGCTGTGTATTTTCAAATTCTAGCGCACTCGAGCTGGTTTCTCCAAAGTTACCTACCCCACCTTTAAGTCTGGCATTGCATGGATTTGATCTCATTGATCGTTTCATTTTCTGTCATCTAATCCATTAGTTGTCTATTTGTTGCGTCTCTAAAGCTGAATAACTCTGGGTTTTTGAATATAAGTTGGATAAAACCAGCACTTGAAGACATTGACTTTGGCTTTTAAATGTTGCAATGGGTACAGACCAAACAACCCTCATATCATATCATATCTATGTCCATTAAGCTTCTTAACATTCACATGTAATGAAATGTACTTTTTAAATGTTGGCCATGAGGGTAGTGGCAATAGGTCGCCATTGTCAGTATGTGCGTCTGTGTATTGTGTCTGTTGTTGTATGTGTTTGTATATGTACATGTATGCGCAACTGCAGGACGGAGTCTCTAGAACAAATGTCCTTACGGGGACAATAAAGTATATCGTATATCAAAGTAATACAAAATAAAAACTCTCCTCAGTTTTTTTGTTGTTGTTTTTTTTAAAATTGTGATTCAACCAAAAATATATTAAACAAAGGTTTTATTTTTTAGGTTCCAGTGTTTATAACCGTTTTAGTTTATGTTACCATTTTGACTACACCTGATTCAAGATTAACGTTTGGAAGCATCCCTATATCTGGGTGATTCATTAAAGCAACATCTTAAGTCGGTGAGGATCAGACCCTGGAATGACTTTTATATTTAAATATTTTGAATAAAAGTCAATGTGTCCGAGTGTTTTAGCCCTGTAGTGTTTACACGTTCTGAACCACCTCCCAGCTTTACGCAACACAAAGCTGCTGGAAACGGACGGGCGGTCACTTGACCTGCAGACGCCCCCTCTCCATTGTGATCATTGTCGCTGCTGTCGCCATGCCAATCCAGAGCCAGACCTTTGTGACTTGCTTTGTGACGAGGGTCCTGAACTTTGACCCCATGCTCCAAAACTCCCGTAGTAATCCTGAGGATTTAAGGCTTAACATCACCCAGAGGTATTGAGTAGGATATGAGCTCTTAGGAACTATCCAAATGTGTTAAAGTAACACATACTTATTTTATATCTTTACAAACTGTTATGTAAATGTTAATTGGGACGCATTTGGAGCAGCAACTTTCCAGGATGACGAAACACAAACTATAATGGGTACAACTTGTTCTCTTGGAGTGAAAGTGTTTTCTTCTTCATGAAAACAAAAGCTCAATAAACTGATTTGATGATGTCCAGGATTAATCATACCGAGGTGGGAAATTAGAAACATACTGTGAGTCTTAAATGTGGAAACATTGACAAATGAATAAAGAGCGAGTAGATTGAGTGTGACATATGGTTTTGCCTCAAAATATAAAACATATTCTTGATGATAACAAATTGATCAAGGAAACGGCACTGCAGAGGCGCAGTTACACCCTTGGGCGAGTGAGTTTCATTCCCTCCCCCACCCCCACTTTCAAATCAGACCTCTCTGGTGAAAAACAAACCTATTACATAATATTAATGATTCATAAGTTACACTGTTTATAATTCGCTTTTTGCTTAGCATGGTCAGTTTGGGAGTAGAAATGCCATGACAGACACATATTGAATAGTGTGGAGTTATGAAAACTTACACTGAAAACCTTCTTAATTGTCCTTTATGCTGAAGCTAATGCCTCGTTTCTTCTCTCAGATCTGTGTATCTAATGAAACGAGTTGAAACTCACCCTGCGGAAAGACACCACGTAGAAAGTGTCGCCGCGACGGTTCAGCTCGTCGAAGAAGTCGCTGTATGTGTGATGAGGAGCGTAGTAAACCTGCAGCTCGTTGCCAGGGTTCCTGTTGATTAGAAATAACAGAAACATATGAGAAACACCTCAAAGAAATAGAAAAATATTACAAATTGGGGAGAAAAGATTGACGTGTACTCATCTGAATAAGTGCTGATAATCAATGTTATGTGCCAGAGAAGTCCTGC
Source organism: Pseudochaenichthys georgianus (assembly GCF_902827115.2). NCBI lineage: Eukaryota > Metazoa > Chordata > Actinopteri > Perciformes > Channichthyidae > Pseudochaenichthys > Pseudochaenichthys georgianus. The sequence goes on along the minus strand of NC_047506.1, from coordinate 5,091,165 downwards.
ATCGGGTGACCCGCAAAAAAGGTGATTCGCGGGTGGTATTTTTTCAAACGCTTTTTTCCGAGTTCGGTTCTGGGTAAAACAAAGATGATGCGGGTCGGGTCGCGGGTATTGCATAATAAATATATTAAAATAATAATAATTGAGTTTAATGTTTAAATCCTCAGACTTCTCCCCCGCGGGACCGTGCATAATCATAACCTCTGCAGCGCATCAATCTGCTACTGTGCGCGCCACATTCAAAATGGCTGAGGTGAAGCTCTCTAGCGGAGAATACAGCATTTTCAAAAACACTTCCTCAAGAGCGAAATCCAACGTCTGGGAGGCTTTTGGTTCCTAGATTGAGAAAATAACCAACATCCCACGCTTTTTGAGACAAATATGCAACTGCGTGTGTTAATAATTGCACGTTTTCACAGCTCATATATATGCGGGTTCGGGTCGGGTTGCGGATCTTGTGCCGACGGATCGGGTCGGGTGCGGAACTAATTGGCAATATCTGCTGGTAGCGGGGCGGGTTCGGTATTGCGTGTGCGGGGCGGGAGCGGGTCTTGAAAATCAGACCCGTGCAGGACTCTGAAGTGTACTACTGTATAACAGTTTTTTTTGTATCTGATATCAAAACCCTAATATTATTTGATATGTCGGCAAGATTATTCAGGAATAAGAATTATCCACATATAACAAGTCAGTGTTCTCTAGGTTCCTGCAATGTGTGATTCATTTGCCAAAAAATAGATAAAACACACAAGAAAAAAGTAAAAAAATGTAAAGGCTGAGAGCGAGCATTACTAATGTTATTGATTTTTAGTCTAATTTTCTTCAGATATTGTGAAACTGTCGTAAACGTTCATTCTTTTTTAAGCTGTACAGCAGTCTGTGTCACCTGTTTCACAAACGTACTGGAGTTTAAAGAATGTGTGGCCTAAATATAAAAGATCTAACTGCTTAATTGCTCGAAATCTAGATCTTTCCATTTCCATCCTGACCAACTGGCGCCCCGCCTGCCTGGACTAGTTGTGGCTCTTTTGTTCTGTAGATTTGATTTACCTATTGTAAAAACTGAAGAAAGCCAAAAGTGAGGACATTCAGCCACTTTGCTCAAATAAAATGTTAAAACAATGAAACACACAGTTTGTTGTGTCTACAGTTGCTTTACATAATCTATCTTGGTGTACCCTGTTGACAATAAACACTAGTCAGCATTTTTAAACAAGCCGTAATTCACTGTTTTAGTTTACAACACATTGTTGGTTCACCACACAAACAGCAGTGACTGCATTTATCCTGATGGATCTACAGCGTGTTCTGCCTTCTAGATGTCTATAGATGTTTAATGCAGCTTTAAAATCTAATGGAAATGATTGTAAAAAGACATTTAAACCTGAAAATGTGTTGGATCTGACACTTTGAAACAGGCCTTTACTCACTTTTCCTCGGGAGTATCTGTGTATCGGACGGTCAAAGTCTGGGCATCCTCCTTATTCTCTGCTTTCTGATGGAAAAAAAAATGAAAGAATGAGCTTTAAAGTCTTTATTTGCATCAGCTAACCATTAAAGCAGGATAAACTGCTGGCAAGGCTGTCAAACACTTAAATACATACTCATTACAATCAACAATTATTTCACATTATCTAGAAATCAGCACACACATTCCAGTCCTGAGCCCAGTTTCCTCCTAATGAATCCCATCGAGTGTAAGCTTAAACTCGCATGTAGAACCATTCAATCAAACTGAAACACAAAATATATAAAATAAAGTTATACGAATTGAAATAGACATATGTGTGTGGGGCTTGAACAGCTCAAAACAGGTGAGAAATAAACACACCTTCCTATGTATTATGTATGTACTATCCATGACATTAATCTGGCAGCTACTTAGAAATCATTTATCTAATACATCATATTCCAATAACTTTTTTTTACTATTTTTCTTTTTGTATTTACTAGTGTTCGTGAAATAATTGTCCTAGACTCCTAAATAGGACGTGCATGACCAACCCTGACGTCTGTGATCTCCTTTAAGGAGAGAGGCTGCTTCAGCCATAATGTTGCCGTTCCCATTCTATGACCGGGCAACCCTAGGTCACAGGTGGTTGTTGTTACTGGGACACTTCCTTCTCGGTGTTTGTGGACTCCAAGGTGTGAAATCTTCGAGGCCATAAGTGTCAGACGCAAGTAACTCAGTGTTCCCAACTGTTTAGGCTATCTTCTCAAATATGTTGATCACTCTCTGCGAAACCAGTTAAATGGGCGAACGAGAGAGAGGCGCTCCAGAATTGACGTGGCAACTCTCCCGTGCAGTCAGACCGTGGCTGCTGTGACTGTTTGACATCAAAGCTCCTGCTCTTCCCGTGTCGCCTTCATGAGTCTGTGACTCCCACTGCATTGCTGCTACACAGAAGTTTCCCCCACAACTAGCACCATTTTTTTTTCAGTTGTATTGTGTGTTGCACTGTTGGAGGAGCCAGTGACCTAAGATTTTCATCGTCATAACTACACTGTAGCTATGTTCGTATGACCAATAAAAGCCTTGAACCTTAATTTAAAGTAAAAATCAAGAATGGCTATACGAACTTGGCAGCTCCCAGTGGATTAGCCCTACTGTGACAAACCTTGAAAAAATGATGGAAAAAAGGAGCAGGGGGCACTAATCCTACAGCGCCCCTCTAAGTGTTGTGTTTACTTTCTCATGGCTGCCGGATTAAACCCGGCCCGGTGGAGAGAAATTAGAGGCAGCAAAAGGGGAAGGTGTGAGAGGAGGTGAAACAGTGGTGAAAGAGCAGATTTGGGTTTGACAAATACCATCCTTTACTGTATGTGTCCCTAAAATACAGCGGGAGCAGAACACTGAACATTCTGTTCATTCTAGCACCGCCCATTAGACATGTTTTTCTTGTTTTTGAAAACATGCTGCGACTTACCAGAATGGTCCTTGTGGGTTTGTGATTGCCGTTACTCATGCGCCTGGATTTGGTCTGCTGCACTTCATGACGGTGGACCCAGCCCCGCAACTCATGGGCCAGCCTGTCAATCAACAGGAATTAGATTTGTTTTTACATTTTAAGTCACATTTAAGCATTTTTGTGTGGTCTTTAGATGTGTTTTATAGAGATGTTGTATTATGCAGAAAGGAGAAAAGAAGGCGGTACATTAAAGGTAAATATATATATACAAAACATGTCTCTGAAGTGTTTGGCCTCGAAACACCAAACAGATCATTGCAGCATTACCCATAAGCCCCTCTGTTTCAGCCCTGTTTCCAAAGTGCTGATTCTCTGTTACTTTAGATGAAAGTAAGGAGCCCCTCCCCACGCCCCTCTGAGAGATATCTGGTTACAAAGAACTCAATGGTGCTCTAGGAGGAGATTCAGTTGATAAGGGGGGGGGGGGGGTTACCTTGGTTGCTGATTGGCTAATGGTTACACAAGACAAAAAATCGTTATGACATCACAAAGTCGTTAAAATCTGATCAGCTCATTTTCAGACAGGTTTCTATATAAATGGATCAGGACAAGAAGAGAGAGAATCTTTGTTCCTGAAACTTCCAGAGTCTCTTTCCACAGAGGGGACACATGTTGATGTAGAAGAGACATGAAGAAGAGGGGACACGTGTTGATGTAGAAGAGACATGAAGAAGAGGGGACACGTGTTGATGTAGAAGAGACATGAAGAAGAGGGGACACATGTTGATGTAGAAGAGACATGAAGAAGTGGATTTTGCATAATAGGTGATCTTTAAAACGGTCATAACTTACTCTAAGCACTTGGTCCTGTTAACAGGGGGCTGGCAGGGGGCAGGGGGTCTGAGGAGGATGGGGTCCTTCACCACCATCAGGGCTTTATCCTCAGAGCTACAACACGGGAGAAAACACAGATAAAAGGGTGTTAAACAGAGAGAGAATTGATCACTTTACCAGGCTCTCAAATCAATGTATGAATGTCAAACAAGAATCTGTTGAAATATTTTCCACATGTTGAGAATATGCTTTGAAACCGAGAGCCAACATGGCTGCTCGCCTTCTGATGGAGGTGAAGCAGACGACCAAGAGGAAGCGAAGGAAGCAGCATGGCTTCAATGTGGGGACAATTATAAACCGTTTGAATTGTACTAATGAGTTCTCATGACTCAAATGCTCAATGCTTGACATGTGCAGAGATGGCAGATCTTCAATGGCTATTAGATGAAAGAAAGACGCTGAGAAGGGAGGTGCAGATTATGAAAATGGAGTATACTCGACCGGAAATGCTTAAAAAATAAAGAAAGTGTGAAATGTTTACATTGATTTGTTGTTCGTGGACTGTTTGTGTTATTTTTAAAGGGGCCCTTTTCGGATTTTTGCCGTGAGTTATAAAGGTTGTTGTGCATGTCAATGGTCTGCAAAGACTAAAATCCCTCCAGAGGAAGTTTCTCTCCCACACACTCCCCCCTGCCTGCTGACATTCCACATGATAGGCTAAGGGACGGGACATTTTTAAGCTGTCAACTAATCACAAAAGAGCCGGCCAGCTAACCAATCAGAGCAGACTGGGCTCTGGTTTCAGACAGAGGGTGAAAAGAGGTGCTGCAGCACAGGCAGTATGAGAAAAATAAAGAATTTTTTTAACATTAAAGTATGTAGACATGTCACAGTAGAGACACAAAATACACATATGCACCTGAACATGAGCATGAGCATAATCGGGCCCCTTTACATTTCTTGAACTGTAAAAATATTATCACGTTTGAGTCATTTATTGTGTAAGGTGTTTTTGCGGTTATGACTAACCCCATCATAAATGTCAGGAGAGATATGTGGCTGAGAACCCTAACCTCAAACATGCTACAGAGAAATGGTCACATCCATTCTGATTATAGAAAACGACGGATGAAACCAGTCTGGGTCGTCAGTCACTACTAAGGTGGGTTCACATGCATTATGGATTAACTGGCCTCTGCATTGCATAACTTTCCTCCTCAGAGTGAGAACTGTTCTACCTCTGTGAAAGAATGATTATGCTCCTGGAGGTGATGATGTAGACTGTCCACAGTCGGTGCCCACCTGCGAGGGGATTAATACAAAAATGCCGCCACCGACGTAATATCCCCCCCGGGCCCCCTTGATCCGAGCCAACACATCAACTACGCCTCGTGTTCCCGCCTCTAAACATTCTGGAAAAGGTTCTGCGGGACAACATGTCAGCCCACTGAGGCTTGATCATAACTCTACCTGAGGGGCCGGTATTAACCTACCCGCACACACACCTTCCTGTTCAGTGGGACCCCCAGGTTAGGTTTCATATCTCCCCCGTCATCCTCCTCTCTGGTGCGCTTGCTGCTGTCACCCCTTTTGTGAAGGCTAATGTGTTCCTTCCTGCCTGACTTGCCGGGAAACCTGACACTGCAGCCGAATGTTTTGCATTAACATGTAACATACCCTACAGGGAGATCTGACAGAACGCAGACTGGCGATGCCATGCGGACGCTCTGACCACCTTGCAAAACACGGCTTTCAGGACAGGGGGGTGGAGGTATAAAGTACCATATAATGTACCAAACAAGAATGTTATTTATGCAATTTACAAATGGACCTGTACGCATTTTTAAAATAGAAAGAAACATATAAAACCCTTGAGGATAATAAACTGTTACTAGTTATAGAAAGCTGGATGTCAAACAAAGTCTGACCCTAATTTCCCAACTTGTTACTCAAAGCTAAAATGCTAGCCTACTAGCCTGGAGGCATCTGAAAAGCAGACATTTAGATAGAGTTTGCAATGTTTACTCGTGTCGTAATGAGCTATACTCGTTCAGACTGAGCCTCGGCACAGGTGCATCCGTGCTCACTGCCATGGCGTGTTATGAAAGGTGTGGGGGGGTGAGCTCATTACCTGTCGCCCGTCTCAGAGGGGCCAGGGCCGAGAGAATCGGGGTCCATCTCAGCCTCAGTTTCTGCCTCCGAGGAGAAAGCCAACAGGTGTCTGCCGCCTTGCTGCAGGGACACATCTCTGAGCTTTGAGCCAGGGCCACCCTGGAACAGACTGAAGAAGAAGGAGACAGGTGAGGGGAGGAGGAGAGACAGGTGAGGGGAGGAGGAGGAGAGAGACAGGTGAGGCCAAATCAGGACACTAAGAAGGGGAGGAAACACTGAAAAGAAGAACAGGGGAATGGACTTAAATAACTGCTGAATTCCACGTGGCCCACATCCCGTACACAGGAGGGGAGGGGGGAATCTGAACTCTGGTCCAGACTGCATAACACAAAAGCACACACACACACACACACACACACACACACACACACACACACAGAGGAGCAAACACACACACACACACACACACACACACACACACACACACACACACACACACACACACACACACACACACACCACTACTACTACTACTACTACTACTACTACTCTGGGTGGCATTCTCGTTTCAAAAGGGATCCACCCGTGCTCAACAGCGGGAATACTTTACATTCCAAAGAAGAGCCCAAACACAGAATGCACAGATGTGAGCAACAGGTACAGACTCTCACACACTTCAGCTACTGTGGAGTCACAAAAGCAAACTCATTCATGGGTCCTTTTTCATGTTTAAGCGTCTCGAACAACTGAGAACATATTCCCAGCTCAGGGCACGAAAGAATATCGTTAGTCAGTCCAAAAAGTAGATCCTCACATGTTTCTGGAGAAGCAAATATTTGTATAACACAAACACAGAATGTATTGTTATAGTTGGACCTCAGTTGATTTTGTGGGGTTACGCCATCTCTCCATCTGCTAGCTGGGGGAAATAAACCCTTTTCCCCCGTGAAGTTACACATAAGTCATTTTGATTTGCCGTGTTGGTTGGTATTATAGGCAGAGATAAGAAACACTGCCATATAGTGATCCTTCTTTTGAAGCCTGAAATGGTTTTCTTTTCACATTTGTCAGTGGTAATGTTAACTGTTCCTCTAAACCCAGGGCGGTGTTCTGAAGCTGATTCACCCGTTAGTCACAAAGTCCGATAAACTCTGGCAGCAACAACAGAGGAATGGAAGATTCACACAAGAGCCAATTGGCTTTGTGACGAAGTATTGTCGGGTTCTTTACTTTCACTCATGATTGACTCTTACAGTGTGTGCATGACTGGGCTGCAGTACTTTGGGTTGCACCACAAAGGTTACCGTTAAGAACAGGTGCCTTTTAAGGACGATCAATATGTATGAATACAATCTTTTGCATTCATTGTCCAGATATTGTTTTCACAGCATAAACCGGTTTTTATTAATAATTGTTTAATGTAGGCGCATTTCGAGACACCCAGTCACCTTACAATGCATCAAAGAAATACTCTATAGGTAGACACAGCAATTGTTATACATAAATCGCTGATAGTAGTATGACTTTTTATTTTATGCCGATGTGTTACACTTTAGTCATCCCGGAGAAAATCTTTTTTTGTGACGGGGGATAATTAAAATATTTCTGATTCTGATTACCGTACTTTTCGGACTATAAGCCGCGACTTTTTCCCCCATTTTTTTTGTACCGCTAACGGCCACTAGGGAACCTTCTAAATCTATGGATTTTACAGGTAAAATTAACCACCTTTAACTCTATGAGCTCAATGACCGGTCCGCGCCCGCCACCTTTAAGCGGCGGGCTCCAGCAGGAAAAGCTGGAGGCCGGAAAAGAGTGAGACAGGTAGCGCGCCAAAGTAAAAGTGGAACCGAGAGACAGAACGAGAGCAAGACAGACGGACAATTTAGCTGCTGCGGCTCATATGCAGGTGCGCTTTATAGTCCGAAAAGTACGGTATTAAAGTTTTTCTCAACTGCAATATGTGTGAAGTAGATTTGGGTGAATGTGCTTGAATTGGAAATGCTATTCTCTGTTTTCAATCATCGTTTGTTGCGTAATGTCTCACATGAGGGGCGATTTCCACAATGACTCATCGTGGGGCTTCCCATTGGTGTTCCTGCCGTAATCAAACCCGTGTGCATCCACAGTGTGTTGCAGTTAGCAGTAATCTTCTTGTATCTCAAACTACCGTGTGCCAACATCAAATAATTGAGTTTCCACTTTAAGACACACAGAGAGAGATCTGTAGTCCCACAGTATGCATCGTGTGCTCACCCCATTGGTCCCACGTTAAGCATGACGAACACCAACACCGCCATGAGACACACGGCTCTCCTCTTGGGCGCCGTTACCTTCAGGACCGTGTTCTGTAGGAAATATCTTGTATTAAAACTCACAGATCTTATTCATGGGTAATTCATGGGAACATTTCTGAGCTGTTGTTTTTGTGCACAGTCTCGTTTCTGAGTGCGGTCTATCAGCAGAGCAGTGCCTCTCACCTCACTCAGTATGCCCTCCAGCTGCCTCTTCAGATTGCCATTCTCACTCTTGAGCGACTCATTCTCATACAGCGCAAATTTCAGGCGACCTTCCAGCGTGAGCAGATAGTCTTTCTTCTTTTTCCGAGACATGGACGCCGACTCGCGGTTCTTTATCATGCGCTGCTGCCTCTGGGAGATCTTTGACTGCAACAAGAAAAGGACAAAGAGAGAAACAGACAGACGGTATTACACTCATGTCACGTATTATGTCACATGTGGATGGTTCAACTCAACGCCTCAGCGAACACCAAAGAGGGGGGTGATGTGAGAATGGGATGATATGCCTCTCTGAGCCACCTGTTGGGTTGTAGATCATAGTTTCCTCTCACTACTGTGACATGTTTATCTGGGCTGTCAATGGCATTTAGTTAAAGAGGCCCTACTATGCGTTTGGGGGTTTCGCTTTCCTGTAGTGTTATAAAGTTTTTAGTGCATGTAAATGGTCTGCAAAGGCTAAAATCCATTTTTTCTCCCACAAACTCCCCCCCGTCCTTGAAACGCCTCCATTGGACTCATATGATTTTCTACTGTAACATATTGACATCACTATGTAACACTTGCGCTACTATTGGCTAGTGGGACATCTCTAAGTGGTTGTCCAATCACAACAAAACCAGCCAGCGAACCAATCGGAGCAGACTCGGCTCTGGTTTCAGACAGAGGGTGAAAAGAGGTGCTGCAGCAGAAAAATAAAGAGCTTTTTGAACATTACAAAATGTAAACATGTCACACTAGATAGAAATATGAACCTGAAATGAGCATTAATATGTCCTCTTTAAAAATAGTTTTCCATACATTTGAACAAACCCTTTCTTTGAAAGCACCAAAACAAGTGTCTCATAGAAGTAGGGAAAATGGATATAAGTGTAACAAGACAGGAGAAGTTTGAGAAGGGGGACACTGTCATGAGAAAGAAACCTCCAGTCAAAACACAGAAGAGATACTGAGTGGGAAAAATGCAAGAGGGTAAGCGGACGTAAAAGCCAGGGTCGACGTTGTTATTCTAACCTCGAACGAGAACACCTCGGATGCTCCCGTCTACCACGGAGTCAGAGAAACAAAGACATGTTCAAGATGGGTCGTATGATAAATGACTCCTCTGCAACAAATCATGGCTTTAACATCAGCCCCGAAGAACCCTTAAGTGCACACGATCGAAGCTCCCGATTTAAAATATTTACATCCTATGAGAGGTCAGGAGGTCGCCTGCAACGCCTCTGTTCTATAGGTGAAGAAAAATGTGTTTACGGAGGGTGTCACTGTGAGAATGGGTTCACATCTGAGACACATAAACACAGAGGTACTATGGATGCTATAGGTCCGGATGCAGAAAGAAAGAAAGTTCAGGAATAGTCCATCTTAATTGCTGTAATCAGTGCCTTACACACTCCAGTTAATTTGTAAATAAATACTTTCCCTCTTTAGATTTAGTTTGTTTTGCCCCTTCAAATCCGGCCTGGGACCATTTGCAGCATGTCATCCCCTCTGTATCCCCCTTTCAACAATGTCACTTAAATAAAAGACACTGGTTGCCCAAAAAAAAATCTAAAAATAAAATAATAAGACTTTCCAAATGTCAAAGCAAAATATGAAATGAAATTAATTAATAAATAACACTAGTTTTAAAGCTTCCCAGAGGATATACAGTACAATAGCTCTTTAACATAATAAAAAAAAAATACTAAATACAAATAAGATTGTATTTATTTGCTTTAAAAGACAAGCAAAAACAAAAATAATTGAAAAATAAAAAGTTTTTGTAGAGCTCGTTTCCAGTAAGGATGACCAATGGGCTTTTTTCCCACTCCAGGTCAGCGGGGTGAGGCCTGACATGTTACACAAATAGCACAGAACTTAGCATGACCTATCTCAAATTGACCGGACCCATGACACCTCCATTGACCATCCAGTCCCCAGATACCCCTCTGCTGCCCCTCTCCCAACACAAACACCCTCCCCGGAGAGAGCCTCTAAGATCCCGGGCCTAATAGCCCCACTGGTGATTAAGTTATTTGGATCCTTGTGTTTGTGTTCTGTCTCCTGAGAAACCCCTCTGTCTCTCCCAGCCCCGAACTGGGATCCGTGCCACCAGAGCGAGCCTGGGAACGCTGCAAGTGAGCAGTTACCAGGGAGAGAGGGAGGAACTTCACAGGGCCGAGGAGGAAAAACAGGCCGAATGTCACATCTCGATTAACCAACCTGGACTGGGCGAGAACGTAGAACAGGGGAGTCCAAACTACGGCCCGGGGGCCAAATGCTGCCCGCGGACCATTGTGAATCGGCGCTCAGCAAATTCAAAAAGTATAATGTAATACGGCCCACAAATGAAACTTGTGCTTGTCTTATATTGTACTTCTTAAATATATATGCACAAATGTATCACACAGTAGTATTCATGCGTTAATAAGCCCACTTTTCAAATAAATTCAGTCAATTCAAGTTGGAAACATTTTCTAACAAATGTTAGTTGATGAGAAAAAAGGCCTAATAACTTATTTACATAACAAGCTTGAAATACACTCTTCACATTTCCCCTTATTATACAATCTGAGGCTTCTGTTTTGAGGGATGAGCTGCCAACTAAATAAATGAAACCCTATGGAGAGCTGGGATCAAGCCTGCTTTTTTTCTAAAGGCACTTTCAACTATCAAGCATAATTTACCTACATTTGATTAATTTTGCTAACTTATAACTGAACCTATGAGGCAATAAACCTCACCTCTAGTGAGTGGCCCAGCCCTTCGTATGTTTTTCTGTATGTGGCTCTCGGTGAAAAAACACCTCTGACGTAGAACCTGCTTTCAACTATAAAATAAAAAGTCTGTGGGAAAAAGTCAAAGCTGCTTTTGAAGAACTCCAAAGTGGGGGGAAAACCTGCTCAACAACTCTGGATGAATGCAGGTGACGCAAAAGAAAACATGGATAACAAGCCTCATCACGCCTGATAACTGTCACAATGCTGTTGAGAATCAATAGATAGATAGATAGATAGATAGATAGATAGATAGATAGATAGATAGATAGATAGATAGATAGATAGATAGATAGATAGATAGATAGATAGATAGATAGATAGATAGATAGGTAGGTAGATAGATAGATAGCTTGACCTTTACCTAATTTTCCATGACCAAAAAGATTACTCTCTCAGCGGTACCACTGAAAATGGTTTATTTGAACCTGGAACAGGAAAATAAGGTCTGAAACATGTTGTGCCTATCTAAAACAAATAAGATAGTAGGCTTACTAGCTTCTACAGCTAAAGCAACTAAAATCTCTCACCAGCAAAATACCTCGTCAGTTAAATGCCATTTTACGAATATAAAATTCCATTGTTGAGGTATACTAAAATAGATTTATATTGTGCAATTTTCCAAACTCACATTGGTTTCTCATACAGCATCTCTGTATAGTTTGTGTATTCACTCTCTGTCCTAAACGGCTTGTTGGAGCTCCGACCCCCCCCTCCCTATGAGCCCAGTGGCTGTCTGCGAGACAGCGAGACACAGCCCGAACACACACACACACACACACACACACACACACACACACACACACACACACACACACACACACACACACACACACACACACACACACACACACACACACACACACACACACACACACACACACACACACACACACACACACACACACACACACACACACACACACACACACACACACACACACACACACCCTGGCTAAGAGTTTGTGTGTGTGTACTCACACAACGACTCACAGACTCGCCGCGTCCCGCCGTCTCAGGGAGGAGAAATCGGCAGAGCTGCAGCTGAGAAAAGATTGAGTGTGTGTGTGTGAGGAAGTCCGCGGATTGGTCCATTTGGACCAATCCACGAACTTAACGGCTCCGCGGATATATATTGGGTATGGGCACGTCACTGTACCCAGGAAGAAAACAATGGAAAAAGAGAAATGTCCAACGAGGCGTTCTGGGTAACACAGACAGGTCTTCTCTGTGTTAGAGTTTTACTCGCTACAGGGTGTACTTTGAGGGTTTGTGACTCTGCAGACCGTTTCCATGCAGACAAACCTTCATAACACACAAGGGGACGGGTAATAACCAGAAAAGCATGACATGGGACCTTTAAATTAAATATAAATGTAAAATGTACAGTTTGAAGAAAAGTCCGGTTATAAGTGATATGCCTGTTAAGGATCTACTTTCAGCATGTGAAGGGTTACTCAGGAGGAAGTGTGTGTTGAACCATTAACCTAATCCAAAGGGGAGGGGGCTTTGTTTAACAAATTCAGGTGAAAACCCTTCCTGTTCTTACTGGAGGTCATAAACACCTATGAAAAGGTGGCTGGCGTCCCACAGGTGAAATAAATGTCCACCTGTGATGTTGAATTCTCTCTAAGAGCTATTGTGTGCTGCACTTCACCTTTTAGCAGTGTCAGGGAGGAGTGAACTACATGTAATTAAACTAATAGTTCAACTACAATTTGCAGTAGCTTTCTGCTAGTTCATTTACACTCATATTCGCATAGAAATGTAACTAGTTGAATGTCATGTTTGGTCATTTAAGTGTAGTTACAGTACCTAGTAAAGCTACAAACTATTTGGCGCTATTAAAAGGAAATAACACTTTTTATTTTCCAAAGTAAAATAATTTGGAAATATTTAGAACAGTGTTCAAGCTGTTCATACAGTGTAAGAGCGTCAAATTACCATTTTAAAGGTGGGGTAGGTAATCTTGGAGAAACCAGCTCGAGATCGCTAGAATTTGAAAATACACAACCGGAAAAAATCTGCCACTTCTTACAGAGCCCCTCCTCCAACACACACGAACGAACACATGACCAATGAGGGCACGAGATAAGTTTGAGCACAGATGGAAGGCTGACAGGCAGGTAGGCCATCCAGTTACTTTAGCCGGGCCGGCTCAGATGATTGGTCGTGCTTTTTACAGCACCACGGCTTCCACAGATGACGTTTTTTTATGGATTTTTTGTCAAAGCACTTCAGATATTCATTGCTATCGGATGTTAAGAGCATTCCATGGAATATAACAAAAAGTGTATCTCGAGCCGGTTTCTCAAACTTCCCTACCCCACCTTTCAGTAAGATTATACACATTAGTCCTCAAAACAGTGTAAAAAGTTACAAATATCTTAAAGTGAAATCTATATATGTTTTGGTTTAGGTTTGACATGTGAACAAGTGGCCCTTTTTGAAATAATCTATGCCAAATTGATGGTAATATATTTGATTATAGTTTAATTTCACTTGACATTGTCAATACGTTTTTAAGCATAGTTAGAAACACTTTTTTCTAAGTGGCTTCAGTTAACCCGAACCACTCTATATTTTCTAGAGTAACAGTTCAACTTCTTCAAGTGTGAAGTAATTGGTAGCTCGCAAAGCTATAATTTCAGCTTCCCCAGCACTGCTTTTGAGATAATTGGTTTCCATTATTCTTAATTTTCAAATCCACATGGTACTTAACTGCTAAAGATGCAGGTGCAGAGAAGAAGCAAAACAGCCTGTTGATTCAGTTATGTCTTGTGGCTGTTTTTCTTGCACTGAAGTACTTAGGCTACGTTAGGGGAACAACCGGTATTTTTTTATGTAGCTTTCCCTCTTCCATTAGAAATATTAGAGCAGTGTCTAAAGAACTGCCTTCGTGCCTTGCTTTGTCAACGACATTTAAAAAGTATATAATTGTGCACTTTGTATTGAAACAATGGATAGATAGATAGATAGATAGATAGATAGATAGATAGATAGATAGATAGATAGATAGATAGATAGATAGATAGATAGATAGATAGATAGATAGATAGGTAGATAAGTACTTTAATGATCCCAATTTGGGAAATGTTTGCGTTGCAGCAGCATAAAAAGACAAGGCAATGTACATAAGATAAATTAAGAAACTAGAAATAAACAATCCAAAATATTTCTGAAATAGAAATAAAATAGCATTCAAAAGTAAAAAAATATACATGTGGAACTACAAATGTCCAGTAACAACATTTAGTAATATTCAGCATGTGGGGATTAGATAAGACTTTGTCGATCCCAATTTGGGACATTATTTGGTTCCAGCAGCATGAATCGCAGTAGAGAGTAGACAAACAAAAAATATAAGCATCTCAAAATAGAAAATGTAACAGAACTAAAAAGTCATGTTGACAGAGAAAGATACAAATCAGTTTACTATCAGTCAAATAAACACAATGGAGGTCCACCTAACACCATTTAAAGTAGGATTGTATGTACATGTCATGTGTGAGGAATAGCTTGTTGTGTGATTACAGTAGTTTCACGGCTGCATCAAATTACACAGAGGCACGTTTTACACATTAGGATGAAAACAACCAGATGTGGAGAAATAAAAAACATGAGCTCGAAGTCCAGGGAGCTGAAACATTTAACCCATCATGTGGTCAATTGTTTAAATCACTGGGAGCATTTCATAAAGAGCCTAGTTGTTAAGCCCCAAACATCTATGATAGATTTCCCTCTTTATGAGTTTTGAATAATGAGAGAAATGTGTAATGGTTTAGTCAAGCTCAACTCAGCTCTGTCAACACTAAGCAATCAATTGCACTGCTGTCTTTCTGTACTGCTTTAACCTGTAGCTATCTTCTTACTATGTGATATTAATGTTATTTCGTTTTGTTTTGTCTTTTTTACTAGCATTTCCCGTATTATAAGCCTCTATGTTTTTAATGATTTCATTACACTTTTTATTTTTTTAACAGGAAATGTTATGCTATGCTTGAAGTAACGTTTTTTGTGTGCCTCTACTGGGACATGTCTCCATGCTTTAATGTTCAAAAAGCTCTTTATTTTCCTCATACTGCCTGTCTTCTCACCCTCTGTCTGAAACCAGAGCCCAGTCTGCTCTGATTGGTTAGCTGGACGTCTCTGTTGTGATTGGTCAACCGCTTAGAGATGACCTGCCTCTTGGCCTATCACGTACATTTTGCTGAAGCACTAAACAATAGAAGTGTGAGTTTGACATAGTGAGTCCAATGGAGGCTTTTAGACAGGGCTGAAGTGTGTGAGAGAAACTCCCTCTGGGGGGGACTTTGAGACTTGAGCCTTTGCAGACCATTTACATGCACTGACTTAAAACCTACATATACACAAATAATACTTATTTTTAAGGTTGACAGAGGATATTTGCCTCGTGGGTTACTTGTCACATTTCCAGAAATATCTAAATAAATTAATAAATACTAAACCGTCCTTGTTGGAGGAAGGGTGACTCTTTGTAGGATCTAGCATCACAACACGCTTTTGCTGGGGTCCCATCCTGTAAATCCTCCTAACCTACAAATGGGAGGATTTGTTTAGGCCTGCAATGCCAGGCTGGACTGTTTTCCAGTCTTGAACACACACGCACACACAGAAAAACACACACACACACTCATGCACAGCTAAATCCCTGGCAGTATAGGAGCTCATTACATTACAGAGACCCAATCCCTGATGGCTGTTTACAGCTGTCGCAAATGGTTCGTCCTGCACAACACCTGTCTGCAGCATGTAATCGTTAGCAGCCGTTTAACTCCCCGGCTTATATGGTCCAACGGTAGCCCAAAACAGAGTACTGTAAACTACGTGAACAGTGACACACACAGACAGACTGTACATACAACATGTACTACCACCTGGCAGTAGCATGCCATCTTTAACAGGCATTCTACACATCCCCCGGCCCACCGCTGCGCTGCAGCCAAACCACAGTGAGGTTATAAAGTGAACACAGCTGCAGTGGATCCTAACACACACACTTTTACACAGCGAGACACGGCTCAGGAGCTCAAGGCCACAGAAACAAAGTACCACCTTGGACAGTTGAACAAAACACTTTTGTTCACAAATGAAAACCTGGATTCGTATATGTCCATTAGCTTGTGGTGGCTAATGTTAGAATAGAATAGAATCCTGTATTGTCATTATACAGGTATACAATGAGATGAGTAGAGCTACTCCCTTTTTTAAGGTGCCATCAAAAATACAAAAACCAACAAGAGACGTACAACACTCAGCAGGAGACAACATGCAAACAAGCATTCATACTTCAATATTCAGATAAAGTTAAAGTGCAGGAATATATCAGTTTAAGTAAAATAAATATGTTTGAATGTGTATACAAATATATATATCTCAATTGTGTCAGTGCATGCTGGAGTTCAGTGCAATTATTGCTCTGGGGAAGAAACTACCACTTTAGACAGATACTGCGGTGTTAGTAATGTTATTGAGCCACCGCATGTTTGACTAATTGCTTCTTGAGCTATGCAACACTATATTTGACCATTTACTTTTATTATCACCTCTGCAAGTTTGGTCAGTTTGGTTTGTTTGTTTGTCTGTTTGTCAGCAGATTTAGAAAAAGACATCCTGATTTTCATAAAACTTGAGAGGAGGAAGCATTGGCCAAGGAAAACAAATTAAAATGTTGGAGCTGATCAGAATTGCAGGGTGGGCGGACACACCAATTATTTTTCATTTAATGTAACCGGCCTTGGTGGGAGGTCGTGATTTGCTTTCTGAAGCCGTTCTAGTTGCAATTAGTTTTCTCACTTCTGGCTAACTGGCTGCAGTTAAACGTACATCATCATGCCTTAATCATTACTTAGATGATATGATTCTGAAATATCAATGTTTTTTCCCACATTCACCCAACCATGTTTAAACGATTTCATCACTCTCGCTTGAGAAATGATTCGAGGTCTTGGCTTTAAAAATTATTTTTCTTTATAATTAATGTGTGCGGTCCGATCCCTCCCCTTTAATTACCTATTGTAAACTTTACTGACTTGGTAAGCTTTACGAATGGCTGTGAGGCATATTTGCTTTGGCTTCTAAAGGTTGGGAATTCCTCGAAATTGTTCGCCGGGTCTGGCATGAAAAGTGTTTTCCAGACTAGATTATCCAAGAGATAATTGGACAAGTTCCTCTCGGGCCATTTAGGGCCGACTATTTTTACAGCAAGAAGTCAAGTTTAACCATTTATCAAACAAGAACTTGGTCAATTTCAGCTGAGATTAATTATTTAAAAAGCCTGATGGAAAACATTGTGAATGTCAAGATAAATTGAGCAGACTGGTAAAATATAAGAGTGAAACATTAGGTTAAGGATTGGAAATGCATCAGGGCCACAGAGTGAAGACTCCTTTAAGATGATGATTGGATCCATTTTCTGTGTCACCACAGCAATCACCGCACAAGATTTAGTAGAGGTTCCACGAATGTAACACATATGGTATTCCTAATTAAAGGGGACACTTTATCAGTGCTTTCGAACATGTGGGTATCTGGAGTGCATACCAATCTACAAAGTGGGAAATATGACAACCCAGTCAGTTTTTGTTGGCTGTTTAAAAAGTCATTTAGGTCTGGCGTGGCTCCTCTTCCTAAATCGCTTGCAGGCCAATTAGAAATGAACGTGTCCCATCTGAGTATCCCGACCAACATCCTAAAAAATTACCGTTGAGTGTTCAAGAGACATACAGGAAAACAAAGCATTTCAGGGGGAGAGAAACATTTTTTTTTATCTAATAGAAACCCAAAATGTAAGTATGAACCTGAAATGGGTGTAATAAGTCCGCTGCAAACAACGTCACTTCCTGCTCCCCTCTATGCATTTTTTAACTTCCCTTCCACATTAGTTGCAGCTAGCCAAGGAATGGTAAATGCAGTGAAAGTGGACGTTTTTCTCACACTCTAAAAAAGCACAAGACAAACAGAGGAGAAGATGGAGTGAGAACATGTTTCTCAACTCACTAAAGGTCAGACATGAGCAAGACATCAACTGTTGTGCTGGAGACCAAAGCCTGAAACAACACAGAGGTTGCTGAGAGTCACGGCATGGCTCTGACTTTGTGACGGAGCCTGGCGATTCAGACAAGCAGAAAGTAACAAAGAATCAGATAATCAGAAACACAGGCTAATAATGCAGCGTAAGGTCTTAACAGGACTCTCCCACTGAAAACAAGACAAGCACAAAAGCTTTTAGGAGAGATCTCGAGTTTCTAAAAACAACAAAACTTCTTTAATTGAGTTTTTATTAGACCCAAGAGATATTAGTGCACAAGGAAGCGATAACTGAAGATCAGGAAGCTGTGTGCCAACATTGCATGTTTTGATGTCTGTCCTGACATCACCCCTGATTGCAACACATGCAACAGTGTCCTTCTATGACACCATTCACACAGTCTGCACAACAAATACATGACGTGCATCTTTCCAATGAAGCTCATCTGTGGGTGGTTTAAGGCTTTGTGAAAGTCAAAGAGGCTGAGACTGTTGATACTGTACTAATCATGACAACCAAATTCATTTAAGATAAAAAAATGTATATTCAACTACCAAGCAGCGGCCTCTTTTTAAAGTGAAAATCAGTTTGCGTGTTGACAACATGGCCAAATACTTCAATGTAATGTTGTATATTTTGGCCTCATTTGTGTCTTCCCAGACTGACATGGCCCATGAAGTCTCATATATTTTCCTTCAGTATGGAAAAATCGTCACCATCTCAAATAATAAAAAGCACTTTATTTTTATAGTTTCACGCAGAATTTAAAAGTAATGGTTTGTGAAATTAAAATAAATACTAAAAATGGGGAAATATGAGTGTTTTTATGTCGGGCAGGTTCCAGTCCAAGTGTGAACATGGTAACCACAAAATCATAGTTACAAAGGGCAAGTGCATGCACGCCCATGGAGCAACTAAAGCGATGCAGGCAAGTCCCCGCATGTCAAAGCAGACACATGGAGACACTTGAATGTACTATGTCGTCTTATGAAGGAGTATGACCTTCAAAAGATCTGGTAAGCAACTAAATCTGGTGACCTACAAAATATAAAATACAATATATCAAGGATGTCAAGAATGCTGTGTTTGAGCAATCAGATCTCCATTTCAATCTATAGGGTCTGGGAACGTGACACTACTTCATATATCTACTGATTGGCTTTCTTTGTAAACAACATCCCATTTGTGCAACCAAAGGGAAACATGGAGTACCGCCCTATGATTGTGGATGTAACCTATCAAGCTAATCTGAGTGGCCTGTAAGCATCTCAAGATCGGATCAAATAAAAGGTTTATGTCACGTGGCTAGTGGACATATAAAGAGAGATGTATGGAACTGTCTGGAGCCAGAGCCCAGTCTGCTCTGATTGGTTAGCTGGCCGGCTCTGTTGTGATTTTGTCAACCGCTTAGAGATGTCCCGCCTCTTAGCCTATCAAAAACAATGTGTTGGAGCTCTAGCCAATAGAAGCGCAAGTGTTACATAATAATGTCATTATGTTACACAAGTAAACAAAGGAGTCCAATGGAGGTGTTTCAGGCAGCGGGGGAGTGTGTGAGAGAAACTCCCTCTGGAGGGAACTTTGAATTTTAGCCTTTGCAGACCATTTACATGCACTAAAACCTCTCTCATGTACACCCCCCTGTGGTAATACCACAGTGCAGCTCAACAAGTAGGAAGAGTAAAGAGATAAAGAGTTTGGACTCACATCATCATCTGAGGAAGGGGAGCGAAGCGTGAGTGAGACCGACGGAGGAGCAGCGAGGGGGAAGGGCCTGTCCTGGGTGAGCGTTGGCATGGTGACCACATTGGCGGTGATGGCCCCTGCTGTCTGGATCTGAAGCACCTGGGTTGGCTGAGACAGCACTATGGGACGTCCTGAGAAAGAGAACGCAACACATACACATTTTTAAATGACAGGTCTTAGGCATACTATGACCATATTTTGACTGTGTGATTACCACTGAAAAACTCTGACTGTGTTTATGTGTGTCAGTTTGTTTTCATGTTTATGTTCTTATCCCACATTTGCCATCTTCTACAAACACATTCAACCTGATATTCTATGCAATCTGGAAGCAACATCAGTGTGCCTGAGAAAGACCCTCCTGCGAGTACAAACGGAAACAGTTCTAAACAGTTCTAAATTGGTTTGAATCCTACTTAAAGGACAGAAACAACTTTGTTTCTATAGGTTATACACATCTGAGTTGACAAATATGACATGTGGGGTACCTCAAGGCTCCATCTTGGGGCCTCTTCTCTTTAACGTCTACATGCTACCACTGGCTCAGATAATGAAGAACAACAAAATAAGTTACCATAGCTACGCGGATGACACACACATTTACGTAACAATTTCACCAGGAGACTATGCTCCAATTCAAACACTGAGTAAGTGCATTGAACAAATCAATGACTGGATGTGTCAGAACCTTCTCCAAAACAAAGATAAAACTGAGGTAATGGTTTTTGGAGCAAAGTCAGAACGTATAAAAGTTAGCGCTGAGCTTCAGTCTGCAATGTTCAAAACAACAGATAAAGCCAGACATCTAGGTGTAGTCATGGACTCTGACCTGAGTTTCAACAGTCACATTAAAACAGTTACTAAATCAGCCTACTATCACCTAAAGAACATATCTAGGATAATAAGACTAATGTCACAGCAGGATTTAGAAAGACTTGTCCATGCTTTTATCTTCAGTAGACTGGACTACTGCAATGGTGTCTTCACAGGCCCAAAATACATTTCTGACCTCCTGCTAAATTATTAACCATCCAGATCTCTCAGGTCTTCAGGGACTGGTCAGCTTTCTGTCCCCAGAGTCAGAACTAAACATGGAGAAGCAGCGTTCAGTTATTATGCTCCAAACATCTGGAACAGACTCCCAGAAACCTGCAGGTCCGCTGCAACTCTGACTACTTTTAAATCCAGGCTGAAGACTTTTCTTTTTGTCGCTGCTTTTAATTGAACTATTCATATCTTAAACTGCACTGTAACTTTTATCCATGTATTTTTTCTTTTTATGTTTATTTTATTAGCTTTTCTTTTTAATGACTGATTTTAAATGCCATTTTCTTAATGTCTTTCATTTTTTGTAAAGCACTTTGAATTGCCTTGTGTTGAAAAGTGCTATATAAATAAACTTGCCTTGCCTTGCAGCAGATGGTACAGTCCAGCTCCGTAAACTCCCCTCACAACTGGTGACCTACATTAACCCCTTGTCTTTAACGGGAATCTCTGTGTTTAAAGTACAGGTGGAAAAGATGTTTACCATCGTGACCTATGGTCTTGAACTTCCACATTCCAAACTGAGAGGTGTGCAAGGTTTATGTGTAGGAACACGCATAAACCTGTGTGCTGACACACATTCAAAATGGATTATGGTGTAAAAGAAAAAAAGCAGCACCTTCAAAAACATGATATTCTCCATGTTTATAAATGTGCTGTTAATGCAGGAGCCCACCAGAGTGTAACCCAGCCCTCCCAGTGAGATTGTGCCAGGAACCATTCCTCAAACGGACCCAGCGACTGCTAATACTAGACAACCTGTCATTACTAATCGTTAGCCAGACTTGCTAATGAAAGTGTGGTGCAAACAAACAAGCTCAACATCTGTAAGAAACATTTATGAGAATGAAATTAAAATAAATGTAATACCTCAGGAACACCTGTCTGTTTTTATAAATACCGGTCAAACACAATAAAATGTAGCTCATGAGTAAATATCTCCAATGTCTTTCCTCCATCTGCCAGTATAAAGCCCAGAGCTCACTCCTCAGCTGTGAATATTTCAGAGATCTTAAATCATGGAGACTCGTAACACTGAGCAGGCTTGACTTCCAGCCGGAGCCCTAAACTTGGATAACTTGGCTTAAGCTATCTGCCATCTTGGCCCTTACCAGGATGACAGTTGAGCCAAGTTCAAACTCAAGTGGAAGGAGGTCAGATGCTCCACCCTCCTGGGTCCCAGGCAGTGACATAAGTATTTACGTTGGCCTAAGTGCTGCTGATGTAACCAGATTGGTTAACTGGGGAGACTAAACCACAAAAACTAAATTGTTTTTGTTATCCTTTCATGAACAAATTACCATAATAGCTCATGAATAGTGTTTGGTTTAAATGTGGGTTATAAAACAAACGTTCTCGCTTGTTTATCTATACAGGCTGATTCCCAGCATTGTATTATTTCTCAACCGTAGCCCAAATGTAGACATTTTGTTTAAAAAAGAAGAATTATACACTTGTAATGTTTGATTTACTTGTTATAATTTAACCTTTAATGATTGCAGCATGGAGCAGTGATGACTGAAGCTCATGAGCTGATCAAGCACCATCTGCTGGCCAACACACTACACTGTCTGTTTTAGATCCACTTTTATTCTCCATCTATATCAACAGCTTAGGTCAAAATGTGGATGAAGCTACTTTACATTTTTATGCGGACGATACCGTGATGTATTGTGCAGGTCCCTCCATTAAGGAGGCTGGTGTTAAATCACAGGCTGTTTTTAACATTATTCAGACTCAGCTCTCTGAACTAAAGCTTCTTTTAATAAATGTTGATAAAACTAAGGTAATGCTATTTTCAAAAGCTAAAAAGACACCAGAGCCTGTTTTGGAGATTGTTACTATGCAAGGACAAGTACTTGAAGTGGTTACCTGTTATAAATACCTTGGTATCTGGCTTGATGATTGTCTTACTTTTAAACTTCATGTCAATAACCTGCTTAAAAAGCTGAGGGTTAGGCTAGGTTTCTTTTTCAGAAACAAGTCCTGTTTCTCGCTTGAGGCCAGCTCCACTTGCTTGGAACAGTCTTCAGCAAGAATTGAAACTGAGCAATCTCATTCCTCTGCATGTTTTTAAAGCTAGGCTAAATGAAATGCTCGTTGATACAATGGGCACTTGTAAATGTCTATAACTATGTAACCTGTAAATATAATGTATAATGTCCTTTATTGTTTTATGTTTCATGTGGAACCTATATGCAGCAGGTCTCCCTTGAAAAAGAGATCTATGATCTCAATGGGACCAATCTCGTTAAATAAAGGTTCGAAATTAAATTAAATGACATTTTAAATGATTGTCTAAGCAAGAATGAACGAAACTCATCAGACACAAAGAAACAGTACTTATAATAGGTTGTCTTTCAATTGAAATGACTCTAATTAGAGAACAACACATTGCTTGGTCACAATTCCAGCACCGTGATCTGATGCAATACAGTGTGAAATGATGCAACGTGTCTCTGTGTGTTGCAGTGAGAGCTCTGACCTGGAGGGGGCGCTGGTTGGATGCAGATCGGAGCTTGTTTGATGACAGGCAGCACAGTGGTTTGCAGGGGCTGGATGATGATTGTCTTTGTCTGCAGGGGGGCAGCATGAGCGAGGGGCACAGCTGTAATCAGGGGCTTCGGCTGGATGGAAACCTTTGGGCCAATCTGAATCGGCCTCTTGATTGGCTGAGCTTGTCTGGCTGTTATGTGGATGGGGGGGTTGGGTGGAGTGAGAGAAGGAAACAGTATTCAGGTTAATACAAGCAGAAGTGGGAAGTAGTGGAGTACAAATACTTCGTTACTGTACTTAAGTACATTTGTCTGGTATCAGTACTTTACTCCACTTCTTATTTTTCTGACGACTTTTTACTTTTACTTCTTACTTCTTACATGTTGAACACAAATACCTGTACTTTCTACTTCTTACATTTTCCAAACAGCTGGTTCCTTTAGTCTGAATGTGTGTTTGGTGGCGTGATCATTATTCTTTAGAGTCATTGCGTGCCTATTGATTTGAACACGATCCGTGTATCCATCATTTCCTGGTCTTCTCTAAAGAAAAGGGACCAATGAAAACGTTGTCATGTTGCCGTTGTTCAGCATGGAAACATTCATTAGCTAACAATGACATTATTGTTCTATTAATATAAAGGGAGGTCAGGTACTCTTTAAAACAGCTGCTAGTTATGGGTACTTTTTACTGAAGTACATTTCAAAGCCCATACTTCTTTACTTTTACTTGAGTAAAGACGTTTAGTTAGTACTTCTACCAGAGTATTTTTAAACACGAGTATCTGTACTTCTACTTGAGTAAAGGATGTGTGTACTTTGCCATCTCTGAATACAAGGAAAGGCTGGTTCCAAGCTCAGGTGAAGAAATGTGTATTTTTAGGAGCTAGTTCTTTTCCAACATTTGCCAGTATGTTTTTACTGAGAGAGACGAGTTCTTCTTTGTTCGTTTGGTTAATTGCATCCCAGAATGGTAAAAGTCCAGAGATCAAAAATCCCCACTGGATTTTAAACAAAGCGTAGAAACATATTTGACAGCTGCTGAGCGAGCAGGTGTTTGGTGATGGAGCTGCCTCACCTCGCGCCGTCTGGCTGTTCCTCTTCGGAGCTTTCTTAGCTGGAGGAGAGTTTACAGAATAGCTGCTGGACTCTGAGCAGAAGGAAACAGGAGAGAGCTGAGATTGTGGAGATAGAGCCTCGTCCTGGAGGGGAAACAGAGAACATTGCTGTCTATTAGATATTGGACCTCTTTTTTCTACATCAGATGTGAAAAAAAGCATGGTTGTAATCCTGTGGCAACGTCATGTTAACCCCTTTAACAGTAGCACTGAATCATTTCAAATCAATGTCTAATGGCAACCACTTCAGACATAAATAATTACAAAAGGATTTCTGTTTTTTGTGGGAAATTGTAATATTTGCAACATTCATCTCATTTGGATTTAAAATAATATACAAATGATCATGGTATTATTGTTGCGAGTCTCTGTACCATACACAAAGGTGTTTTAAGGTGTAGAATAACATTTTAGGCCAGGACATCTTTGCAGCAGCGCAATACTTTGTTCAGAATGGCAAAATTGACGAAATTGCACCTCCTTAGATTTGGATATTGTCCATATTGACAATTTGATAACATTCTGATAACTTCATCAACCCTTATACAAAGTTGAATTATTATGACTTCTGCTGCTCAAAAATGCACATTTGTAAGCTGTGTCAGTTTTTGCACAAGGGCCTAATATTGTCATCCAACAGGCTTGTAATAAACACATTAAGTCATAGCAGCCTTTGGGTCATGATGCTAGCCTGCAGTTGTCATTACTCATCAACAACCTTCAAGAAAGTAGAGAGCCCTGTCTGACAAAATACAGAATGATTGCTGTCACATCAGATGAAATATGACTCTAGTGTCCTTGTCAGTATTCAAAGACTCCAGTAGACACATGTGTCCTTGGATTCAGTCAGGGTGATACAGTAACAGAGTATTGGTGCACAGTGTTGGGGCTAGACAAAGATGTAACCCCTGTCCATGTTTTGACACACTGTGAAAACATCTGCCTGCTAAATTATGCTAATGTAGCTAAAGTTGTCAGCACCTCATATTTGACGAAGGGGCGGGGCAGCGCTCAGGCGGGCGGCAAATTATTAACTTGACAAGGTGTTTAAGGCTTTTGTTAATAAGTGTCTAAAGTGTGAATCCAAAAGTGAAGAGCAGCTGTTAATGTTTGCACACCATCTGGATGGAGCTTTTACTTGTCCCAACTGCGCACCAAGAGGGGAGCATATTTAAATACCCACAGCCGATAACAATGGTACACATTTACATTGGAAATACAAGTCAAATACCCAAAAAACCGAGGAGGTCACAGTGTTGAAGACAGTGACTTACTTGTAGGAAGTATGGGGACAGGGCCTCCACAGAGCCAGGGGAGGGGGCGGAGCTCAGAGTGTGAGCAGGTGACAGAGAGTCCACGCTCACCTCACCATCTGGATGCACAAGGACAAAGACGACAACAAATCTGTCACATATAGAGGCTTATCTTCTTAGGCAGAAAGGATTTACTATCACTGCTTATTTCCACACATACATTCAACGATAAACCCTTTCTATATCCTTTGGTTTATTTAGCATAAACCACTGTGTCCAATTTATTCACACTTCAGGGTTTCAACATCTTTTAACTTTTAAATCCAAGCACTTTCAAGAAAAACTAAACTAAAAATGACTCGGGTCATCAAAGCCTTCATCATCACGTTACAATTGTAACTATAAATGCAAGTTGGCAGAATTACTTTATACCCACTTCAATCTATCACACTCCCACACATGCACACAAACACAGGAGACATGTAGCCTAAAGAAGTTCATCTTCACCATGTGATCAAGACTGTCATAGCAAATCAAATCATGAAGCAGCCATGCAAACATTAAATGTGTGGGGGAAACTTCTGAAGCAGTTGGAAACAGGACTCAGAGAGGCACGAGGAGAGCTGGAGCTTTGATGGCAAACACTGACGGTTTATTTGGAGTTACGGCCGGAGAATTGACAAGACAGGTGGTGTGTCACGAGTTGACACGGCGGCTGCCAAACCAATTCTGAAGAACTCTTTCTGTAGCTCGAGGTTTCAACTAGTTCGGAGTGTAGTAATCAACATTCTTCATCAGTGAGACGAAACATTACGGACCCTGAATCTAACTAGAGCTCTCGTCCGTAGGAAAGAATGTGCGCCAGGGAACCTACGTCCTTGAACAGTAAACTACCTCATGGCGGCTTGTGCTCTGTCAGACTGGCAACAACAATGCGCCCAAGCTGCCCCTCCTTAAGAGAGATAGCAGAAATACCCAAGGCCGTAGATCAGTGCCGTGGGAAAGGAGACAGTGAGAAGAGTAACCCTAACCCTAACCCTGATGAACTGTGTCGAAGGTTGAATACCTAATTAAATTATTCCCTAACAAAATGTACAAATGAAAGTCACTTGTTTTGTTTCCTTATATTTCGCACAAATTAAAGGCAATATAGAACTGCTAGTACTCTTTCCCAAATGTAGATAATTAGATTTTTTTGTTATTGTAATATTGAGTTAAAAACAAATGCTTTCAATAATTGGTCTATTGGTTAAACTTAATGCTTCAAGCTTCAGAAAACAAAAGTTTACCTAAGAATATTCTATCAGCCAAATCACATTACACGGGTTACATCATGGAAAATAGAGAGATGGACATTGGAAAGTTCAGACTTTTCTTATTTTATGCTGAAAGGTGATAACCATGTCTTCACAGAAGTCACATGTACCTGTGCAGCTGCTCCCGTCAACTTCCTTCCACGGCAGTATGTCAATGTCAAAGTCCAGGTCTGGACCCTCATTGGCCTGAGACATCAAAGAAACACTTTTAAAACAAAAGACTGGCAGATTGGGAAAAGATGTCTGACTAATGTGCATATAATAATAATAATAATAATAATAATAATAATAATAATAATAATAATAATAATAATAATAATAAATACCGCAATAAACCGTATTTGATTTTGTATTAATTTACATTATTTAATTTCATATTCTGATCTTGTACATATCCCATATTCTATTTACATGTATATAGACTTTTTGCACTACTTTTTATTTATTTATTTGTTTATTATATATGTTGCATTGTTGGAGGAGCTCAGGTCAGAATAATGTCATTGCCATTTCTACACTGTAACTTTGTGCATATGACAATGAATCTTTGAATAATCACTAAAAAAGTTGTTGTTCACTGAGCCATGCATTTGTGACAATTGCAGAAACAGGGACCATTGCCAAGAATTCCTGTTCGTCTCTTAAGTATTCCTGAGTACACCTGACACCTACAACGTAAAACATGCTGTTGTTCCTGTATCACATTTCATTTCCTTACATAATATCATGTTTTACAATGTAAGCTAATCGTGCACCTGCAGCTGTGGCTGTCACCGACGGTTAATAACCACAATTATTTGAGTTTCAGGTTGCCAAAACACATTTGCATACTGAGAGGAAGAACTACTCACATAGCTGCCATGCTGCAGGGCCTGAAGCAGCTCTTCTGCATCTCCCATGTAGTCGAGCTCATCAAACAGGCTAATGTCTGTGGAACAACAAGCATGAAACATCTAGTCAAAATGCGGTCACACAGATAAACAGACAAATCATGGCTTTAGATTTCACATATCATGATTTATCCCAGCAACAATGATATGCACTCATATATCTGTCTGATTAAAACAAATATCCAATGTGGGTATGAACTGGCAAATAAGGATAGTGTAAAGTAATTGACGCTGTTTCTACATAGTTGTGTAACTGTGGGCATTGTGTCCATAATACATGTTTATTGTTAAAGTCGATGCTGATCAAAACGACCAATTTTAACAATTTCCGATAGTTCACATGATGCAACTGTCTAAAAGACAAAAAAATGTAAATAATAAAAACTGAACACAAATAGTTTCTGTAAAATAAATGCTAGGGAAAAATGTAAATAATAAATGTCATGCTCAAATGTTTCTGGCCTATTATTGATAATCAGTCGCTGGTTAATTTGGAGCTGTGTTCAACATGTCGAATGAGATTGGGGGCAAAAATAAATCCTTCGGGTTGGCTGCTCAGCTTCGAAAAACAGCGGCCTAGCTTCAGACAAGCGGCTGACGCAAAGAGAAGATGGCAAACACTATTTTCATTAGAAATATTTATGTCATATGATAATTAGGTACCACTTTACAATAAGACTACCCTTATAAAGGGTTTATGAATAGTTTCATTTTAATTCATTTATTAATTAGGTTGTGAACACTTTATAAATCATTAATAAGCTTTTATATGACATGAGATAAACAGGGCAACTGTGACCGGTTGCTTGCCAAATAGTGAGCCCACATCTATATGCACTGCTAAGTATTATATTGGCTACTTAGCTTACTTCGTCTTCTTCATTAGCCAGCATCCTTGGTATATGTTGTTCACTGAGTTGATTCTCGCTAAGTAGCCAATATAAGGCTTAGTCAACTTGCCAAATAGTGAGCCTGTGTTGATGTTAGAACTGGTTTATAAATGGTTCTTAATGATTAATAAAGTGTTTACAACCTAATTAATATCCTAATTATAACCCCTTTATGAATCCTTTATAAGGGTAGTCTTATTGTAAAGTGGTACCCGATAATTCTAACTGTCGGATATTAGGCTAATTGGTAAGTTAGAATCATAAGTACCACTAAATTCTACTATTTATGTATCAAGTCTACATAATGCCGCTGCCTGGTGGCATCTATCATTTTTCCAACCCAGTTGAGATTAAACCACGCCCACGTCTGCATTAGCCTAGCTTTGCACTACTGCGTCACGGGTGTATAAAGAGAACGCAAATAAAAGAAAAATAATAATAAAGGAAAAGAAAATAAATGTATTTTTTATAATAATAATTGAACAAATAACATATTTTTAAAATATATATTATATATTAATATTGAACGATTAATCAACATATATTGCATGCTATGCATAACTGTGATCTTATCTCACATTTAGAAGCGACTGGAGCTGTTCATCTTCCGTAAGAAAACGCAATCGCCAAGCGGAAGTGGGCGTGGTTAAATCAAAACTGGGTCGGAAAAACTCAAGCCCCTAGGAAGTGCGCAGGACTCAGATGAAAATATCCGTGCTGGCCAAACGGCGGTACTACACTTCCGTTTGGTTGCCAGGCCCGGAAACACTTTTTCCCATTGACTTACATGGGGAAAGAGTGGTCTGTAAATCGTTGGATAATTTTTTTTAAACTAAATAAACTACCCAGTATGAACACTTGTATAGCCCTTATTAAAAACATTCGTTCCTCAAGTTATAATAATGTGCTAATAACGTTATTCTGAGAGTTATTTCCCTCTGCATTATGAACACGCATCTAACCCACGGGACCGTGTATATATATATATATATATATATACAGTGCAATCATTCTTTCATGCTAAATGAAGCTCTGTTGCTTGGATATCACTAGATCCTGTTACAGCGTAATATAAGTAGGCTACATAACGATTGATGTGTACATTAGCATAATTACTAGCTAGCTGCTAACTGCCGCCTCGTTAATATCAAATCCATCATAATAACAAATCATTACCATGCTGTCATGAACGTGCGGTGCTGTTACGTGTACGCAAATTGACGTGCTTGATGTGAACGAGCATTTTGGTTAAAGTTGCGCATGCGCTATGAGCGCACATACGCGTACTTCTCATGCATGCCGGGTAATCTGTGACGTTTCGCTCTCTCAAAAGTTGGGCCATTTTAGCAGCTCTCATAGGAATAAATGAGGCCCAGCCTCCCACGCTGTATGCAGTTCTTATTATACATCCATGAGCCATCCGGTACGGCTTGCGCAGTGCAAATCGGGTGGTCACAGTGGAACTGGTTCAAAATTCGAATTTTGTGCTCGGTCAAAAGTTGTTATTTTATGCATCAGCACCTTGTATCTAAAGTGTATGGTCAGGAGGACCTTAGGCATTTTCACTGTGTGTATTATGTCTAGGCGTATTGCTGGTTATTTTTTCACAAAACAGCAGGTCTCATCCATCAACATACTACAGCGAACGTAGCTAAGCTCAATGCTATCTGTAGATAAGACTCAAAGCACATGATAACAAGATATCTCTTCACGTATGTAAATACAGTCTATGGTAAGTACGAGCGTTGCAACTTGTCACAATATGTAAACTAAATGCACCTTTATGTATACTAATAAATATATCTGATTTGGTTACCTAAATGTTGTTAAACTCTGCTTCACTCTAAGGGTCTGTCTGTCACCTGACGTCAATTTAGCCATGTTAAATACACTACCTATAGTAGCCTACTATAACAGTCACATTTAGCTTGTTTGTATGTTAAAAACCACAGCAATATCGGTATACCTTTAAAACAGTACAGTATACTTTTACAGCCCTACAGTATAAATGTTATTATAAAAGACAAATAAAACCGTAAACAATGCTAGAAATTCAAAAACACCACCTGAAAAATACAACTCACAGCCCTGCCATGTACATGAAATCAATTAATACAACCACACTTATCAAACAAATAAAAAGCCAAAAATAGGTTTTTAGACTTTGTGTCTGTTTAAAGCCTCATTAATGGTTATTATTTACATTACAGAGCAGGCTCAGCAGGTTACATCAGCACATAATTTCCTCATTTACTACAGCTAGCTAACGAAATGCTAACTGTATATGCTTTGACATGAAGTGGATGTAAACAGTACAACATCAACCTTCTTTTTAAAGACAACCTTGTCACAAGAAACAGTTAAGAGTCATATATATTTATATTTATTATGTATATCTGATCTGTTACCTCAATTAAAAGCTAGCTAACGCTTATTTCCTATTTGGGTTAACTTACCCCACTCTCCTCCCTGGTCGATAGACATTATCCCTGTTTCACTATCCATCCCGGGGTCTTTTTGAAGATTTTCTAAGTATAACGCCAAGTTGGTTGACATCTTGTTTACAATTCATGAGTCTATTGTCTCAGAAAAACAAGCGACGGCTCATAGGAATGATTAATGTTGCAGCTGTTTAATGAGGAAATGTCCTGATAGATACACGTCTGACTTAACCGTAAAGCTACGGGTGCCACCGAGGGACAAAAGTGCGAAACCACAGTGTTTGGAATTAACTAGACACTGGTGCTGCCCAGAGCTGGTGCTGCCTAACCAGTCCACTAGGCCGCAGTATACAGTAAGGATACTGCACTGAAGGCTGTTTGCACCACAGTTGACCTCTTCGTTAAAAGGATTAGTGGTGGCACTGAGTTCATGACCGAGCAGAGGAGATGTATTTGAATTGTGCTTAAAAAGTTTGACTTGCTGGTGATTTCTTATTGAATAAGTAAGTCATTTAAATTGCCCCCATTTTGAAAACGTGGCTTTCTTAACTCTTGGAGTATGTTGTTCAGAATCCCTTTATTAGTCCCACAGAGGGGAAATGTATATTGTTACATCATGATAGATAGAGATGATAAGTAAAAATATCACACTGTTCGATAAAAGGGTATGCATATAGTATTTAAAATAAAAGGAAAATGTACAGAAGTACACATTCAGGGTAAATAAGTAAGTTAGCAGTACTTGTAAAAGTAGCTATTAGCAAGTTATGTTGCACAACAGACATTGAGGCTAAATATAAACTGTATATGCAATTTTGCTTAAAAACAATGATTGTAAACTAATGTTGAGTCAAGGATTTCACACATTAGCTTAGTGAGCTAAAGGCCTAAGTAAGAATAAACAGTCTCTTTATGTAAGTAGCACTTAAAAATGTTTGGATTATTCAGAGCTAACATGCTGTTCTGAATTTGTATTCTCTTGGTTAATTGCACTAATTGTGAGCTGAGAGAAAAGAGGGGTCGATACCTGATAGTCTTATTGATTGATACATTTTATTTAAAAAAAAATAATAATAATAATTACAAAACAAAACAAATGTTGCAGTGCATAGTCATGTAAGAGAAATCAAAACAAAAAAAATACATTTACAATAACAGCATTAGCAACATAAACAGTCCCACATCTAGTGTTCGAAAAGGAATGAGAAGAAGTATAATTTATTTAATCTCACCCCCTTGTCCCTAAATGATTTATTTATAATCTATAATCTGCAATAATTATCATTATAATTCATTATTATTGTTATTATTATTATTAATCTGCTTTACCTGTTGATTGACATATATGTACACACACATACATAGTCTCTGATATTCTTGAAATTAAGTCAAACTAGCAAGTGGACTTCGCCTGTTTTCAAGCTCAATAATCAACTTTGGAGCTTGAGTTTTAAACCGGCATGGATCAATTGTTTTAAAGGGGATATTAGTTTAAATCAATTTAAAAAACGAAACTACTGAGTTTACCTGTCAAACCATTGAATCTCATGCTTCATCCATCCTTAAAATGAACATGATTGAAAGTTCTGAAAAACTGTAACGAATGAGATTGTAGTTTCAAAATTCAACCAGTAAGTGTGTCCCATGAAGAGTCCCATGAAGAAAGTTTGATGAAAACCTTTTTAACGAAAACAGGTGTTTATCAGGCAGGGAGGCTCTATTTCAATACACTATAGATTTGCATCATGGGAAGTGTGGTATGCAACCTTGTTCATGTAAAAATCATATCTCTGCCCCAACAGTTATTTTAAAATAGTTCCCTGTGTAATTTTAATTAAGTGCAATTTTTTTTTTCTTCCTTTATTTATACAGATAAATCCCATTGAGATCATTGATCTCTTTTTCAAGGGAGAACTGCTCTAGTAGTTCCACATGAAACATAAAAACATAAATAGAACAAAAGGACATCATCCAGCATCATTTACATAATTATCCATATAACAGGTAACAATAGCTTCCGATTGAGTAGCATCCAACCGAGCTTTAAAAACATTTAGTGGCACCAGATTGTTCAGTTTCCATTTAATTTGCAGACTATTCCAAGACAGAGGAGCTGCGCATCTAAAAGCTGTCTTCCCTAAGACAGTCCTAGCAGTTGGCACATTTAATAAAACCACAGCATTCGATCTCTGGCAATAATTATCTCCTAGATTGAAATCCAAGAGATTTCATATAAAGCTGTCTTCATGACTCTTAAAGAAAATCGCTGGTGTTTGTTGACGATACCTCTGTTGAATCCGAATATTAATAATTTGAACCAGCACACTTAAATGTCAGTGTCAGCTCTCTCTGTGATTATAGAACAAGATGTTTTTGAACTGCGGCTACTGACGTTCACACATATAGATCCTGTGGGTTGTGTATACACTGGATACACACACGCACACACATGACATATTACCGCATATTACACATTTGGCCTAAAGCTAAGTCAGCTTCCTGTTGAATGCATTCCAATAAAATGGCTTCATATCCGCTCTATCCGTAAACATAACTCATCTCATGAGAAAGACGTGTCTGCCGCAGAATAAACTCTCTTCCCCAAGGTATGCTTTTAGACTTTGTGACACACGGTGTGCTAAAAATCAGTGGCTGCACCTAATCCTTCGTGAGCATTTCAGGTCGTAGTGAGATTAACCTGAGTTGGTCCGGCTGATTCCCTGGTTCAGCACCACTCTGAGAGAACAACCCCTAGTCTGTATTAAGTTATTAAAGCAAGGTAACGACTAATATAGAGGTCAGCCATCTGCCTGGAGTCTGCAGTTCACAATATAACATACACCTAATCAACTAATGTAAACTATCTTGTTTCATGAATCAGTGCTTACGTGACCGTGAGACTGTGCACTTTGTTCAAATCCAATGTTGCCTTTCACGTCAAAGTAAAAATGTCAAACGTTCCTTGCAGATCTTTCAAATATAAGCCGTGTGTATAAGGCTTTATCACATGCCCTGGTGGTAATGATAATGCACTCGTATGGGATTGGAGTGGTGTGGTAGTAGTGGTGTGTCTTTAGTCTGCGGATAGTTCACGGCTCATTGTATTGATTGTGTGTAAAGCCCCTCAGCCCAGACACTTAGATTAACAGTTTAACCTGATTTGTTTGGAGAAGGCTTTAACGGAACATTTGGGTAAAACGGATATAAGAGCTTTGGACACATTGGTCATGAAGCTGCTACAATATATTTCATTTATTTGTATAGTTTTTTAGAACAAATTAACCGTAACCCTGTTTATTTTGTTTACAATGAAGCAGAATGTAATCATTATTGCAATACTAACCAAGACTTTTACAGTGTTTTGAATGATAATTCAAGAATGAGGGTTAGGTATGTACAAGAAAAATGTTCGGGGAAGATTGATATGTCAGAAGGATGTCAAAAGAAGTAACTTCAGAATCAGAACCCGTTAAGTAGGTTTCTACATACATTTCTGTACAGGATTTTGCTTTTGTGTATAAAGGTGCTTACATAAACACAGAAAGAGCAATGCCATTTAAAATAAGAGCAAAAATAATTGCAAAACTATTATGGAATAAAGAAAGGTAAGCATAAATATATAAGAAAAAGAAATACAATGAAAATATCACAAATTAATGTGAAGAAAATATGTACAATACATTTGATTTTAATGTGGAATTAAAAGTGTTTGTAATTTGCAAAAATAAAATAATACAAAAATGTTCACAGTACAGATAAGAAAGAGTTTGGAGAGTTCAGATACCAGGATAATTGCAAAGATGTGTATTATTAACGTAACGCATTTAATAAGAAGAAATATCTTCTCATGGCATCATTATAGTAAATGCAATGGGGGGAAATTGGTGACAGTCCTGTTTTAGTTTAACCAATTGCAAACATTCCAAACAATTGTACAATTTAACAGATAATCATATCAAGTAAACAAAACCGCAAACAACATCTGTGTTCTTTTCTGGTAATCTGCTCAGAAGATGTCTGTGTCTTTCTCAAAACACAATTTAAACCCAACTCAAGCACTTAACATTTGGAGCGCTTTCTGTCTGTCATTATCTGAAGTCATGATGATAAAGCATTACCTGCACATTACAGAGATGAAGTGAGGTAAGAAAGAGCACTCAAATCCAATTATTAGCAATCTGTTTTGGCTCGGAACGTTCTACGATCCAACCATTTATGGCTGCTGAAAAAACAAAAACATGTAAAGTTTGGAGCTGATTTTCAGTGCAGGATTGGAAACAGCAACTGTGTGTAATATCTTTACATGATGCCAAAAAAGTGACACTGAGAGATAACGCAAAAAACGAAGATGCACAAACTGTCATAGTGTGTGTGCATTATTACAATTGCTCAATTTTGATTTCTGAGAAAATGTGCTGTGATTTGTGTGTCTTCAATTCTGGTGTTTTGGCCACTTGTGAAAGACAATCTTGTTCTCCCCGGGTTCTTTAAAAATAAATAGAAATAAAGGCCATGCTGTCACACACAATGACCGTAGACAAAAGCCCCCATGCTAGTGATCAGACAATGTAAACCAAATTAGGCAGAAAAGGAGGAGAAAGAAAAGTTAGGTGGTGGTATGTGTGTGTCGCTGGGCTTTTAATTATTTACCACCACACAAATCCATGTCATTTGGCAGAGGTCTGTTAGTGTGACGACAGCCTGTTTCCAATCAGACGTTGATTTCGGCAACATGTTTTTCTTCAGAGAAACGAAAACAGAGTTCATCTAGATGTTGAAATAGGGTCTGGATATTTTTGTGCAATTGCTTTTTTTTTTTTTTTTTAATACTTAGAATACTTGACATGCATAAACAGGGAAGAAGTATTCTCTGGTGAACCACTAGCAGTGAAAAGGAGCGAGGACAACGAGCTTCTTCTTCTGAGCAAAGAGAAACCCCTTTTTGCAGAAGGCTGTTCGAGCTACATTTCATCTTTGTGTGCCAGATTGATGACCTATGAGATGGATGATGTTCTGTAGTGCTGTGTAGCATTGTCTTATCCCGCCCGACACAAAGAGGGGGAACACTTATCATCTCAGGCTTATGTATGGAGCAGGGGGCAGGGGTTGTCAGAATTGTGAAGAGGGTCCAGGAGGGTTGGGGGTGGCGGGGGTCCCCCAGATAAAGCGTGGTGGAGATGGGCTAATGACAGCGGAGGCAGATGGAGAAGGCCGTCTCCCATGACTACGCAGCCAAAAACCTCCATCCTGACGCCAGAGAAGGACGGATACAGAAAGGGAAGGCGAGAAATAGAGGAAGGATGCCAAAATTAGAGAGAAAAGTGAAACAAGATCTGGTGTGTGTGTGTGTGTATGTGTGTGTGTTTGCAAGCCAATCTCCATTATGGAGTGCTGTTTTAAGGTGTTTTTAAACAGGCAGGTTATTGTTTGCGTTAGCCTTTTAGCTGCACGGTGACTCGCTGGTGGCCCGGTTAGAAGAGCTTGGTTTAGGATTAGGCTTTGGGACATTGTTTGGTGGGAATGGTGGTGTGAATACAAAGGGATTAGTGCAAAGGGTTGCTTCATTGACTGTGAGTTTGTATGTGTGTGGGGGGTGGAGGGTGCTGAAGTTGATGGATGAATTGAATGGCCACCAAAAGAAAACATTTTGCTCTAATTAGGCAAAAACTAAATAAAAAAATGGCGGGGGGAAATCAATAAAATGTGATAGAAACAAAACTGTTTAAACGACATAGCAAACGTTATTGATGTTGTGACTTATTATAAAAGAGCAATTAAATATGAATAAATAAACTGTAAAAATGTGGATTCAATTTTTTCAAAGGGCCACCGCATGAAAAGAGAAAAACACACATGTTTTCCTGAGTTCCCACGTTCCTTTCCTGATGCATGGAGAGGAAGAAAAGCCCTACCAGAATCACCTCAATGCCTTGAACCATGTGCCACCATTAGGGATACACAAAGAGAGATCTGACAAATGACCGTTTTAACGTCCCTCTTTGACTTTAATGAATTTATACGTTATCTGGCCCCCTAATGGAGACTGCGGTGGAGGGGCTGGCTGCAAGGCTATAACAAATGAAAAGCTCTGATTAGTGTAGAATGAGCTGAGAAAAAAATGCCATTCATCTTGGTTAGCATCCTCCTGTGCTCTTTTATGGGCCGCTGTTACAAGGACGGTGGAGCCGGGGTTGGCTGTCCCATTATCGGCCGCAGAGTGGTCAGCGGCCCGGCGTTGACGGAGCGTCTGCCCGCTCCGCAGTGCAACGCTGTGAATGCCTCAATGCGGCTTGACTCCTGAATAACCTTCCGAGGGACCGGGAGCCTCACCCCTGCATGACCCCACTGGAGAGGGGTGTGGGGGGACTCCGGGGGGTACCCAGACCAGGACTCCCACTAGCAATAGGTAAACACTGGAGGGATCCCCTCAGAAAAAGACAGCAGGAGAGTTAAACAGTCAATTTAGATTTATAAGCCTTAAATTGGAATAGATTTATCAATTATAAACCTTAAATTGGAATAGATTTTAAGCAATGCCTGAAATTAGATTGTTTTGGTTCAATAAAAGGCTACATGTTCTCCTCACACTAGCTAAAGGTGAAAACTGGAGAGATCCCCGAGACGCAGAGTAGCCTATAAACTGTGTACATTTCCATTTTTATATGCATTTAGTTATAATACATGTTAAGCAATGCCTGAAATTAGATAATCGCATAGCCTAAGCTACATATTTGAAATGATAATTTGGTAGCTTTCTTCTCATACCCACACTAGCAATATGTAAACACTGGAGAGATCCCCTCAGAGAGAGACTGCATGAGTGTAAAAAAAGTGTACATTTTTAAAGCATTCACTTATAATAAACATGAACTTATATGAATATATTTTATCTGGTTAAATAATAAGATACATATTTTTAAATGATCATTTGAAAAGCAGCTTTCTTTTCAAATTAACATTTCAGGAAATGTAACACAACATGCAAATATTGACATTAAATGTTGATCACAATCAGTGAAAAAAAAAATCCCAACTAGATAAAAGCAAGCCTTATTAGGTTATTAAATATAATCTAAAATGATATAAATATGCTATTAAAACTTGCATTACAATTAATGTTTAAATTAGCTTTTTAGACTTGCTGGCTGCAGTGGTTTTCAGTATTGAGTGAGATTTTTTCAGATTCTTCTGCGAGAAAAAAAACACGTTGCATCTAAAACCACCACCATTTTTTTTCTCTCTTTCCTTTTTTTAGTCGTGATTCCAGGAACTAGCCTAACATTTGACTGTAAACACATTGCAACACGGTGTGTCTGCAGGAGGAGATGTTTCGTCATGATCGTGTTGGAGCTTGATATCAAACCCTGTTGTCATTGGGAGAAGCCCTGTTTGGCCGCCCCCCCCCTCGCCGGGCCCCTGTGTGGAGCCGCCTCGCAGAGTTCAGTCGGGCTGGGAGAGGAATGCGCTGGGATGCGGAGCAGCACCGACTGTTGGAAATCGACGCAACAACTCGCACAGTATGGAAAGCAATGATCCGTATTTACACCTCAGTAAGTACGCCCTCGACGGTTTATTTTGAGCCCAGTGTGGCTGCTGTGCTCCCCGCGAAACTGCTGCATTTTGTTTTGACTTAACAGAGAGGGTTTGTTCATGGCGTCTTCTCTCCAGCCTGCGAGCTGTGCGGACTTTAACCACCGTCTGTGAATCCGTTGTGTTGTGCTACTCCCTGTGTTAATAATCGTTTTGCAACTGTGCCAATTGAAACGAAAGCCAAATACAAAAGTCAGGTGATCTTGGTTGTGCCGGTCAGACAAGGTCAGAGGTTGGCACTTTAATTGCGTTTATGTAATTTATGGTGCTTGTCGCGCGTCTCTTGCTAAACTGTTTCAGACAGAAACACTATTTATTGGTCTGGGATTGCCCTTCAGATCCACAGAGAAAAGCATGGTAGGCTACAAGCGTTGAGAAATGGCGGATAAACAAACTTGTACTTTGTGGTAAAACAACAAGACGCGCCCAGGTCAGCGCTGTGTTCGGTGAATGACAGCATGATGAGATTTTGCTCAGTAAAGATGAACTCTGACT
This sequence comes from Pseudochaenichthys georgianus, assembly GCF_902827115.2. Lineage (NCBI taxonomy): Eukaryota > Metazoa > Chordata > Actinopteri > Perciformes > Channichthyidae > Pseudochaenichthys > Pseudochaenichthys georgianus. Next base: position 5,051,709 of record NC_047506.1, on the reverse strand, counting down.
GGCTGACAAATGTGCCCTTGAACCAGCTGATTGCCATTTTTATATTTTTTATAATCATGATTTTGGTTCGTGGGACTCTATGGAGTTGCAACATGTGGGCCACACACTTTACAAATCCTACTTACAGTGAGCTCCATAAGCTCCAGGCCTGATTTTCTAAGGTAAATCTTTTTTAGATTAGACTATCTGGATTGAATCTGGGGCTGTGAGAGCTTCACTGAGTCACACACTATATGCATCATTTATCATGTGATGTTTTTTTCTCTTCCTCAAAGATTGTCAAACCCCTCTGCAGGAGAGATATACCATGTGCTCCTAAACCACTGTCTTCTGTGAGGGGGGGGGGGGGGGGAATAATAATGATGTGGCTTTACCAGGAGACATCTAAAACTGGTATTTGAAGATAAAACCGTGCAAACCCCTTTATGTTATCACGGATATCTCGGCACCATTTTGAGGGGCTGGAAATTGTTTCCATAATGAATGTGGCTCCCAGGGGAGGGAGACAGACATCTGGATGGGAGAAAATGCAGAGGGGAGCTGCAGGAGTAACAGAGCCGCCCCCCCCGGGCTACAGGCTTTCTTCTCTGTCTCTAAAGACTGACTCTGATCAGACAGCAGTGGCATCTCAAGTGTTATGTAGATCAGGACAGCATCAGACCAGTGCATCAGTTTGTTCATGCTTTATTATTAAGTATTAGGGCTACAACTAACCCGTCTTCCCATAAAAGATACATCTGCACGTGATTTTCTGAGTAATCAGTTCATCTTTAAATTCTGAGAAAATAATGACAAGAGTCTGAATGTCTGTCAGTCAAAAACCCCAAAGACATCCACTTTAATATAATGAAACCTAAGAAAGCAGAACATCTCCATGTGAGAGGCATAAAACAACATTGCTTTAACAATGAATTTCTTATCAAAATGAACTGGCAATTATATTTCTTTCCGTCAATCAAAAGATAAGTAGAATTATTGTTGCTGATTTGTTAGATGTGTGTGAGTCATGTAGTCTCCTGCTGATACATACATCTCTGTTTACAGCTAGAAAACCCTATGCTGCTTTGCAACATTTCACTAACACACTATAACTTTGCTGGTCAGCGAGGCCTTTTTAAATACATTTCCTGGTCTATATGACGTTTTTCAAGTTAGAAAGTATCGAAAGTTATCATTATAAAAACAGCTCATCTCCAAAATCTGATTAATGTTGGTTTCAAGAATGTTGTTGTTCCATTATGGTCCAACAGAAATGCAGCTTTCCCATCCCACAATTACTTGCAATCTGGGGCAAATGTTAAATATTTGTAATTTTTCTTTCTTCTGTCTCAAAGTAATGGTAATAAAATGCTATCAGTTGAAACCATATAAAGACAGTTCTTATCTTTTAGGGCATACATCTTGTAAAAGCTTGCAGTCAAACCACTAAGCTGTTTCTGAGTGAAAGCCACAACCACTATTTTCATTTGTTCTTGTTGTGTCTCTGTGTTGGCCACCAAGTATGATTTATGATGTATTTTTGCATCAACACACCAAAATATGTATGAAAACAGATCCATAAACATGACTCCCTTCTTGAGTGTGAGAGGAATGAATCTTTAATTAGTATGCGGCCAAGGCGAAGAAAACTGATGATTGTGTTCGGATTGTTTCGAGCTGCACTTTTCCCAGAGATGTTGTGTTTCAGCAGGTTTGATGCAGGCTTTAAGTAGAATCAGCATTTTTCTCTGTAAGCACTTCAGCATTTTTTTCCAATTTTCTGCCAGTGGAAGTGATTCTAGACACGCTGACTAGCGCCCACTTGCTAATTTTGACAGTAAGAATATTTTTAGCTTGCAGATCGGGGGAAGTCATGGCAAAAAGAAGCACGGGGTGGGAGAGGGAAGGGAGCAAAAATAAAGGGGAAGTGTGTTTGGGGGGGGGTTGGAGAAAAAGGTCACTCGAGTTGATGTTAACTCTCATCACTTGCCAGGGGTCAGTGATTCACCTCTAAGGACACACCGAGAGGCAGAGAAGGACACACACACACACACACACACACAACACACACACACACACACACACACACACACACACACACACACACACACACACAACACACACACACACACACACACACACACACACACACACACACACACACACACACACACACACCACACACACACACGCACACTTATGCCAAAACTTCACAGCTGCATACATACACAGCCCCTATGTCCTTAGCTTAATGCACGGCGAAATGTCACAGTGATATCATGTGACTTAAAGAATGTGGGTGGTTCTATTAGACGGTGAAGTGCCGCAGTATTAAACCGGCTCTCCGACAGCTTTGACCTCCCTCTTCTGCAGTTAAATAAACCACACAGGTAGAGGGGTGTGGCTCTGCAGATATTTGCTCAAGAATTCAACCAGCAGTGCCGCCACATGAATTAGCACACAATGCACACAATGGGTTTATTCCCAGGCCCTTTTTTGATTGAGTGTGTGTTTTCATGTGTCTGTGTAAAAGAGGCTTCTCGTCCTGACTGTGTGAGTGGGTGCTAATTGTGAGAACAGGATGAGGGGAGAGAAGGAAGGAGGCCATTCTCTGGGCTAATTGCCAGTAATTAGTCATTAGTGAAGAAGGTCAGAGCCTTGATTTAATTCCAGCTTTAATCAAGCAGGAGAACCTTGAAAGGCCCTCTTGCTTGAGGGCTGCAGCGGTGTTAGGTTATGAGATGTTTATAGCTGTTTCCGTGCTAATTATGCAGCAACAACATCAATGCCACACATGGACGCACAGCAACTCTAGTTTTCCACGCGGTGAACATTAAACATCCCTCTGATCTTGAGCATCCCTTTCAATGTGCTTTTAATGAATGCATCAATCGCTAAGGCATAACAACAACATATATGTTTGAATGCATTAGGGTCTCCTCCTTCTGTGTAGGAGGAACAAGAGGAAGAGGAAAAAAACATACTTTATTATGGAAATTACTTTTTTTTCACTCTGTTGTGTTTACAGACTTGATATACACGAACAGAGGATATGCATGCACAAACAATACCATGCAGGATATGGGAGTTGGCAAAGCGACGAGGCAGCCAGTTAGCGGGCGCCCATAGCAGTTGGGGGGTTAGGTTCCTTGCTCAAGGGTACCTCGGCAGTGCTCAGGAGGTGAACTGGCACCTTTCCAGCTACCAGTCCACACTATTTTTTCCCGTCTGATCGGGACATGAACCAGCGACCCCTCGGTTCACACGTCTTTTTTTCTCGTACTCCCTGTGCTGCAGCCCCTCTTTTCACCCTCCGTCTGAAACCAGAGCCCAGTCTGCTTTGATTGGTTAGCTGGCCGGCTCTGTTGTGATTGGTCAACCCCTTAGAGATGTACCGATATCTAAAATACTCTCAGATGGTTTTATGTTATGATAATATTGCACTGTGTTATTGATTCATTAACATGTAAGCAGTATTTAAAGGTAGGGTAGGTCATTTTGGAGAAACCAGCTCGAGCGCGCTAGAATTTGAAAGTACGCAGCCGAAAAAAATCTGCCCCTTCCTTCAGACTTCCTCACAGAGCTCCTCCTCCAACACACACGAACGCGCACATGACCAATGAGGGCACGAGATAAGTTTGTGCCCAGATGGAAGGCTGACAGGCAGGTAGGCCATCCAGTTACTTTAGCCAGGCCGGCTCAGATGATTGGTCGTTCTTTTTACAGCGCCACGGCTTCCACAGATGACATTTTTTGATGTATTGTCAAAGCATTTAATGTATTCATTTCTATCGGGACGTTAAGAGCATTCCATGGAACATAACAAAAAGTGTTTCTGAAGTGAACCTTTAATGTCGTAGTTTGTTGAAGTAGAGCTCATTCTACTTGTCTCATATTGCTTCAACAAAGTCCGTCCATTTCCTTTGTTTGCCTTTGGAACATTTCTCAATGCCCCCCCAGCTCTGTTGGTGGTGTTGGAGTTTGTACCATGTTATCTTGATTCTGGGGTCCAGTGTAATGCAACTCCTATGATTGCTTTAATGCCATTTCTGAGTACATGGCCAAACCAGTTCCACCGTCTTTCATTTAAGTATGTCATATTGCGGGGTGACTGTGAAAAGGTTATCATCCGAGATGGTCAGATCAAATGTAGGAATCAAGTTTGGAAGGGAATATGTTGTAACCCTAACCCTGCTGATATTTATTTATACACTGATCATAGGTTTTGTATGTGGAATCCTAATGTAGCTTACTAGTAAATTGTTAAAGTCTTTAAAGATCTAGTATAAAATAGCATTTGAGATAAACACTCAACAATGGAGACATGTGTAAGTGAATGTAATTACTGTGTGTGGTTAAACAACGTCCTTCGAAGGCGAAAACCAAAAGAAAATAAATCAATTCTCTGGATGGATTGTTTGCTTGACAAAGAAAGGACTCCGTCACCTTGGGCTGTTGGGACTTGTCATGAGCATTTGTCATGTTATTATAACTAAACAATAAGTCACTTCATATAAATAAAGAACAGATTTATTACAAAGGAAAACAATTGTGCAACTTAATACCCAACTATAAGCACCATGGACCACATTGACACCGTAAATCTGATGGGCCTGATGAGAGGAGCGTTATGGCTCGGTGAGTTGCTCTGACGAGTCAGAGGGTCCATGGGTCCATGCAGTAGCTTTAATGGCAGCAACAGGTAAAAGCTTAGAAAATGATGTCTCATTAAATCCCTCCATTAAGAGACGTGAAGCATACCTCGCTTGGCTATTTTGAGTTTCTCTTGAGTGCCCTTTTAGTGTGTGTGTGTGTGTGGTGTGTGTGTGTGTGTGTGTGTGTATATACTAGCATACTATACTTGTGGGGACCTACACTGTTTACATGTCACGTGTGGGGACTCGCCTCCCTTATGGGACAATTGGAGGTCCCCTTGAGGGCAATCGTTAATTTTAGGTGAAGACTTGGTTAGGTTTAGGGTAAGGTTAAGGTTAAGGGTAAGGGTTAGGGTTTAGGGTTAGGCATTTGTTGGTTATGGTTAAGGTTAGGATAAGTCTCCAGGAAATGCATGTAAGTCAATGTAATGTCCCCCTGAAGTGATGTATACATGGCGTGTGTGTGTGTGTGTGTGTGTGTGTGGTGTGTGTGTGTGTGTGTGTGTGTGTGGTGTGTGTGGTGTGTGGTGTGTGTGTGTGTGTGTGTGTGTGTGTGTGTGTGTGTGTGTGTGTGTGTGTTGTGTGCCGCGCACCCACATGCATTAATACAGCACAGGCACACAATGCTGTTTGGAAGAAAACAACATGTTTTTCTGCCTTAATGCTGTTTTTCATTAATATTCTTTTACGACTGCCTTTTCCCAATATATCTTTCCAACTGATATGTTGCATTCAAATGTCCTTCCTGTTCAAAATCACGGCTAGTAGCAACGAGGGGGAGCGCGTAAAAAGAAACGGTGTCCTCTTGAGATCTCCTTCTCTGTTTCAGTATCAACGCCTAGAAGATGAATCATTTGTAGACATAAGTAGACATGACACCAATTGACAAAGCAGTGGTTAGATTATTAGTCAGTTCATATTAAACTTTCAAGAGTGTGCCAGAAATGTAAGTTTGCCAATTGTCCTCCTCTCACGTCTTCGATGACACATCCATGAATGCTAATTCAGGCTCTCAAGGTTAATTTGGCGTGTTTGATTTGGGCCATGACACATTATTATAACACGGCATGCATTTAAGAAGGACTGTATTATTTGAGCTTCTCCCTGCGGATTTGTTCACTCTGAATGAGCAGCAGCGAGTGTCTCTTCTCCTTCTCCGGCCTCCCTTCTTCTCGCCCAGTCCCTTGCCAGCTTGCTGTCCCGGAGTGAGATCAGGTTACTGGTGGCCCTCCTTCAAGCACTGTATAGACATCTGATCCAGCCTCATGCAGGTGCACCGCACAAGAAAACTCTGTTGAGTCATGGAGCTAATAGATGCACACATGTCGGCGAAGGCTTCTCAAGTTTGAAGTGCTATCTTTTAATCCAAATGTTCGTTTCCCAAGCCTGGGGGGTAGATTGGGGGCGAGCATTTGATAGGATGGCAGGATAGATTAAAAGGAGCAGCTGCAGACTACAATCAGTGCCAATTTTACATTTACTGGCTCGGGCTATTATCTGGTGATGATATGACTTACATCCATTGCGAAGTGCAGTATGTATGCTGCATCTGACACTGGTGACCAACGTTGAGTTGCATTTTATCGCTGTTTTTTAAAGCTGATGAAACATTCAGACAAAAATTAGAACCATCCCCGCCTGCAGCTTATTTAGGTTCGCTTGGTGTTTGTCATGTATTGTTCTTCATTGCCTTTAAGGTATATTTTTGGCCTGGGCTTGCATCTGGGTTTTCACTTTGCTCCTTGTTTGCTTGAGCATCCTCGAGCTCTGAAACAGACCATTCCTGACTTCCTGGAATGCTATAACACTTGTTAAACACACAAACATACTAACAATGTGCACTTCAACATGTTACAACAGAACCATTAGGCATGCATGCTTGCACCACTATTTCTTGGCAAAGGGGGAAACCGTCATGTGGGAGATAGACAGAATTATTTAGCCTTTGGCCACTTAGTGTCACTTCCTTTCTCACATCCTATTTATACCACTGTGACTAATACATGTGACTAATACATGACAAAAGGGCAGGAAAGAAGAAATTGACACATAAAAGTGTCGTACTGTCTTCCCACGCCCTCCGGTCTTGCTGCCTTTTAAGAAGGAGTAATGTGAAACTGCTGGTGGTACGGTACACGTACACCCACATAATCGCCCTCTCCTCCCGTGCCAGACACCCTGTTCTGTCACTACAACAGGTGTCTCTGTACAGATAGCTTTACCAGAGAGAGAGAGAGCGAGAGAGAGAGAGAGAGAGAGAGAGAGAGAGACGGTGTGTGTGAGTGAGCGGTATAAGAGCAGCAGTCTCTCAGTAAACAGTTCCTGTGGGATTGATCTCTGCGGAGGGATAATCTGTGTAATCCTATAACCGGCGCCGGTGGTCTCCGCCTCTTTTACGCTGCACTAACGGCACGCCCCTTTCCAACATCGACCCGTCTGCTCGGTCCTGAAAAGTACACACATCATTCTTTTTAGTTTGTCACCGAGCCAACACTCGTGTCTGAGTCCTGATTCGGAGTGACTGCCGTCTTGCCAGCGCCACTCTTGCCCCCTGAGACATGTGGCACCCTGTGGCATCACCCACACCTGGAGGCAGCTCAGGGAAGGAGAGTTTTGGACACTGTGAGTAGTTGAGTGAGTTGTCTGGCATGTGTGTGTGTGTTGTTGGGTCAGAACAGAGTGCATATGGCGGTGTGTCTGCACAGCTGTTGCACTGTGATTTTGCACAGCATTGGAGCACGTAATGCTAGCGCTGCACAATTGCACTACATGGTAAAGCCTCTAATTCCTGTCCACTCTATGGACAAGTTGAATGTATTTCTGCAGCCGGAGAAACCTGCAACAAACAGAAAGATTTGTAAACGTATTGCCTTTTTGCTTTTCCATATAGATAAATCCTCATTGTGATACATTTCTCACATTGCTCCAAGGACTATATTTTGGTTGATTGCATCTTTAAGATACATGTGTCATCATCTTATCGACCCCCAGCAGCTCTGTTCCTATACTTTCTAAACCCATTGCTTCACGGTAACCGACTGTGACAGGTACAAGGCTTTGCGGTTGCTTGTGACTCACTCCAGTTCTCAGATGTGGTCAGCGAGGATGCCACTCAACTTAAAAGGACGCTTCCAGCTCACATTGCCGTGTCCTTCACTATCAGTTTTTCTCTCAACACTTGTCCCCTCCCCATCCTGCTTTCTCTCTCTCTCTCTGTCCGCTGTCTGCCACCCTGCATGCATCCTTCCATCAACGCTCGCTCTGATAAGCTTTTTCTGCTTTTCCCCCTTCCTAAGTGTATAGAGGTGTTGATGTGAGCTCGCTTGCACACATACTGTAGTCGCCATATTAACTGGCTCACTGTGTGTGTGTGTGTGTGTGTGTGTGTGTGTGTGTGCTGTGTGTGTGTGTGTGTGTGTGTGTGTTTACATGTGTCTCTTCAGTGTCAAACTTGAGGATGTTCATTCCGTCCCCATTTCTTGTCTGATGTAAGGGTAGTGGAAACACTTTCAACACCTTTTCAGATGAATAATTCTGTCCACATCTCATCTGTACCCCAGTGTGAACCATCCACACTAATCCTCCCCTGCTGCATGTACATGATGGACATTTTCTGTTCTGATCCCTCCACTAAAAGCACAGCGGGGCAAACAGCTGTGATTACAACCATAAAACTCATAGTCACTCTGCAATAATATGGACAGAAAATTAAAGCAAGGATAATCCTTTTGATCTCCCATTGAATCCTACAAATATTGCAGTTTCATAAAAGTTTAAAAAGTTTGTATATCGCGTAACCAATTTTAGTTGAACAATGCCGAACAAACAGCTTTGGTTCGGTCCACCTGTCTTTGTCCGTCATCCTTGTACGTAACTGCCAAACCAAAATGTTCCCAAACCTGAGACTTCAATGATGCTGTAGGATTTTCGAGCTCAACTTTATCTGCGTTCGCCACTTCGACAGTTCCTCAAACTACTGACAACATTTGAACGCATCCCTGTGACCAGCTCTCATAGTATGCCTCTCGTCCAATGAAATGACTTGGTCGCTCTATGACGCGTTGAACACAATGTGAGCAAATTACAGAGATTACTTCCAAAAAGTTGTTCACGTTCTCAATTGTTGACGTTTAACGTTTATATTAGTCGGTACACTTCGGTACACACGTGTATACCGAATATTATTTATTTTTTATTTAACCTTTATTTAACCAGATAAAAGCATTGAGATAAAATCAAATTTTCAATGCTGACCTGGCCAAGAAGGCAGCAACGTTACACATAACACAAACATAGAGAACATAAATATATAGGAAGACGTATACCTTTACACCCCTAATTAACTGTAACGGCCCGTCCACACGGTGGCGTGCGTTGAAGTTTCAACGCTTCTGCCCATTCACTATGAATGGGGTGACGTCACACTTTGCCGAACTGCATTGTGGGAGCGTCGCTTCGCTTTGTTCGCTTTGTTCGCGTTTTGCTCGCTGCAAAAGTTGGCAATGTTCAACTTTTGAAGCTTCGATGGAAGTGTCAGCCAATCAAATCATATGCCAGTACAAGCTCTAGCCAATCAAACCGCGTGGCCCTTGTGTCCGGGCGGGAGATTCATGTGATTGGTTGTTGGTTGAGTTTCAGACACGCCCACCTGCAAGCTCAACGCACGCCGCTTGTGTGGACGTTGCGTAATTAAAGAGATTATGGTTTGTATATTGACTTTGGTGTCTGTCTATGCAAAGTATAATGTTAAACTCGCCTATGTAGAGCCTTGATTCTACTTGTTTGATTCATGAAGTAATCAGAAAAATAACCTGGACGACGAAAAAACAAGCAAACGATTCATGTTGGGGTTTTTTTCCAGCTTATTTCTGAGTCTCACACTTGTAGCTGTAGAAGTTAATAAATCCATTTATTTTAATTTTATTTTAGCTTTATTTAACCAGGATTGGTCTCATGAGATTACAAATCTGTTTTTCAAGAGAGTCCTGGCCTTAAGAATGGTTACAGCATAGTACAGGACTATTTAAAAACACACAATCACAACACAGTCATACACCACGTTTATCCAAAGCATTTACAGACACAGTGGCTTGCTTCAAGGGACAGTTCATTTTATTTTTTCATTTCAATCTTTATTTCGAACAGATAGAAAAAATAACAAATAAAAAATAACAAATGTGAAAACAGAATACCGTATTGTTAAAATACAGTATTTATCCCACATTTCATGATAATATTATATATTCAACAAAAAAAGTCTTCATATTAATAATAATAATATATAATGTGTCCGAAAGGGAGCAGGAGGAAGCAAATGCTTATTAATTCCCACCCTTTACTTGATCAATGATTGTCCTTTAAATCATTATGCAAGTTATTCCTACTTACATTTATATATACACATGCATATACAATAATTTCTCATCTTCAATCACCTCTCTTCATTCTCATAGTTTTCCAAAAAAGTGTTTCTGCACATCCTTTTAAACTGAATTATGCTTGTGCTTTGTTTTGACTCCTGCTCCAAACCATTCCATAACATCACCCCACAGATTGTTATACTCATACTTCTCAGAGTTGTTCTGACCTTGAGTAGTTTAAAATGTAGATTTCCTCTCAAATTATACCCACTATATACAGTTGAAAATGAGTGTAAGTTAAAGGGGTAAAACATGCAAAGCCGGTCCTTTTAATGCCTTCTTAGCAATGCGAGCACCAATTATATATAGATGGCAATGTAGGTGCGTGAATCGATCCACCAACACATACCGTAGGTCTCTAGACTGAAATATTGCAACACCTTTAGATGGATTGCGAGGACATACCATAAGTTCAGATATCCCGATAACTTTGACCTTTCCTCGTGTGGCACCATGATCCGAATCCAAGGCACTGTCTACTACAAATCTTAGATTGAGTTGTACTTTTAAATGTACATTTTTGCACATAGTTTAGATTCCCTGACTCCCTGGCAAAAGGTTTCTGGGGACATATTACTTTTATTCGGAACAACTATGCTCTTACAGCAAATGTATATTCATCTGTATTCTTTGGCGGCAGTCTTAGCAACCAATGAAATGCATGATATTGGCCGTTTCCAGGTTAAGGCAGCCTACCAGGGCCCAGTAACACCCATACTTTCCATTCACGGATGTAAGCAACACATTTGGAGTAGCTTCAGATAAACAGCTCACGTGAAACCTCTCAAGTGGTGGAAACAACTTGTTGGTCTCATGCATTCATTTGAGGAAGATGTTCAGTCTCCCATTTGTTCCATAGACCTTTTTGTCATTCCTCTTTAAGTAAAGCCAGAGCGGTGGGTGTTTAGATTGCATGCTTCAAGTACTTCAGTATGTATAAATCTGTTTCCATTTATCAGGACGACTTTCTTTCTCTTCAGCTCAGGCAAATATTTAGCATTTGAATTATTAAGTCCTCTTAATGTTTAAATGTGTTCCTTATATTCAGTCATTAATACTAAAGTGTATCTTTGTCCGTTGTAGGACATCATTTATGTCCAAGTTTTCACATGCCACAAGTTAACTGTAGATACTAAGCTGATTATGTAGTAGCTGACTATCTAGGATCTTATCACCACATCCAAGGTCAGTCGCTTGTGTGTGTGTGTGTGTGTGTGTGTGTGTGTGTGTGTGTGTGTGTGGGTTGTGTGTGTGTGTGTGGTGTGTGTGTGTGTGTGTGTGTGGTGTGTGTGTGTGTGTGTGTGTGTGTGTGTGGTGTGTGTGTGTGTGTGTGTGATGCTAGGTCTGCAGTGGGCATTCAGTCTACCTTTGTGTTTGTTTTCCAGGGACTGCTTGCTCAGCTTGTTCTGTCTCTCTGTTAGCTCTTGTTGTTAAAGCTCCAACCTTTCTTATCGCTTGAAAAACAATCTGTATCTCGTCCCTGTCTCAGCCCTGGCCTCAAAATCAATCCTCTGCCTGTGTCTGTGCAAAAAGTCTCCAGTGTTTGTGAATGTGAGGACACGACAGCCACAGATGATGTACTTTATGTTCATTAGCTTGCCTGGCATTTTCTGGGGCAAAAAAGTATTTAGTCAGCCACCAATTGTGCAAGTTCTCCCACTTAACAAGATGAGAGAGGCCTGTAATTTTCATCCTAGGTATACCTCAACTATGAGAGACAAAATGAGAAAAAAAATTATTTGCAAATTATGGTGGAAAATAAGTATTTGGTCAATAACAAAAGTTCATCTTAATACTTTGTTATATAGCCTTTGTTGGCAATGACAGAGGTCAAACGTTGTCTGTAAGTCTTCACAAGGTTTTCACACACTGTTGCTGGTATTTTGGCCCATTCCTCCATGCAGATCTCCTCTAGAGCAGTGATGTTTTGGGGCTGTCGCTGGGAAACACGGACTTTCAACTCCCTCCAAAGATTTTCTATGGGGTTGAGATCTAGAGACTGGCTAGGCCACTCCAGGACCTTTAAATGCTTCTTACGAAGCCACTCCTTCGTTGCCCGGGCAGTGTGTTTGGGATCATTGTCATGCTGAAAGACCCAGCCACGTTTCATCTTCAATGCCCTTGCTGATGGAAGGAAGTTGTCACTCAAAATCTCACGATACATGGCCCCATTCATTCTTTCCTTTACACGGATCAGTCGTACTGGTCCCTTTGCAGAAAAACACCCCCAAAGCATGATGTTTCCACCCCCATGTTTCACAGTAGGTATGGTGTTCTTTGGATGCAACTCAGCATTCTTTCTCCTCCAAACACGTCTAGTTGAGTTTTTACCAAAAAGTTCTATTTTTGTTTCATCTGACCATATGACATTCTCCCAATCCTCTTCTGGATCATCTAAATGCTCTCTAGCAAACTTCAGACGGGCCTGGACCAGGGTTTCCGTTAGCCGGTAATTACCGGTTTTTAGCTGGTAAAATTTATAAAAAACCGGTAAATTCAAAACCTGACGGTCAAAATGTCTGGTAATAATTAGGGAGGCTCCGATCGATCGGCCGCCGGTCATTATCGGCCGATATTCACTCTTAATAGTTTGATCGGTGCTCTCTATAAAGGCCGACCAGGAGAGCTGGATCTGATCGATATGGACAGAAACGCGAGTGAAGTGTAACCGGAGCGAGAGAGAGATCAGATCAGCTGCTGAGTCTGACCGAGACACGCAGCTCTGCAGAATCACCTGAAGCCCCGCCCTCTGTTTAGCGGGCTGCAGGAGCTGCTTGAGAAACTGACGTGCTGTCAGGAGAGAGAGGGAGGGAAAGAGAGGATCCGTTTCTCCCGTGTTATTATTCAAAGTTGATGTAAACTTCTGAATAATGTACGTTATCTACTACAAGTAGTTTGTTTGAATGTAATAATTATGTTGTTTGTTGTTTGTGGAATCATTTATTGAAAAATGAATCAGAATTTTTCGATCTGTTATGATTATAAACTGAAGCAATATAAAAATGAGCCCCGTGAACTGAGTTTTAAACTGAAGCATATCTGCTCATAGTCCGGTAATTACCTGCTAACGGCAACTCTGCTACACAACTCTTATTATTATTATTATTGAAATATGACCGGTAAGTTTCAAATTAGTCCGGTAAAATAAATTCTGCCCGGACATTTGACCGGCGAGAAAAAATCCTAGCGGAAACCCTGGCCTGGACATGTACTGGTTTAAGCAGGGGGACACGTCTGGCACTGCAGGATTTGAGTCCCTGGCGGCGTAGTGTGTTACTGATGGTAGCCTTTGTTACTTTGGTCCCAGCTCTCTGCAGGTCATTGACTAGGTCCCCCCGTGTGGGTCTGGGATTTTTGCTCACCGTTCTTGTGATCATTTTGACCCCACGGGGTGAGATCTTGCGTGGAGCCCCAGATCGAGGGAGATTATCAGTGGTCTTGTATGTCTTCCATTTTCTAATAATTGCTCCCACAGTTGATTTCTTCACACCAAGCTGCTTACCTATTGCAGATTCAGTCTTCCCAGCCTGGTGCAGGTCTACAATTTTGTTTCTGGTGTCCTTTGACAGCTCTTTGGTCTTGGCCATAGTGGAGTTTGGAGTGTGACTGTTTGAGGTTGTGGACAGGTGTCTTTTATACTGATAACGAGTTCAAACAGGTGCCATTAATACAGTTAACAAGTGGAGGACAGAGGAGGCTCTTAAAGAAGAAGTTACAGGTCTGTGAGAGCCAGAAATCTTGTTTGTTTGTAGGTGACCAAATACTTATTTTACCAATTCATTCATTAAAAATCCTACAATGTGATTTCCTGGATTCTTTCCCCCCATTCTGTCTCTCATAGTGGAAGTGTACCTAGGATGAAAATTACAGGCCTCTCTCATATTTTTAAGTGGGAGAACTTGCACAATTGGTGGCTGACTAAATACTTTTTAGCCCCACTGTATGTTTAAGGCTTGGCTTCAGGGAAACTACAGAGCAAGACGGTGCGTGGATAGAAAGGGAGTGCGTGTCTTTTCTTTTCATGGAAAGTGTGTGAGTTCACTAGAGAGTTCACAACGGGGCAGAATTGAGGGTCAGAGAAGTTCAGCAGCTCATGTGCTCGTGTTGTCACAGCCGTCTGTCGGAGAAACATTTCTCTGTTTCAACAAGAGAGGAATGCCAACGAGCATTTGTTTGTTTTTTAAATTAGGTTGATCTTATATACCGGTAATAGGCTATATTTATTTTGGCTGTCAAAAAATGCAGTCAGTAAATGGATCCTTCTTGAGGAATTGTTGTACTAAACAGCTTTAAGTCTCCCCCATCTCTCTTAGGAATGAGCTGTCTTTGGCTCTTTTTTGCTGTAACAATGTAAATGCCCCCTCCGTGGGACTAATAAAGGTATTCTGATTCTGAATAACCATTTGTATCTCCTAAATCCCAGCTGTGAAGAATACAACCTGGGGCTTTTCCCAATTGATGATCTAATGTTGTCAGCCAGGCGGAGAGATTAGTGTGTTGGTGGGATCATGTGAGCGTTGGGCAGAGATGCTGTTTGGGATCAGGACAATGCCCTCCCCCATCCTCCCTCAGTCCCCTCCATCCATCCATCCATCGCTCCCTTCCTTCCTATCCCGCTCTGTCCCCTTCTCTTCGCCCCCTCCTCTTCGGCCTCCCACCTTCTTGACAGCTGGCCCGCTGAGCTGCGGATACTTACCCGCGGATAAGAGGATTTGCTGACACAATTGATCAGACATCAACCTCATTTAGCACAGAAATGAATGTTTGAAGGGTGCCAATTTTGCATCTGTGTGCATGGAATACTTTTTTTTATGTAAATGACGACGAGTGTGTGTGCATGTAAGAGTCCACATCTGGCGCTCTGGAGCTGGTTTGGCAGTAAAGAGATTTCTTAATTACGTGTTTGCTTTATCTAATAAGCTTTCCGTCTTATTACCTCATTACCTCCCTGGCACTTGGACACTGTTGGCGCTAAATATGAACATTACAGCATGCACTAATACCGCAGACACACAAATAAAGTATTAAACATATCAATGCCTGCATGCGCTGAGGATCTAGCTTATTAGGGACTAATCTGATGGATATTGAGGCATGTGTTGTTGTTCAGGAGTCAATCACTCGCCCCTCCCACACACCAGTAAACACTCCCAGCGCTGGTCTGCTCTCCAGACAGGAGATATTATTAGCTAGTGGGCCACGAGCTTATTGAATTACCACACAGTGAAGTGGTCCATCCAGCCACTAATTACCAGAGAGGGATTTAGAGGGTTTGTGGTCTGTGAAGTTTCTGTAAACCTGTTGATCATCACATCAGTGGGATACAGCGGTGGCTTAGTCTGCTTCAAATGTGAGAATGAAATGTATTTGACCAACATCAAAATAATCTATAGCATCCAGCAGCTGTTTGGTGATGTTGATGGTGAAGGTTAAGATGATGTGGCATTGGTTCTTCCGCCAACAGGAAGTCAGATTTAAAGAGGACATAATATGCACATTTAGGCAAGGCAAGTTTATTTATATAGCACTTTTCAACACAAGGCAATTCAAAGTGCTTTACAAAAAATGAAAGACATTAAGCATTAAAAAAGAAAAGCTAATAAAATAAACATTAAAAGGAAAAATACATGGATAAAAGTTACAGTGCAGTCTAAAATATGAATAGTTCAATTAAACATTAAAAGAAAAAGTACATGGATAAAAGTTACAGTGCAGTCTAAGATATGAATAGTTCAATTAAAAGCAGCGACAAAAAGAAAAGTCTTCAGCCTGGATTTAAAAGTAGTCAGAGTTGCAGCGGACCAGCAGGTTTCTGGGAGTTTGTTCCAGATATTTGGAGCATAATAACTGAACACTGCTTTACCATGTTTAGTTCTGACTCTGGGGACAGAAAGCTGACCAGTCCCTGAAGACCTGAGAGATCTGGATGGTTCATAATTTAGCAGTAGGTCTGAAATGTATTTTGGGCCTAAACCATTCAGTGCTTTATAAACCAGCAGCAGTATTTTGAAATCTATTCTTTGACACACAGGAAGCCAGTGTAAAGACTTCAGAACAGGAGTGATGTGATCCACTTTCTTAGTGTCAGTGAGGACTCGAGCAGCGGCGTTCTGAATCAGCTGCAGCTTTCTAATAGATTTTTTAGTGAGACCTGTGAAGACACCATTGCAGTAGTCGAGTCTACTGAAGATAAAAGCATGGACAAGTTTTTCCAAATCCTGCTGTGACATTAGTCTTTTAATCCTAGATATGTTCTTTAGGTGATAGTAGGCTGATTTAGTAACTGTTTTAATGTGACTGTTCAAACTCAGGTCAGAGTCCATGACTACACCTAGATTTCTGTCTTTATCTGTTGTTTTGAACATTGCAGGCTGAAGCTCAGCGCTAACTTTTATACGTTCTGCCTTGGATCCAAAAACCATTACCTCAGTTTTATCTTTGTTTAATTGGAGAAAGTTCTGACACATCCAGTCATTGATTTGTTCAATGCACTTACTCAGTGTTTGAATTGGAGCATAGTCTCTTGGTGAAATTGTTACGTAAATTTGTGTGTCATCCGCATAGCTATGGTAACTTATTTTGTTGTTTTTCATTATCTGAGCCAGTGGTAGCATGTCGACGTTAAAGAGAAGAGGCCCCAAGATGGAGCCTTGAGGTACCCCACATGTCATATTTGTCAACTCAGATGTGTATTTACTAGGGTTGCCAGAAACTGACCATGATCAAAATCGATTATTCGGCAGCCCTGGCGAATAATAATCGATTATTCGACCGACCGACCCCCCCCCCCCCCGCGGGAGAAAAAAAAAAAGGAATTCTGTTGTTTTCTATACTGGAACATGTTTCACAGTACAAACAACAAACAAGCATGTCATCACAACGACGTGGCCTTGAAGTGAAGTTGGTAATAGCCGGCTGTGCTGCGTCTTTCTCTGTAACCTCTTTGGCGTGCTTCGCACTCAAATGCGAACGCATTGTTGAGGTTGAGCTGTGATAGACCAACGTCTTTTCGCAGAGCTTGCATTTAACTTCCTTTGGACTTGTAAGTTCGAAGTAGTTCCACGAGGAGGAACTCTTTTTACCTGCCGCTTTGTTCATCTTGAGTCACACGTGTGAGGGAGAGGGGGGGTGGGGGCGGGGTCGGTGTGTAGCGTGTAGCGTGTCTGCTCTGCACGCAGGCTTCCTCCATGTTTACAGTAAAACAAACTGGTGGTGTGACCAATGACCATTTACAATTATTAATACTATTACTATTATTAGCATATATATATTTATATATATTTTGGTTGAAACTAAGCCAAAACAACAACAAAAAAAACGTATATATATTTAAATAAAATCGATTTTTAAAAATAATATTCGATTATGGAGACTGTAGCGAATATTCGAATAAGCGAATATTCGAATAATCGAATAATCACTGGCATCCCTAGTATTTACCTATAGAAACAAAGTTGTTTCTGTCCTTTAAGTAGGATTCAAACAAATTTAGAGCTGTTTCCGAAAGTCCCACCCAGTTTTCCAGTCGGTCTAGTAATATGTTGTGGTCAACAGTGTCAAACGCAGCACTGAGATCTAATAATACTAACACTGAAGTTCTGCCACTGTCTGTGTTTAAGTGGATGTCATTAAAGACCTTTACAAGAGCAGTCTCAGTGCTGTGGTTTGGACGAAAGCCTGACTGGAACACATCAAAACAGTCATTTAAATGCAAGAAATTACTCAACTGTTGAAAAACAACTTTTTCAATGATTTTACCTAGAAATGGAAGGTTTGATATGGGCCTGTAATTGTTCATTACTGAAGCATCTAGATTATTCTTTTTTAAGAGCGGTTTAATGACTGCAGTTTTCAGTAGTATTTGTTCCTATTTGTATTGTGTGTCTCTACTGTGACATGTCTCCATGCTTTAATGTTCATAAAGCTCTTTATTTTTCTCATACTGCCTGTGCTGCAGCACCTCTTTTCACCCTCTGTCTGAAACCAGAGCCCAGTCTGCTCTGATTGGTTAGCTGGCCGGCTCTTTTGTGAGACACCCCTTTAACCTATCTGGTACACTGTGTTGGAGTGCAAGCCGACAGAAGCGTTAGTGTTACAAGTGATGTCGTTATGTTACGGAAGTAAACCAAAGAGTCCTATGGAGGCATTTGAGGCAGGGGGGGGCAGTGTGGGAGAGAAACTGCCAATCACCCTCCATCGTTTTAAAGCTATATCACAGTATATATTTTGCATTTTGTCCAGTACTGTATGTGGTGCCATTTTGTCCTTGCTCCATGTGTGTCAGTTTACATGTATCAGTATGTGGAGCACTGGATATATATAGTTTATATCATATATCCAGATATAAATATACTGTAGTTTGTGCACTGATGTCACCAACTCTTGTTTATTTGATATGTCTATGTTACATTGGTTTCACATTAGGACTCAACCCTTAACTGAATCAACAAACTTGCCTCCAACAGATCAACCTTGTTAAACAAGTTTATCTAAAACAAATTCAGGATCATATCAGATGTGAGCCAACAAGCAAATATGCTGATGTAATTTTTTCTTTTATAAGTATTTGCTACATTTACTGCAGCTTTGGTTACTGCAACAGTTTATCACAATTAGTGTAAATCATTCATTGAATTTATCAATCTTGAAGGTCTGCTGTGTGACACGAGGCGCCGGCGCTTCACTTTGTCGGCTGTGTGTGGACCCACTGATCGTTTCTGAGAACTCAGGTCTCCTGCAGATAGGAGCTTTTGTGAACTTGGTTCAGGAGTTTGGCAACAGGCGATCTTTGATTTGCGACGCCAGCGGTCAAAGGTGCCCTTCACTGCTCCGTCTGTTTGTTTTCTCTCAAATAGATGCAGCAAGTTCAAACAGACACTGAGAGAGAAAGGAATGGAGCTAAATCTGTGTGTCTTGATCCTTCTAGGCAGTCTATGATAGGGTGACCAGACGTCCCCGTTTTCCGGGGACAGTCCCCGTTTGTATTGGCCTGTCCCCGGTTGAAACTGTCCCCGGAAATGTCCCCGTTTTTTATACGTTAAAAACACATAGCAAGGTGAAATAAAACGTTTCATGTCAGGAAACACTGGGTAAACAGACTGTGGTCATTCAAGCCAGCCCCCACTTCGGAAAAAACAGTCAAGCCAGCCCGCACTTTGTATTGCGGTGCGCGAATATCCTTTGCATTACGGTAGAGGCCTGTAAAAACTGCGTTCAAAATAAAAGCGTTTACTTGGTCAATAACAAATATACCTAAAAAACACACCAAACATATTCATATATACTGGAGCTTAAATGAAGAAATATGTACTATATAATGTGATCAATAATAATGTAAAACAAACTACGTATAACTACCACATTATAACTGAGTGAATGTAAAATGTAAGTATACAGTTATGAAGACATATCTGACATTTCCACTGGGTGACTAATTTCAATTGATGTTGACACCATCTCACAACACTCCTAAAATAACATTACTTTCTGAAGCACAATTTAAAATGTATGCTATTTAAAATCAGTTTCAAAATGAAAGACCTTGGAAGTCTCATATACAGTATGAGCTATCGTCCTTCTGTTTGTATCCAACAGTTAAAATGTTCAAATTAAATTGAACCAGAACAGTCTCCCTTTTTTCTTTAACAGTGAAGAAAATTGGATATGTTAATGATATTTTGACCGCAAAACTCAAAATGTCCCCGGTTTTAATTTTGAAAATCTGGTCACCAGACCGGGGTGGAACCAGACCTATGGTGACCTATGAACCAGAGGTGGGAGTAAGTCCTACATGTGCAAGTCATGAGCAAGTCTCAAGTCTTGACCTACAAGTATCAAGCAAGTCCCAAGTCACTGTGGTGAGAGTCAAGCAAGTCATACAACATTTTGATGAATAAGCCCAGTTTCCGCATTTAAATCAGTTAAAAGACAGTGGTTATGAAAATAGATTCAACCCACACTATGATCTTCATTACATACACAGTTAATCATTTGAAATCTAATTTAGACCGATGACAATCATATTAGATTCATATTAACCCCAGACAATAAAGCTAGGACTCAAAAAGTCTGTTCAAAAAGGCAGAATTCCAGGTGAGAAAATCATATATGGCATTTTCCATTACCCATATTTAATGTAAATGTCTGTTAACACTAGAACCGCCAACAGCGTCAGCGCCTACATAGATATCATTTTCAAATCATTTAATTTGTTCCTCTTCATAATTTCCTTATAAACTAAGTAGGACGATTTAAAACTCACTTAATTGGGTTAATTTAGAAATTGCTTCAGCATATATCACCATAACAGAACAAAAAGTTCAGATTCATTGCACTTCTACAAACAAAAACAACATCATTAAAACATTTAAACAAACTACTAAAAGTAAATTAACTACATTATTCAAAAGTTTACAGTAACTTCTGATAATAACACAGGGGAAATAAACGAGGCCTCTCTCTCTCTCTCTCTCTCTCTCTCTCTCTCTCTCTCTCTCTCTCTCTCTCTCTCTCTCTCTCTCCCTCTCGTCAGTATCAGGGTTAGTCAAAATGAATCCCTTGGCGGTTCTAGTGTTCATTTACCGTTTTGTCTTCTCTTTGCTTAATCGATTTGAAACCAAGTCTAACGTAGCTTAAACTTAACGTTAGCTTTCTAGCTAACAACACATGCACGCGCCTTTCTCTGTGTTTTTGTTTGTAGTAACGAATGAAATTGGATGTTGTGGTGGTCGTGTCACTGATCTTTATGCTGCAGACCCTGCATACCGCTGTTCTCTTCTTATTACCGTCATCGACAAAATGATCCTTGAATCCAAACTTCACTATTTTTGGAGTAAAGCTAGCCGCTGCCATGTTAACTGAGACTCCTGCCTTCTAGTGGGTTGCCAGGTTTGCGCGCATGGCGCTATAATTATTTATCGAAGAAACTAAACGTAATATCTCACTACAAACGCACATATTTAATTGTAAACAGTCAAGTCCTTTCAAGTCATCTATCTCAAGCTTAAGTCAAGTCTCAAGTCATGAATACCAAGTCAAAGTCAAGTCAAGTCTTTTATCAATGTTAGTCAAGCAAGTCTCAAGTAAAAAATGTGCGACTCGAGTCAAGTCATGAGACTCGAGTCCCCACCTCTGCTATGAACAGCATCCTTTTAACATACCTTCCTCTGCTGTGTGACGTGTGATATGCTGTTCATGTCAGAGGCTTTATTGTGTGGAGCTGATTTACATAGAATAGAGAGGGGACAGCCGGTTGAGGCGGGTCATATGAGGATAGGCCCCTTTGAGCCGCTCTGGGCCGATTTATGCTTCCACCATGTTGGCCTCCTTCCACACACACATGCAGACACACACACACACACACACACACACACACACACACACACACACACACACACACACACACACACACACACACACACACACACACACACACACACACACACACACACACACACACACACACACACACACACACACACACACACTCCTCTCTCAAAGCATGCTCAACTCGCTGGCTATTTCTTCTCAGGCATCCCACCAGCTGACTGTGCATGTGCTTTGAGCTGAGCTCTATGTGTAGAGCAGCTTCATAAGACCATCAAGTCTGGACAAACTAATGCAGCCTTCTTTGGCTTCGTCTCCAACTTGCACATTATAATTTATAGCTTTAAAATAGGAACTCTGACTCTTATTTTATTATTGATCTGTTTGGTCCTTTTAAATCGGCTAATATAGAACATTGCTTTAACAGTCCTCCGAGCTCATATGGTACCAACAGTGCAAATGTTGAATTGACAATGCTATAAAACATCATGGAAAATAATTCTACACAAAAGCTGGATTAAACGTTTATAGAGGTAAATTGTTGTCAATAAATCAACTAACAATGTTCAACTTGTATATTAATTATCTTTTTACCTCAGTTTATAAGTTTGCTATTTACTATAAGGATACAAATGTATGCATATTTGGGAGCAGAGCATCTTGAAACAACATCTGGACTTGATTGTGTGAGTGTTTGTCTTTGCATTTTTATTTCCTGTTTTCAAGCTTACGAGAAAAATGCAAGTTGTCACGACAACAAGCAAGAATATAAGCACTCAAGTGAGTTTAGTTTAAAAAAAAAAATGCTTGGCCTCCTATCTTTCTCTCCAACAACCTTTATCTTGTCATCTTTCCCGTCCGACCTGTCCAATCATTATACTTATCGGTCTCTGTATCTGCGGCGGCACGTTGGGAACATTTTGGCTGGAGTGACGATACCCTTGTTACTATATCTCCTACTCAGCACTTCCAGAATAGAATAGATCTTTACGAGCCCTGGAGAGAATTTGTCATGCACATAAAGAGAGGGGTCAGTGCACAAAATCAGACACAGTACATGCTGTACTGTCCTCATCCATTACATAAGCTCGTTATTTAGGTGAATCCGCTCTCCGAAAAGCTGAGGATAAACTCCCGCTATTGTAGAATTTAAATACAGGCAGTAGCGTTCATTTTTAAGAGTTTGGTTTAAATTGTATTTTACTACAAAAGCGTGGGTCCAGTAAGCTCTGTAGGAGTGAGTGGGAGGCCCAGATACATATTTGACTGCCAGGGTTCACTCATGGAGAGTTGGAGAAAGGGGGGGAGCGAGAGGGGGGATGTAGGCTATAGTCTCAGTGCTAAACAGGAAGTTACACAACATCTGTTCCTTGGCATGGTAGAGAGGGAGTGAATGGCCAGCTGTGTGTTATACACTGTGTCCCCGTGTAAAAAAAAAAAGTGCTACATCCAGGCAGACAATTTGACATTCCTCTCTGTTTCCCAATTCCTTGAAATGTGAAGGCATCTTGCATTGCTCAAACTTTCCATTTCCCTAAAATAGAACCTATGCTTCTCCTATCGAGTGCAGACGAAACTAATGGCTGCTGCTAATCACTGGCAGAGGTTATGCCTCACAGCAACGTTTCAAAACTGTTGCCACGGATTTAGCAAGTCTTGCAAAAACGCCTGCAAACTGAAGGCACAGGCACAAACAGTCAGAACGATATGTTGTGGACACAAGCGATTATTTGACACATCTATGCAAACAAACTATAAGATATGTTCCTGGGACAGCTACTGCCTGAGGGCGGGTCAACGTGTTCTCATCTCGCAGTGACAAATGACTACCTTATTTGTGTCTTTATTATGAAACAACGGTCTCAAAAGGATTATAAAAGCAGGAATGACACCATGTAAATGTACAATTAATATAAAGAAAAGAGTATAGTAAGAGGTGGAATGCATTTTTCACACCGTATGAACTGTTCCTGGTGTGTCTCCACCAGTCATTATCTTTACGAGTTCATACTCAGACACGTGGGAAAGTACATTCACTACTGTGGATGTCCAAACTAGTAAAACTAGTTCCTCCGCACATGACTGCATCACCAGAGCGCCAGCCAACAGCATAGGTCTAATTATAGAGATATGGATGTTTTATGATGAGAAAATGATAGAGCTGAGGTTAAAAATGACTGAAGCGGGTCTTTGATTGGAGGTTACATTACGCAATCATTACACAAATCAAGCCTTTTTAGGGTTCCATTCCCATTACATTACATGTCACTTGTTAGACGCTTTTATCCAAAGCGACTTACATACTCAATACTGTGGACAATCCCCACAGGAGCAATTTGGGGTGAAGTGTCTCAGGGACTAGGGCTGAACGATTAATCGATATTAAATCGAAATCGCGATTCGAGACTTTGCGATTATCAAATCGCAAAGCCTGCGATTTTTTGTAACTTTTTTTTTTTTTTACATTTTTGTTTGTTCTTCTTGTGTGTCAGTCATCCACACCAATCAGAAGTGCTGTGCTCCACATGTACCAGCCATTGTTAATCAATCAGAAGTGGCCCATGATAGAAGGTGATAGACAGATTGATCCAATCACCTGCCAAGTGCTTTTGAAAGTGCCTGGCTTCCAATGGAGCTTTAGATGGTTTGGTGAAACAAAGCATCTGGGTCAGGTTAGTAATGCTCCATCACATGTTTCTATGACAGGGTGAATCTTAAACTGAAGCTTGACTTTAAAGCAACCCAACGGAAGTTTCATGTAAGTTTAGTTCTTTCACTCGTAGCTCGGGCTGCGGGGGCGCTAGAGACGGGAGCACGTTGATACGACCTTCCTAGCCGGAGATATGGCCGCATTTTACAATAAACTTCCATTGGGTCGCTTAAAAATAAATATCGCAATTGGAATCGCAATATTTGTCAGAAAAATCGCAATTAGATTTTTTCCCAAAATCGTGCAGCCCTATCAGGGACACAACGACATGCAGTGGGACTCAAACTTACTATCCCCTGATTCGAAGTCCAGCACACTACCCCCTGAGCCACAGCCTTTCCATGTAATGAGGTTATAAGATAAGAGTGAGAACATTATACATAAAAAGGTACTTTTTTTATCTTTAAGTGAGTCCAAAGCTCTCTTCATTAGACTGGGAATGGCAACAGGGAATCTTTGCTAATATATCATGGATTTTCAATTGGCATTGAACTGCATTTCTGTTAGAAAGATCCTTTATGGCAACATTAACAAGGTCTTTTTTGCAGAGGTATACTTTTTATGTTAATAAAGATGATAAAGTGAGTGTTTTAATCAGTTTATTTATTGCTGACAAATAAGAACATGAATTTAGTTTGCATCTTTAAAGTAAACAAAACACAGATGCTGTTCATCGCGTGCCATGCACACACACAGTGACACAAATTATTTGACATTTAACTGAGGACATCGGCGTTGGGCCCAGTATCACACTGTGTGGGTGTGTGGAGGGTGCACTGACACAGAAGCAGAGGCGTATGCTTTTTCTAAGGATTCACATTAGTCTAAAAAAATGTGCATATGGTGGCATGTCACTCTTCATCAGTGACATTTTGTTCAAATAAAAACCGTTTTATTCATGTCTTTGACTCACCGTCATTAGCCCAGAGAGGTGCTGCTTTCTTCTTTACATCAGTCTACATCGCAACACAAGCATTTACAGCCTGTGGCGTTTGTGTGTGTGATTGAGTGTACGATGTGTATCTCGTACATTTAGTTCCTTAGGCGTCAGAATGTATGTATATGTTGGTAATTGTTGATGATGACTGAATGTCCTCGTAACTATACACATGCATGAAGTTGCAGACCATGGCGGCCTGTTACTCAGTTGACTGACAGCTTTCCTAAGTAAGTCATCCATGTAAATGCCAGCCTGTCAGTTTACATCAATGGATGCAAAGCAAAGTCAGCACCCTCTGACCAAAATCTAGACGGGCTTCACTCACATGTTGCCATAGTTACACCTCACTGACTGACCAATGGCGCTGGTAATCTACAATATATCTTCAGATTCTCAGATATGTCAATTCATATGGTACCGCTCTACTTCTGTCACTATTATCAGAATATTTTACTGGTCTTTTCAGCGTCTCATTTTTAAAATAAATGCTTGTTTGCTTTGTGTCTTTTGTAAATTTAAACTTTATAAGGTGATAATATGTCATGCCCAGGCCATATTTCAGCCACCTTGCTATTAAGATTGCCTTTTATAATATCCATCAGTGTTTCGTGATCACGTGACTTGAATTTTGAATTGAGCCGTCCCTTTATAGATACTAGGGCTGTAGTCGAATAGTCCATTTAGTTTAGGAACCTTCCTTGGATTATTGGAACGCAACCCTGCGCAATTGCGATCAACATCTTGCTAGTGCGTTGCATGATGGTTAGTAATTTTGTCCGACTTGCTCTGGAGGCTCGCCTACATGAGACGTTGACATCTGCAATGTGTTCCCGCCGCCTCGAGAGATGCCTAAACACCATCCTCAAGTCTGCACAAACACATGTCATACGTTGATTGATTCTTTTGTTATAAAAACATTTGCCGCTGACGCATGCAGGCTTCAGGCCAAGGGCGCAGCTCAAAAAAATGAAAAGAAAATCAATAAAACCAATAAACAGCCCGTCTATTTTTCCCCTTCTGAGAGCAGCTACGGCATCTCTCAAAAGGCGGAAATACTGATGGGTCTGTGAAGGCACCACCGCCACGCGCACGCGCTGTGCCGGCTGGAGCTGTAAAGGCACCACCGTCACGCGCATGCGCAGTGCCGGCTGGAGCTGTAAGCGTGACATCTCAGCTGGCGCTAAGGAGCATACAGCAGGGGATACTCACGACATCTACCTGGGCTTCTCAAAACAGTTACACACAGTGGCGTTTCTATATGTACAAAAGTGGTGGGGCACAAAAAACATAGATGTTAAACTTTATATATAAGCTTCTGCAGTGAGGTTCATGGCTGGTGAGGCTCTGGCTCTGACTCTTCAGGTTTACACATATTATATTTTGACCTAAATCAAAATATAATATTATTTTCAAAAGCTTTTTTTGTCTGATGCTTCAATTAATTTTAAAGAGACAGTTCAACAAAAGGATACCCAAAACATGTAATTGTATCATTTAAATATTTAATTGTTCTCTCTTAGTAAGATCCCATTTTCAATAAAATTGCAGTCTTACCATGACATGAAGATTAAGTCCATTTGCCTATCTTTCTGGACAAAAATCTCTATTACTTTTTTGTAAAAGTCCTCCTTATCTTCTTGTAGTTTCAAAAGTCTATTATAAATCTAATCTAATCAATAGATTTATGATTCGAAAATGATAAAAGTAGGGTAGACATGTGTTATATTAACCGGCTGAACAAAACGTACATTTATCTAACAGCTACGTTTCCCACAGATCTTATTTTGAGCTCTTTTCTAAAATTCTATGGAGAAATCTCATTGCTTTTAGGTCGAGGGAAGCCATGCGCAGTTTACTTCCTGGTTTTAGGACGCCTCACTGCAGCTCTCTCGTCTCCTCTTCACACACCACACTTTTCGCGGCACACGTACTTACAGCCAATCAGCTCTGAATTATGTGAGATGACGTATGGTGGGGATGGCAGCTCTATGCCCCTCTGGTCATTATTTTTTTGCCACACACATTAAATAGGACAATACTCTGAGCATGCGCAGTGTAGTTTTTACAGTCACCATTGACTTAAACAGTAAGAGGGAGGGGCAGGATCGGGTTTTGTCCCAGTGGCTCTAAACAGCTCAATAGGCACACACTGTAGACACTCATTAGAAGAACACATACTAAAACAGCAATGAGACGAATCAGATGATTAAACATGATCTTAAAATGTATTTTATATATTTTGTAATTTTTTTTTTGCATTTTTTTTTTAATACTTTCTGCTGACACTAGGTGGGGCTGTCGCCACTGGTTACACACTATCTGTTTTCACAAGCCCAGAGAGAGTCAACCCATATTCTGGAGAGAGAGGTTCTCTCTCTCCTAGAAAGAAGGGTTTTATCTATAATGCCCGCCGAGCGGAGTCAGATTACGCAGACAAATGTCCTCGTAAAGCACCCGCTCAACATGGGTCTCATAATAAAACTAAACCCTGCGCGCCACGGCGTGCGGAGAGTATTGGTTATTATGTAATCCGTAGTGGCACTACACCCGACTTTTCTAGTACGGGACGCGCCTACGGGCGCTGTCCTTTCACGGAAGGTGGTCACCACGGACGCATGTCAGACAGGCTGATAGGGTATTTACGAAGGTCGCCCGGTGAGAGGTCTCTAGAGCAGAGACCTCCAGCGTGCACACGTAAATCACCCGGAGCTTTTAGCGGTGTTCCCCACCCTAAAACGCTTCCTGCCTTCTCTCAGAGGACACCATGTCCTCGTGAGGACAGACAACACGACATCGTGAATGAACTGCCAAGGGAGGTTGCGTTGTCTCCAGTCACACACACTGGCACACAAACTGATCCCTTGGAGCGGCAGACGTCTCCTCTCTGAGAGCGACACAGGTACCGGGAGTGATGCACCTCGGGACAGAACTACTGCCCAGAGGTGCACCACTCTATGCAGACTGGACTCCACATCCAAAGATCGGGAGTCCGCTGTGGGTGCGTTACGGCCGAGCCGCGTTAAATCTGTTCGCAAAAGGAAAAGATGCTCAATGACAGCTGTTCTCTTTAATGCACGATTTAAACGCACTGTTAGGCGGGGACGCACTCGTGGGGGCAGCCATGGCAGCCCCCACCACGCAGGGACAGATTGTCTCAGGCGGGGGGGGGGGGCGATCCTTCACCCACGCCCAGAGCGCGGGGCACTATGGGCCTGACCCGTGAGTGGTACAATCTGAATACAGTGGGACTCCCTCAGAAGGTGATAAACACTATTCAGAGTGCGAGAGCTTCCTCCACCAGGTCTCTTTACGACTGTAAGTGGAGGGTGTTTGAGGAGTGGTGCCTTCAAGAAGGGCACATCTCTTTTCAATGTCCTGTCGGGGTGATTTTATCATTCCTACAGGACTTGATCGATAAACACAGAGCTTTCTCCACGATCAAGGTGTACCTGGCTGCTATTGCTGCATGCCATGTGGGCTTTGAGGGTAAGACGGCTAGCCAACATCCTTTGGTTTGCCGTTTTATGAAGGGAGCGCGCAGGCTCCTCCCTGTCTCCAGGTCGCTGGTGCCCTTATGGGACCTGGCAGTGGTTTTAAATGGGCTCAGAATGACCCCATTTGAACCCCTGGAAGGAGCTGACTTGAAACATCTGTCACTCAAGACAGTGCTGTTACTGGCCCTGGCATCCGCCAAGCGGGTCAGCGATATTCATGCACTGTCTGTACATCCCTCATGCACTCAGTTCGCCCCAGGGCAAACGAGAGTGTTGTTGAAGCCCAACCCTGCCTTTACACCAAAGGTGGTTGGTTCGTGTACCCCGATTGACATTGAGGCATTTCCTCCACCGCTGGTTTCCTCCGGGCCTGGCTACATCCTGGGCTTTGTTCAAGGGTGTTTCCATCCAAGACATCTGTGCAGGGGCGAACTGGTCCTCGCCGCTCACTTTTGTCCGCTTTTACAGGCTAGACGTCTCCGCTCCAAGCGTGGCCCGAGCAGTGCTGGGCACCTTGTTGAGTCGGGACTCTACCTAAATTCTGGTTGATCGGTGATTTTCGAGATAAGCTCGTCTGGCAATACGGGAGCTACAATTTCCCATAGTGAGACATCGAACGGAGTGTTATGAATGAGAACTATAGGTTACTTACGTAACCCCAGGCCTCAGAGTAACATGAAGTGAGATGTCTCACCAGACGGCCCTCCTTGCTATGGTGAAGCGAGAAGAGGTGCTTATTTGGAATGACGCATGCGTCGTGGCGCAGGCTACTTATAGGGGGTGATTTCCTGAGGCTGACGTCAAGATCACCAGCCAATCAGGATTGGCGTAATGAGATTGATGCTTCTGTTTGCTCCGCGATGAGGCACATCCCATAGTGAGACATCTCACTTCATGTTACTCTGAGAACTGGGGTTACGTAAGTAACCTATAGTTTCGCCGCTGCGAGGCTCCGGTGCTCGCAGTTCACGCGCGTGCTCCACTAGCACCCCCCGTCAAGGCTCGCTGGCAGTACACTTTCCGTCACAGGAACTAGTGATAGGAATTCCGGCTCTTCTTGGTGAGCCGGATCATTTGGCTCGGCTCACCAAGAAGAGCCGGCTCCCAAACGGCTCTTCAGTTTACCACATATTATACCTTTTTATAATTAAATCAAATGTAGCCCTGTTTTGACTAATGAATGATTTATATGTGTACACATATATCACTTACATTATTCAATACATCCTTTGTACTGAAGTATTCAAAAGTAAAAATTACATGTTTAATATAAATGATTTGCTGTGGCCAAATGTTTTCATTGCATTTACAGACCCGGGTGACTCTCTGATACCACCCCATGAATGCACTGACTTGCTTGTAGAACCACGCTACACAAAACAGATAGCAACACCTATAAAAACTTAAGCATAGACATTTAAAAAAAGGGGCTACTGTATCGACATTTTAAAATTATATTTAAAGAAAAAGGCCCTGACAAAACAGCAGGGCTTTCAGTGACTATTAACTATAGAAAAAAAGACAGCAGCAGCTGACATCACATCTTTGCTGAGCCTAAGGATAATCATAAATAAATAACTATAAATAAATATATTGCAATGCTCAAAACAGCAGCATCCAACCGTCTCTAATCCTTGGATATTACATGTCACTGCATGCATGCACGGAGCAGCTGTAGCGCGGAGATCATCATCATCATCATCATCATCATTCTGTCTTGTATTACTTAACAAAAAAAAACGACTCGTTCGCGGGTGCGAGCCGGCTCCCATCGTTCACTTAAAAGAGCCGGCTCGTTCGCGACCGACACATCACATCAACAGGAACTCGCTTTGCTGGCGGCGAAAATAATCCCACCAGACTCCTTTGCCCCTCCAACAGAGGGATGTCCTTGTCCTTTTTCCTTTTCGTCATTTCAAGCGATAAAAACTCTCGATCTTCTCTCGAATAATCACCAAATGACGGCAAGACGCCCCCCTGGCGGAAACGCTGATGTCCATCCATTTGACTATAAATAAAACTCTATGTTTCTTTCAGACAGAAGAAGGTTAAGAAGCATGTGCTCACTTGTGTAAGTAACTATAATAATTTACATTAAAAGACGGTACTCTTTGCTCTCATATCCTGCAAATATGTCATAATGAAAGCCTTGTTTTAGCAAATGAAGGAATTGTGTCCTCAGAAAAGTCTCTAGGGCTTTTATGTTGAAATGGAAACGGTTTTAGTTAAAAACAGTTTTTCATGTCTATGTCATATACTCTAGAAGTACGGACATTGAAACAGTAGAAATGTTGCTGGTATGGTATCAATAAATGTCACCTCAAATCTCTGGATGAGCTGCAGCCGAGATAAATACGTCAGTGTTGTGTCAACAGATTATTGTGCTGGCCACAAGTGGACAAAGACTCATTAATTGCACGTTTAAGTAAAATCATCGGTAAGTGTTGGGAAAATACTGAATGTACTCTTCCAATATCAGAGTAGCACATGATAACAAAGGCCCTACGTAGCTGTGTACGTGACAGGATCTATGATTACCTAGAAGAGCGTCAGGACTGATTGATAGCTGTGTGACAACGATTACAATTAGGGATGTCCCGATCACCTTTTTTTGCTCCCGATCCGATTCCGATCATTTGATTTTGACAATCTGCCGATACCGATTTTTCCCGATCGGATCTTTATGCAATGCATTAAGAGAAAAAAAAGGTAACAGATAACGGCTGGTCATCCAACGCGATGAATTCAGCTATCTTGGCTGCTATTGTTTGGCCTTTTCACTGTTCTGGGGCAGTTTCTCTTTCCTTTTGAAAGTCTCTGAAAGTGTCGGTTGTTTCAGTGCCGTTACCGGAGTGGCCGCTGTGTACTCGTCGTGTTGTTGTTGTTGGTGTTTGTTTCTCAGGTAGCGTATTAGATTGGTCGTGTTGAACGTAGCTCTGTTCTTTCCACCACGCGGAACCTCTGCCTTGCAAACATTGCATCTGGCTGTTACACTGCCTTCGCTTTCAATTTTATAATACTTCCAAACTCCTGACATTTTCTCTGTCCCGACTCCCGAGTCACCAGCTGAACGTAGCCTCTCGTTAGCTTCCTGCTACTATTAGACACTGCACCCACTCTGTTGCTTTGAGAGGAATAAGCAACCAGGTCTGAAAACAAGCCCAAAGAAAGCAACACATACATGATGTTGTGTAATTTTAAACCAACTAAGTCCTCAGGATGACTTTAAGACGTGAACATGGTCATTTTTGTTTTGTAACATTAAATAAAAAAAAAAAAATTTATAAAAAAAAAAAAATCCCGATCCCCGATTTTTTCCTCCCGATTCCGATCTTTTGAAAATCACGTGATCGGCTCCGATCCCCGATCACGTGATCGGATCGGGACATCTCTAGTTACAATGATGATTCAGCCTCTATGGAGATAGACATATGACAAGCATGATCATTTCTGACGTGGGCCTTATCTAATCTAAACATTGTAACTGCTTTGAACCGGTATACATGTATCGTGTGACTGTGTAACCCCCTCTCTTGTATATCAGCATGTGAAGGACACTGTTCAGGAACTAGTTGTACCAAATGCTCTGTATGTGATACTTCCATTCTTGAGAGGATAATAAATACATGCTTCCTGATATTGAAGCTCAAGCCGATGACGAGAGATATTTTTCTAACAATAATCATTTCTGCTTTCAATTATATCTAGGTGTATGTAATCAACTGGTAACTCAAATCTCTTTATCTTGTATCTCCCCACCGTTTAACAAATTCTTCCTTCTCTTCCAGACTCTTCGGGGCCGATGACCCACACTCACCCTCCTCCAATGGGAGGCATGGTGGGCCACCCGTCGGTCATCAGCTCCTCCAGGCACTTACCGTCCCCGATGTCGATGAACGGCCTGGCCTCGCCCTACCCCGTCATCACCTCCTCGATGGGCTCGCCCTCCATATCGCTGCCCTCCACGCCCAACATGAACTTCGGACCCCTCGGCAGTCCACAGGTGAGGTGGTCATCAGATAGAGATGGACTCTGTCTTAAAGGTCCCCTATTATACTGTTTTTCATCAATATATTACAGTGGTGAACCGTGTTTATCACTACTGGACCTTCTGTAGACACACATATACCTTGGTTGAAGGATATTCTTCCCAGAGACCCAGAAAAATATCTGTTTGGTTGCATTTTTTTTCGAACACAAAACCACTCAAATGCGTAGTGCATGGACCAAGAAGGACAAACGAATCAACGTAACACCGTAATATCACAGATCAACAACGCGGATACGATTCTCATTTATTCCATTTTATTTATATAATTAAATCGATTTTTTGTTTGTTTTTTCTGAGTTTTCCAGGGTATTCTCTGAACAACTTGAAGGTGGATTCAGGTGATAATGTGGGGGGGGGGTACCTTGGTTGCTGATTGGCTAATTGTTACACAAGCCAAAAACAGACAGGTTTTTTATATAAATCAGGATCAGGACAAAAAGTGAGCGAATCTTTTTTCCTGAAACTCTCAGAATCTCTTTGCACAGATGGGGACACATGTTTATTTATAAAATACATGAAAACGTGGATTTTGCACAATAAGTGCGTGGCCTTTAAAATGCTCTTTTTTAAGGAACTATTTGTGTGCTTTTCACTTGAAATAAAATGTTGTAATTCACCCTGTCACTTTAACCGCTTGTTTTTACCATCTCTTTTCAAAGTAAGCTTCTTAGTTAGTTCAAACTAATTAAAACAATAAAAAAACATTTCAAAACATCCAGAAAGATGATAAAGTGAGTGGTTATAAAACAGCAACGTTCTACTTATCCCTCAACAGAGGTTCACATTCCTTTAAATTACCACTCTCTGCAAGCGTCGTCCGTGTCCAGCTATCATGGTCTTTGGGCGATCACGTGCTTCTCATTCTCAACAGGAGGTTGAGGGTTAGGCATATCCAATGTGTTCGGCTGGCATACCTTGGCTTTGCTCTCTCTCCCCAACCTTCTGCTGACCTTTAAACTTCTCGCCCTAAAGGTCATCCCTGAGTTCTGTGTTACTGCTGTCATGCGAGGGGACTTAAGACGCAGGCCGTCTATTAGCCCTTTAATGGATTACTGAGAGAAAGGGGAAGGAGAATAAGGAGCAGCGGCCATTTTCCACACTCTCTTCACTTGTCAATTTTTCTCTAAGTCTCCTTTTATGGTTCCTCTTTGGTTATGATACTTAAGTTCTTCATGAACAGCGCCTTTCACTGTGAGCTGCATCTTTCAGATCGGATGAATAATAGACAGAAACGCCCTTAAGACTGCCCTTTTTTACTGTCTGGCACAAAGACTTGGAGGGAGAAGGCTAATGGAGCAGCTTTCTTTAAGTGGTCTTTTGAATGATCTACAAGCCCCTCAGTGCTTTGAAGATCAACCGCACATACAAAGACACACATGGAGTGAGTGCTTCAGCTGCTGGATCAGGGCCAGTGCTGCAGGGCACAGCAGACAATGATATACATTGGTTCAATCACAGTATGGATCTGTGCCTTGAGGGTGGCCATGGTTGATACGATTGTGTAACCATCTTTTCACCGCTCGCCAACAGCCGGCCGTCAGGCTCCCATCAGGTCATCGTGTCATGAAACATCTTGTAGTTCATGGGTGAAATGAAGTTCATGAGCTGGGGCTGACAGGAGCAAATTCACTATTTTAGTTGTACATTCATGCTGGTTGTATTTATGTGTGCCGCTATCATCTTGTTCATTGATTAGTTGTAGGTATTTAAATCCATTATGAAGTAAATGTTGATTGCGTTTAAGATTGTCTTCCTATTCGCTCGCTTTCACTCTCCAGTATGTCTGCCAACGCCAAATCACCCGACAAAGCCAGTTCAACTAAATGCAGTGTTACTTGTACAGTTCTTCCAAATATTTTACAATTAAAGTTGCAAATGTGTGCCTTCACTGTGCATGTATTTGCATACAGCTTAGTGGTTGTGTCAGCGAGGGGAGAGACAGCAGGTCCAGGATCAGAGGGGGAGTCCCCATGCTGCTGCCAGAAAAGCCGTTGAATGTGAGAAGCATTAGGATTGGATTACAATATAATATGTCTGGAGATATTTCTTGCTTTTTCCCTGATGGTTTGAATAAGTTGCTAAATTTAGGCTCTGAGGGAACAGAAATGGATCTGGTCTTACTGGTCTGGTTTCTCCACTTTAAAATGCATAATCCTTATTTTCTGGACTTATAAATGTCTGTCATATCTCCATACAATTGAGTAGTTTGACTGATAGTTAAAAATAAAGTGTCTTGTTTTTCTTAACTGATAATATGAACATTTGTTTGACCAATTTTGTTCATTGTAAACAAACCCATTACCAACACATATTCAATATTAAAGGGGCCCTATTATTCTTTTTGGAGTTTCCCCTTTCCTGTAGTGCAGGGGTGCCCAACCAGTCGATGGGGATTCCCAGTCGATCGCGAGATGTGTCTAAAAATAGAACAACAATATTCTGTTTTATCGTTAATGTCCTATAACATAATCTTCCTGTGCCAGAATAATGCACTTGAACGCATCAAAGCTTTGTGATTGGCCGGCGTGACCCCATGTGTCGTGGCGTGGCTGGTGGGCAGTGCACTAGTTCGCTAACGTTGTCCGTGTCTGTCAACACCAGGAGTGACAGTCCGCACACACACACAAGACCGCAATCATGGCAGAAGCAAACCATATATAATTTGCACTCCTAGTGGGAGGATGATTATTTTTGTATCTATTACAATTCAAAGTTCATCTGTCTCATCTGCAATGCGAGCGTGGCTTTATCGAAGAAGGGTAATTTAGGAGCGGCATTTCAAAACAGTGCATAAACGCTACGAGACGGATTTCCCTCCTAATTCTGTCCTACGCTCCAAAAGGGGAGGGGCCTGAAAGGACAGCTAAATGCACAGCAGTCCATTTTCACCAGGCCCAACAACAAGAGCAAGGCTGCTACCATAGCATCTTATCGTGTCAGTCACGTTCTTGCGAAACACATGAAGTCTTTCAAAGACGGCGAAGTTGTGAAAGAAGCATTCCTGGAGGCTGCCGATGCGTAATAAAACAGTAATAACAGTAGCATTTCAACAGGTTTTTGATATAATAAAAACTCAAGTTAGATACCGTTATTAATCAGCTGTGAGTTTGAGTTTGTTTGAACTTATTCATTATAATTATTGTACAAAATGGTATAAGAATGCAAACTTAAATTGATTATAGTCTATTATCAATTCAGGTTAAGAAACTAGTGTTGCTTGCATCCTATTTTAAAGGCATTTCTTTTTATAATCTACTAAAATGCAACAAAAAAAGGGTTTGATTCTATTAATTTTGTCTTTTTTATTACACTTTGGCAGCAGATTCCTGTGTAGCTTCAGATCTGAGTCTTATTAGTAAGCCTAATTTATACTTTTGTAGCAACACTATTTTTATATAATGGC
This sequence comes from Pseudochaenichthys georgianus, assembly GCF_902827115.2. NCBI lineage: Eukaryota > Metazoa > Chordata > Actinopteri > Perciformes > Channichthyidae > Pseudochaenichthys > Pseudochaenichthys georgianus. Next base: position 5,015,732 of record NC_047506.1, on the reverse strand, counting down.
AAAGAAAGGGTTCAGAGTATTTTCTTTTTTTCCTGTGTCATGTGGCAGCACAGTTCAATGTATCTTGAAAACATTACCCACTGTAGTATGTGACGTGTGAATAAACTCCAACTCTGTATCAACAACACTGTTGTGTAAATTCAGTAAAATACTTGTATGTAGATTAGAAAGAGGTAAGATAAAGGATCTGCAGTATTTTATGAAGTATTAATCGTACAAAGGTCAGTTTTATACAAGTAGAAGTGTGTATTTACCTGGTAGTAGGCTGTCAGTAATGGCTATGCCTCTCTATTTGGACTGGTAGATCTCGGCAGACTGGCAACTTTAAAAGTAGCTCTCGGTTCAAAAAAGGTTGTAGTGTAGGCTGTAGTGTGTTGTAGGTTTGTGTGCATGTAAATGGTCTGCAAAGGCTAAAATCTAAAATCCCAAAGTTTCTTCAATAGGGACTTTCTCTCCAAACACTCACACTAGAATGAGGCCAATTTAAGTTATGTTTAACTGGTTTGTATTGAAATATATGTGATGATAGCCTCACCACTCATGTGCTTTGACTTTCACATACTGGGCCAGGGGCTGAATTTTCCAGATGAATTTCATTATTTAACGCGGATACAAGCGGCCGAGATGGGTTTCCCCCGCAGGGTGGCTGGTATCCCCTTACGGAGCGTCCACACTACAGCTTAAAAAAAAGCTTGGAGCTGGGCGTGTCTGGAGCTTGGGGATTTTATTCAAGCAACACGACCAACAACCAATCACATGAATCTCCCGCCCCCGACATACAAAGCAAAAAACCCTGGGGATTTTATGGGAGCAATATATATATAAACTCCCCAAACAGGCGAAAACCTACCCGTTTCACCCACTGTTTCTGCCACCTCCCTCCATGCCTGGTTCCTCCGGTTTGTTTCCCGGCAGGTGAAGAGGGTCTGGTCATACAAAACCGGGTGATTGCTACGGCGATAGTTAGTTTCTCCTCCAACTTTTTTTGAAATATAGAAATGAACGGCGGGATATCTCTCCCAGCTTAGACGCGGTTTGATTGGCTACGGCTTCAGCTGTCAGATTTTCAGAAACGGGATTTGATTGGCTGGCGCTGGCTACTCCGGCGTCTCCGGCGTCAGAAGTTGAACATTGTTCAACTTCTGACGCCGGAGACGGCGGAGACGGACCGCTCTGCTACCCACAATTCAGTTCGGCGAAAAAGCGAGGCAACGTGACGTCACCCCATTGAAAGTGAATGGGCAGATTGGAGTTTTCGACGCTGTAGTGTAGACGGGCCGTTAGGGATAAGGTGAGAGGTTCAGTCATCCGGGAGGGACTGGGAGTTGAACCGCTCCTCCTTCGCGTCGAAAGGAGCCAGTTGAGGTGGTTCGGGCACCTCGTTAGGATGCCACCTGGGCGCATCCCTAGGGAGGTGTTCCAGGCACGTCCAGCTGGGAGGAGACCAAGGGGTAGACCTAGGACCAGGTGGAGGGATTATATCTCTTCGCTGGCCTGGGAGCGCCTTGGGATCCCCCAGTCAGAGCTGGTTGATGTGGCCAGGGAAAAGAATGTTTGGGGCTCTCTGCTGGAACTGCTACCCCCGCAACCCGACCACGGATAAGCGGGAGAAGATGGATGGATGGATTTCATTATTTTATCAATGAATTGATTAATCATGCAGCCCATGAAGTGTATGGAAAAAGCTTTAAATAAGTTGACATACACAAACGGCCTTTTCTTGTCAGATGAGCAATCCAAGACATTTAGTTAAATATCAGATACAAGTGGTAAATGCTTGTCTTGCCCATTACAGGCCCAAGTAAACCTTTCATGTATACAGTATGAAGCAATGTGGTCTTCATAGCATGTGTTGTATCAAGAATGTATGATGCATCAATAATCCATATTCACTGCTTGTAGCACTTTTCTACATTAGTATGCTCTCGGTCTAAAACGACAACTGTTTGAATTCACAACAACCTTTTGTTGAAAGGTGCAATGAAGAGGAATATATGCTCTGTATTGACTCACATTGGCAAGTACACATGGTGCTCGATGTTAATTGAAGTATGACCTCCTGCCTTTGGGGCATCTATAGCAGAAGACGGTGGAGGCGGTTTACAGAACGAGTCTTCTTAAGAACAACTCAGAGACAGAAAAAGCCCTTGTATGATATCCTCTGCTGTAAAGGTCACAATCCCAAGTTCACTCTGCCATTAGAGCAGATTCAGAAGAGAGTGCACATTGTAAATAAGTGATAAGAATCGCCCGAGGTGACTGCAGGAAGGATGCCCTATATGCTACGCAGCATCACATATATAGAACAGGAGGGCATGTGTAGGTCGCGCTTGTTGTTTCCCCCGGCTGTGCAGATGTTTGCAACTTAAGAAACAAAAATGTGAAGCATAAATATGCATCCGGCCTGGCGTTCATTAGCGGGAAAGGGTCAAATAACGCAAAAGGATGATAAGAGTGGAAGAGAGATATGTAAAAGTCAAAGAAATCTGGACTTGTTGCTCCGTCCCAAACACGTGTCACCCCTTATTTAGGAGATTTTCCCGTGAAGTCACAGATGAAATGATTTATGGGCATCAGAATCACTTTAATTAAGGTGTAAATCGCTGTTTCCCCATTATAAGAAACTGATGATTAATGAAGACAACGATTTGGATTGGTGAACAAATCTGTCCGCTGTTTTTTCACATGTTTCCTAAATGTTCTCCCGTTCTCAGAAAGTGGACGACTAGAGGTTAGTGCCCTCTGCTGTTTGTGTCTGAGAACTGCACTTTCTGCACATGACCACTTCTCCGTGTCCACAAACCTGTATGACAAGCCTCTAACATAAGCCTCGCCCACTAAGTCAGCATCACTTTCACAATAAAGTGTGTGTGTGGGAAGAAGAGGAAATAACGAAAGTGAGCGGAAGACAGAATGAGAAAATAGAGGAAGGGGACGAGTGTCATGAGACAGCTCAACACTTTTCTCTCTTACTTCCTCTCTGCTTCCTCCTCGCTACTGTTTGCTCAGTTCTGGCCACCTCAGCTCAAACACTTTGTCTCTCTTCCTGTCATCCCCAGATGAACTCTATGAACAGTGTCAGCAGCTCAGAGGACATCAAGCCTCCACCAGGCCTGCAGAACCTGGGAAACATCAACTACCAGTGCCCGAGCCCCGGGGGAATGTCAAAGCACATCTGCGCCATCTGTGGGGACCGATCCTCAGGTAATGTTAGAGGGAGAGGGGGGGGGGAGACACTCAGCACAAACATCTCCACCCAGATAGCTGAAGGACAGATGGCTCAGACCAATCGATGTCAGGCTTATTAGTGCAGAGTTGATTTGCTCTTTGATCGTTTTGATTGTAAAACTCTGAAAGGTGTTGCAACATCTCTGAAAGACACGTGATTCATTTCCTCGTGTTAACTGTTGTTGTGTGAGTTTCATTTTATTTCTTTTTTTATTTTATCTTTGTAAAGCGTCTTTGAGCACCTAGAGATAAATACAATTTATTGTTTTTTATTAAAGAATACTTGACAAGCCTTTTTCTATCACATCAACAGGAATATTATGTTTGATTTACAACAGTTGAGAAGCTAACTAATCCCCCAACACACACAAAAAACACACACACACGCACAAACACGCACACACAACAATTGACTTCCTGTTCCCAAATAAGTGTAAAAAGTTGGCTTTTTTGATATTAGTGAAAACATTTTAAATATCCGTTGGCCTTAAATTTAAACTTTGAAAACAAGACCACTGCTGCAACCACACATCTTAAACATGCAAGGCTATCAACACTACACACGTGTTTAGTTTGAATTACTCATTTAAAGCCCCTTCTGATGGAAACAACTTACACTTGTTGAAAGATTACACTTTAGGTTCAGACCTCAATAAAGCACTACTTAAGGTGGCAAATGATATTTATATTGTTCAGGCGAAACATCACTTTGAGTGCTGCTTGTTCTTCGTGCAGCATCTGGCTGTGAATGGCTGAGATTATCCAGCAGAGTCCTCAATCGGTCCGGATCAGATCTCAAAGGCAGGGGCTTTGTTGTTGCCATTGGTGATCATACAGCTGAGAGGATCACCATGACCTGTGGAGCCCCCGGGGGTTTGACTCTTAGGCCGCTATTCATTTATCGTAACCATGCTCCCCAAATTGCACATTACAATTAACTTTATTAGCACAATTACCTGGTCTATTTTATTTGTATTTTATTGATTGTCATGTCATTTACAGTGTAACAGCAGAAAAGGTACATTGTAGGTAAAAGGCAAAAGTAAAAAGAGTAGACTTACATGTATAAAAAAAAGGCAAGCAGACATTATTAAGTTATATTTATTTATATATAAATATTAGATGAAGGGATAATTTTTTTTTTTACAATTTACAACAAATCCTTATAAATTGTAAAAACAAGGTGAATATTGCACAAAGGTTTAAAAGTCTGTATTGGATATGTTGTCCTTCCAGGGACCTCTTTAGTTATTTGAACTTAATTGGTTTTATTCTGTTTTTCATTGCTTTCCGTTTTGATGTTTTTGCTCTTTATCGCTCAATGCATTTAAAAGGTTGTTTTTTTTTGGAGTGGAGGGGAAACATTTCAATCGCGATTACATCAATGTACCTAAACACAGATACGTTAACATATATTCACTCGTAGCTAAAGGCATATTTCCACGTGAAATCAGTACTGATGTTGTGGACTTCTACCACAGGAAAGCACTACGGCGTGTACAGCTGTGAGGGGTGCAAAGGCTTCTTCAAGAGGACGGTCCGTAAAGACCTCTCCTACACATGCAGAGACAGTAAGGAGTGCCTGATCGACAAGCGCCAGCGAAACCGCTGCCAATACTGTCGCTACCAGAAGTGCCTGGCCATGGGCATGAAGAGAGAAGGTGTGTGTGCAGGTGTGCTATGATTAAGGTTTCGGTCTGGGCATGAGCTCTAAGCTTGTGTTCATGATCTTCTTTTCAATCATTACAAATGCATGTGGAGGGGGATAAGAAATGTGCAACTCTGCCGGAGCTCTAGCTTTCCTGTGTAGTAAATAGTCTCTTTTATATGATCCACTGCAGAGTTAACACCGTGTAGTCAGGGACAACAAGCATGGGGTTTGATCTGAAATATCTATGTGTGTGTGCAGCGGTGCAGGAAGAGAGGCAGCGGGGGAGGGAGCGGGGGGAGAGCGAGGTGGAGTCCACCAGCAGCTTCAACGAGGAAATGCCTGTGGACAAGATCCTGGATGCTGAGGTGGCGGTGGAGCCCAAAACAGAGGCGTACAGCGAAGGCAGCCCCAGCAACTCGGTAAGAATCACAGCTTGGTTTGGTCTGAATTATTTATCTGTTTTCGTCACAAGGCTGAGGTGCTACCTAACAGGGACAAATCAATGTAAGGGTTATTATGTTCGCCTGATCAGTAGTGCTCAAATATGCACACAGCTGAGTGAATGCGCTCTTTTATGGTGAAGCTGAATGAAGGGATATTATCAGTTAAGTCTATTCACTCTATGCTGTTCTCTCGTGATACTCCATCAATTAATCAAGCTACTCTTGTTGTTCTTTTGCAAGGCCGAGAGAATCATGTAAAGGTCAATACATTACCACTGCCAGTAAAGTGGATGCAGAGTTAATCATTTATGGGTAGCCCTGTACATCTCGTTAGATTGTATTATACTGTAAGGAGGTCCTCATCTGTCTAGCCCTTTGTGTATTTGAACTTCATGAATGTAGTAAAACGATTGCAGAAGGAAATGATGACTCAGAAATAGCCACGGCTGTACCTGCTTACTATCTGCTGTCAGACACGTTTAGATGTAACTCTGAAGAAGCTTACCGCCGAAGTTATTGACTGTTTTGTTTTTAATTCCTCTCCAGACCAACGACCCCGTCACCAATATCTGCCAAGCAGCAGACAAGCAGCTCTTCACCCTGGTGGAGTGGGCCAAACGGATCCCTCACTTCTCAGATCTCCCCCTCGACGACCAGGTCATCCTCCTACGAGCAGGTACACACACACACACACACACACACACACACACACACACACACACACACACACACACACACACACACACACACACACACACACACACACACACACACACACACACACACACACCATGTATACATCACTTCAGGGGACATTACATTGACTTACATGCATTTCCTGGAGACTTATCCTAACCTTAACCACAACCAACACATCCCTTACCCTAACCCTAAAACTAACCAAGTCTTCACCCTAAAATAAATGATCCCCCTCATGGGGACCTCCAATGTGTCCCCATAAGGGAGGCGAGTCCCCACACGTGACTGTGTAAACAGATGTAGGTCCCCACAAGTATAGTAATGCTAGGCCACACACACACACACACACACACACACACACACACACACACACACACACACACACACACACACACACACACACACACACACACACACACACACACACACACACACACACACACACACACACACACAGCTATATTGACATGGGGTGCACAGTATTCCATTCTATTCTTGCTTTCTTGCCCTTAAAACGATTACATTACAAGACTTTCTTCTTTCGTTTCTTTCCTTTTTTCAATTTTCGTGTGTAATACTAATGCTTTATTTTCTTATATGAAACCTATATCCCATCTGCATGTGTTAAACTTGCATCCTTGGGGACTTTCACGGTAGGGGATGGTTGGGAGAAGGCAGAGGAACGCTTGGAAATAAAAACATTGCTTTATCAGTGTATCACTTACATGTGTCGTTTAGTTAAAAAAGCATTATAAAACAGGCCTCACGACAACCCATTGTGCTGCTGGTACTGCAGCATTTCCCCCGGCAGTGTGTTTCTTTTACATTTGCTCAATACATTTTGGCCATCTAGTTTAATGGAGCAGTGAAACCAAATATAACTGGACTATTTGCCAAATCCCAGCAGTGCTGACCTCTGCTGGTGAGACATGTCACACACAGGCCTGAAGGGGGGAGGAAAGAAGCCAAACATCAGAGCTATTGAGAGACTTTGATATCTGATGAATCATACAGCGTAAGTAGTACTTGAAGGCAGGGATAACAGGATTTGTGTTCTTTTATTTGTGTTCTGCATCCAGGCTGGAACGAGCTCCTAATCGCTTCATTCTCGCATCGCTCCGTCACGGTGAAAGATGGCATCCTGTTGGCGACGGGCCTCCACGTCCATAGAAACAGTGCCCACAGTGCTGGGGTGGGCTCCATCTTTGATAGGTATGTAGTAATAATAATAATAATACGTTTATTTATTATAGCCCCTTTCATAGATAAATCACAAAGTGCTTCACAAGTAAGAACAAAAGTTACAATTAAGTCCACAGAAACATGAATAATAACCACATGAGGCAGTCATTTAAGGGCAACATAAAAACAAAACACAATCCACGTGGAGTCCTGAAAGGAACACAAATAATAACAGAACACATCACACACATTTCAAATAGAAATAAAAGCCAATGTAAAAAGATAGATCAAATTAATTCAGTTTTGTTAACACATCCTCTTCCTGTTGGTCTCATTTCCTTTTGACACAAAAGACAAATACAGTTCTTTTTTGTATTTCTTACATTTCTGAATAGTATTGTGCTGTTGCCAGTCACATGCAGTAAGATGCAAGTGGTTGTTATTAACACAAAACACTGCAGATATTGTGTTATCTGGGGTAGGAAAACTTTTGCCAAATGCTTGTTTCGGCTACTGTTATCTTAGTGGCTTTCATATATGGAATTATGTGTATGTGGCTCAATACCGTCTTCTTCAATCGTCTAAAGTGATTCATTTGATCTCCTGCAGAGTCCTGACAGAGTTGGTATCCAAAATGAAAGACATGCATATGGATAAGACAGAGCTCGGCTGCCTGCGAGCGATCGTCCTCTTCAACCCAGGTCATCACCGTTCAATGTTACTCAATGTGCCAGACAGCAACGCCACCTTAGATGAATAAAGTGATACTGGTTTTTGTTGCAATGAAAAGCTGTGTAAATGCAATGCATGCGTTAAACGTCATTACCCCGAACTTAACCTGACTGTGTTTTGTTTGTTTCAGATGCAAAAGGTCTGTCGAACCCCCCAGAGGTGGAGGGTTTGAGGGAAAAAGTGTACGCCTCATTGGAGTCGTACACGAAACAGAAATACCCCGAGCAGCCTGGCAGGTAGGAAACGCATCGCATTACATCAGTCAATATCAGACACCATGCTTAACTGATGCTATGGTTTGTATGTATCAATGTACATTACATTACCAAACAACTCTAACTTGCAACAGGCTTAGATTTAAAACGTAGAGGCTGGTAGTGTTAGTACTTATAAAAGATGGATGCATTTATTATTGTATTCAACTGTCGGGAGCTAAACAAGATCAACAAATCATATGAGATAAGAGCTATCTCAATTTGCTTGAGCTGAAACACAAAAAAAGTGGAGAGAATACATTTAATGTAACCCAATAGAGTGCCACAGTGATGCGTCCTAGAACCCGGAAGTAAGCTGCGCATGGGTTCCTTCGACAAAAAAGCAATGCAATTTCTCCAAATCTATCGATCATAAATCTATCGATTAGATTTATGATTATAAAAGTAGGGTAGACATGTGGAGATTATCCGACAATCGTGATCCGTCAACCACAGACCTTATTTCCAGCTATTTTCCAAAATCCTATGGAGAAATTGCATTGGTTTTTTGTCGAAGGAACCCATGCACAGCTTACTTCTGGGTTTTAGGACGCGGCACTGTGGCACTCTATTGGAATAGTCAGTTCCTTGAGTAGGGGTATAAATGATTCAATGAAACAACACTGCATTCAGAGTAGTTCCTAACATTCAACATATTACTATATATGAAAGGATTTGGAAATAATACCTAAACATTATTGATAAAAATACCTGTTATTAAACTACAGATACATTAAACTAGAATTAACTAAATACACTGTCAAGATTCTTATGTTATGTCACGTTTGTATGTTTGGGTTTATTTTGCTGTTCTCCCTGTCATGTTTCCCCCCTTGTGTATTGTCTGGTCCCTCTGTCTGTGTTTTCCCCCTGTCGTTAGTTTCCCTGTGTGTGTCTAGTTGTCTGATTGTGTTCACCTGTGGCCCTTGTGTTTCTCCTCCCCTGCCCGGCTGTTTCTCGTCTCGTGATTACCCCTCCCTGTATTTAGTCTCTTCCTGTGTTCAGTGTTGGTTCGTCTTTTGTTTGTGACTGAGTTCACCGGTGAGTGTTCTGTTTTGTCCAAGTTATTTTTCATATTCGTTGAAATAAAGGTTTATCTGAGTTATCTGCATTTGGGTGCTGCTTCCTTCACTCAACCGTAACATACACTACATGATAAATGAATACATGAATTAACCGTACGGCAGTGCATCATATTTAATGATTTCATTTAATGGATTTTTGATTTAAACTGTTGTACGATACATGTGAAAGTGTATTATTTCCAAAAAGAAAGTAAGTATATATTCTGATAAAAATTTAAACATAAGACTAAAAGTGTTTTGCATGCTGTAAGTAGACACCATTTTTTTAAATTATTGATTTCTTCCATAATAGAAAATAATGAATGTTTTTTTCCGTCTCAGTAATTCTCACTTTCTTCTTCTTCTTTCTTTCTTCCTCAGGTTTGCTAAGCTGTTGCTCCGCCTGCCCGCACTGCGCTCCATCGGCCTGAAGTGTCTGGAGCATCTGTTCTTCTTCAAGCTGATCGGAGACACGCCCATCGACACCTTCCTGATGGAGATGCTGGAGGCGCCGCATCAGATCACATGACACCAGCCCCCCCTTCCCCCTGTATATACTCCCACATTGTCAGCGATATGAAGACAGAATATAAAAAGACTTGATTCAAATTGTAAAACAGCATATTTTGTACCAAGCAGAACATTGTAATTAAGACATTTTTTAAAGTATTTTGAGGTTGTGGGGAGGGTGGAGTCTTGAGACGGAGGATCGAGTGCAGTCAAAATGAATTCTAATAGAATTGTTAACTGATATCTCTTTTTGTAAATAGGTAATTTCAGGTGTCCGTTGTTAAAAGCAACCCAATGCAATTTGAAAATACGAATCATATTTTATTCAAAGAGGAATTGTATAAAAAAACTGAAACCATCCAACATTTCTTAAAAGACATTTGAGAATTCTTACAGAATAAAGTTATTTAAAAATGTATCTGAAATGCGTTGTCTTTTTTGTTACCTTATTATCTAATAATACATTATACTGCATCACAAGTCAAGCTAGAAGGATTGCACAAGGGCAAGTTCAAATTAATGGTATTTTTTAAATTGTATTTTTTTCTGGCATTCCTTGACTTGATATCTGTTTTTGGGTTTTAAAAAAGCTGCCTTTAAAATCCTTTTTTACTTTTGATCCTTAATTATCTGAAATGCATGTGTTTTTTTATTTTAGATTCTTGATGCATAAAGCGTAATCAATGGTGGAGAAACAATGTAAACATTTCTGAATGAGCAAAATAGTATATAATTTGAAGATAGAATACATGTTCTCTTATTTAATGATCTCCCTATATTTTTGTATCATCTCACAGACAAATGTACGGTGGCCGACAAGTGCAAACGCGCTTCAACGTCCAACAAATGTGATGCATGCAGCTGGAGACCGAAGCGCTTTATTGAGGTGGCCAAATGTTTTTTGGAGCCATTGTAGCGCGTTTGTACCCGTCGGCCACCGTACGAAAGTCACCCAAAATCAGTTCTATTTTCAACAACTGTTCCTTTTATATTTGTTTCTAGTCGTTGTCCACTAGATGGCGTCCACAGATCTTCATCATGTTTGATGTTCCTGTTTCTTCCTCTTGGCTTCTGTCCGGTTAAAGGACTCGAAGCCTCATCCTCAATGTGAAGGTGTAAAAACTAGTCATGGTGTTTCACATTGGAGAAGATCTAGTGTGAATCTAAAATGTCCAAACTAAATAATTTGGAATACAGTATATGGCTTAAATGAACTTTTCAGAGATATATATCAGTCACAAGACTGGAGAAAAATACATAGTTGGTTAGTGTTTAAACTATGTTGTAAACATGTGTTAATATATACATTAAAATAATAATAATATCTAATAATACTAACACAAATCTGATTATTTCAAAGATGTATTGTCGAAGTATCAATATATCTGCCTGAAAAAATTATAGATCAGTGCAGCACTAGTACAAAACAGTTTATTTGTATAATTGTTTTTGTTTTAATGTAAACACCTACATACACTGAACAAAAATATAAACGCTCCCATTTTTTATGAGATGAACTCAAAGATCTAAAACATTTTCAACATTTCAACAAGACAACATTTTTATATAGACAGCATGATTATTGCACAGGTGTGCCTTAGAATGGCCACAATAAAAGGCCACTCTGAAACGTGCATTTTTGCTTTATTGGGGGGGTCTGGGGGGGTCCGAAAACCAGGCAGTATCTGGTGTGAGGGGTAGGGGTAGGGATTAGGGTTAGGGTAATGTTGTGAATCGAGTGGCCTGTGTTCGTTGTCCATAACATACGCCTGCCCATACCATAACCCCACCACCATGGGCCACTCGATTCACAACATTACCCTAACCCTAACCTTTTTTGGGGCATTGTTAACAAAAATTAGATATATAAAAATCAAGTGCCAGAGATCTCACCATCTATCTAGCGGCTAGATCAGTTGATTTTTACAACTTTGTATTTTATATATTGTTAAACTTGATTTTTCAAAGGTTTAGAAATACACTGAACAAAAATATAAACGCAACACTTTTGTTTTTGCTCCCATTTTTCATGAGATGAACTCAAAGATCTAAAACATTTTCTATATACACAAAATAACCATTTCTCTCAAATATTGTTCACAAATCTGAAAAAATCTGTGATAGTGAGCACTTCTCCTTTGCCGAGATAATCCATCCCACCTCACAGCTGTGGCATATCAAGATGCTGATTAGACAGCATGATTATTGCACAGGTGTGCTTTAGGCTGGCCACAATAAAAGGCCACTCTGAAACGTGCATTTTTTATTTATTGGGGGGGTCTGGGGGGGGTCCGAAAACCAGGCAGTATCTGGTGTGAGGGGTAGGGGTAGGGGTAGGGTTAGGGTAATGTTGTGAATCGAGTGGCCCATGGTGGTGGTGGAGTTATGGTATGGGCAGGCGTATGTTATGGACCACGAACACAGGCCACTCGATTCACAACATTACCCTAACCCTAACCCTACCCCTACCCCTACCCCTCACACCAGATACTGCCTAGTTTTCGGACCCCCCCAATAAAGCAAAAATGCACGTTTCAGAGTGGCCTTTTATTGTGGCCAGCCTAAGGCACACCTGTGCAATAATCATGCTGTCTAATCAGCATCTTGATATGCCACACCTGTGAGGTGGGATGGATTATCTCGGCAAAGAAGAAGTGCTCACTATCACAGATTTTTTCAGATTTTTGAACAATATTTGAGATAAATGATTATTTTGTGTATATAGAAAATGTTTTAGATCTTTGAGTTCATCTCATGAAAAATGGGAGCAAAAACAAAAGTGTTGCGTTTATATTTTTGTTCAGTGTATGTCTAAACCTTTGAAAAATCAAGTTTAACAATATATAAAATACAGAATTGTACAAATTAACTGATCTAGCTGCTAGATAGATGGTGAGATCTCTGGCACTTGATTTTTATATATCTAATTTTTGTTAACAATGCCCCAAAAAAGTGTATTAAAGCATCTATCTATCTATCTATCTATCTATCTATCTATCTATCTATCTATCTATCTATCTATCTATCTATCTATCTATCTATCTATCTATCTATCTATCTATCTATCTATCTATCTATTTATCTATTTATCTATCTACCTATCTCTTAAAATGATGACCTTTCAACCTGCACTTTACTTCCTGAGCACTTGCTCTATGCATTATTGCTTTATAATGAAAAACTCTCTGGTAACTTGTGGCCCATCCAATCTGGGGGGAGGGGGTGGAGGGAGTAACAGAGAGAGAGAGAGAGAGAGAGAGAGAGAGAGAGAGAGAGAGAGAGAGAGAGAGAGAGAGAGAGAGAGGTAACCTGCACATGGAGGACGTCTCTCTCTCTCTCTCTCTCTCTCTCTCTCTTTGTTACTCCCTCTCTCCTTCCCGTTCACTCCTAATAGGATAATTGATAGAAAGCCTAACTAGTCGATACCGGAGGACAGAGAGAGGTCGTCTGAAGCTCCGAGAGAAACTTTGACGCTCCGAGCAGCAACTTTCAGCCGGAGATGCTCTGAGGAGGAGAGTGACCACAACAACACTTTACAGCTCCTGGAAGATACCTCTTTACAGGTAATGGCGTTCAAAAGGAATTAACTTTATTAAACATGTTCATTTACGCTATTGGTTTTCCTGAATTGGTTTAAAAAAGTATTATTTCACCACGTTTCTTCAGAGGACTGCAATGGGGTTCGACAGGCATGGTTAGAATGCGTGAAACTCGATGAAATTATTATATACAGGAGATATTTAATTAGCAACGTTCAAAGAAAGAAAGTCAGTCAGTAAACTTTTAAATGTAACTTCTGTTGTTTGGATTTTTTTTGCACTATTTTGGCACGTGTTCATCATCAGACGAGCGTTTAAGTGTGTCAATTTAAACAATAATTACCTATTGACTCTTTATAGTCTCAATATTTAACACTTACTTTGTACAGTAATAAAAACGACCCTTTCTATTACTTTTGCGCATTGTATCGAAATAAACCCGCAGTTTAATGACCTCTTCATCAAACTTTGCTCAGCTAAATTAGCCAGTGTGTGCTGCTGATTGGAAAATTGTCCTAATTAAAGGATTTCCCCGTCAGATATGGATCAGAGCGCAGTGTGTGCCGGATGCCGCCGGAGCATCACAGACAGATTCCTGCTCAGAGTCACTGACGGCCTCTGGCACGAGGAGTGTGTGCGGTGCGCCGCGTGCGGGGACGCGCTCACAAACTCCTGCTTTCTGCGGGACCGCAAACTCTACTGCAAGAGGGACTATGCTGAGTGAGTGCTGAAGTCTTTGTTATGTTTAGTTTTCATGATGTTAAAACTGAAATCATGAAACACTTGAGCATCAGTTTTTCACTGTGGAGAGGCTGGGTTACAGCTTCAACAGGTTCCCCAAGCACATCTTATATTAAGCTCCACACACTTGCACTCAAACATTCAAATTTAACTAGGTTGAAAATAATGGGATTTTATTTTTATCTTTTATAAACTCATGTGACTATGACAGTTATCCTTAGTGATAAAAAACAAAACAAAAGGAAACCTTTACATTTTTTTAAAAGACTAGGCTCACAAATACATCATTTTGTTTTGATGTTAAATTTTTTGTTGCAACATTTTCTTCTAAAATTCAATATGGTAAAATAATCACAATCAAGCTGCACCTCATTGAAACCAAAATTGTTCAGCACACAGTATAACTTTTCTTTTTCTAGTCCCGTTAAAATGCAGTTTTAGAATTGGCACATATGTTGCAAACATACTACGAACATTATAGTCCATTTTATAGAAATAACATCAAATTTGGTTTTTCTTTTAATTTTGTTAAAGTTTTGCAATTTTTTTGATTTCTTCGGATTGTATACATCATTCATGTATTTAATTTGTTGGCCCCGTGGTCCAAAGATTAGTGCGTGTTATTAGGTCTGTTTTCACAACGGAACCCTTGTCCAGGTCTGACCTTGACTATAAGAACTGTGTGTGTGTGTGTGTGTGTGTGTGTGTGTGTGTGTGTGTGTGTGTGTGTGTGTGTGTGTGTGTGTGTGTGGTGTGTGTGTGTGTGTGTGTGTGTGTGTGTGTGTGTGTGTGTGTGTGTGTGTGTGTGTGTGTGTGTGTGTGTGTGTGTGTCAGCGACAGAGGGATAGGTTGAAAAGGGAGTGGTGAAAGTCTTTTTACTTAAACATATGTTCTTTGTTTTGCATGCTGTTAATATGGGAACACTTCATAGTCTATGGCAAAAGCATTGAGTGTGTGTCTGTGTGTATGTGTGCACGACGTATAGGTGCTTATTTGTGTGCATGGTGTAAGCCGACTTCCAGGGAACTTGGCACAGTGCACCAAGAGAACAAGGTGACTGCAGGAGGAAGGGGAGGCGAGGGAGTAGGAATGTGAGATCACTATTGCATAGTGTACACACACACACACACACACACACACACACACACACACACACACACACACACACACACACACACACACACACACACACACACACACACACACACACACACACACACACACACACACACACACACACACACACACACACACACCACACACACACACACACACACACACACTCACACAAACAACACAATCACACCTTCACACACACACACACACAGCACACAACCAGGGGTAGAGCTCAGCTGACACATTGTCAAAAAGTGTTAAAATTTGGAGGCCCATTGGCGTGGCAACTGCAAGCTGGGGACAACATATGGTCGAGTCGAGACGGTCCCTCCCCAAAACTCCCACCATCAACACCCATCGTCCGACTCCCTCCCCCCCAGTACCTCATCCCCTCATTCTACCTCCATAACACCCTAAACTAGAGCCAAGATAGAAACAGGCAGCAGCTCGCATTATTTCTGAACAATTTAGTGATGTTGGTTCTGCCAAACAAGCGGGAAACGAGAAACACACACAACGCTGCTCAGCTCAGTTCAGCGGTGGAGATAATAACCTACATGTATTCAAGATGTATAAGAGTGTTTTAATATTATGCTACTTTATACTTCTACTCCACTGCATTTTGGGAGCCGTTAATGCACTTTACTAAACTTTACTTTTTATTTGACATCTTAAATAGTTAGTTTACAGATTGAGTTTATAAACTTATGCAATATTTAAGTGCTTCATTAATTGTATTTATAATAATAATAAAGCTCTACCTTTGCCAGCGTGAATAATAATACATAATTGTACAGTCGTTTAAAAATACATGATATGGGTAATTTCTCATAGTAAGTTTTACTTTTGGTATTTTAAGTCAAGGCAAGGCAAGCACGTTTATTCTCATGGCACATTTCAAAATAAGGCAATTCAAAGTGCTTTGCAAAAAACTGAAAAGTATATTTTTATGCAAATACTTTTTGTACTTTTTTTATTCAGACTGGACTATTTTTACTACAGGAATAGACCGGAGTAATGTTTCCACCTCTTACTAAAGTGCACTGCAGCAGTGTTGGAGGTAGCTCAGTTAACATTTAAGAAATGCAATTTTTCAAATGGCAAAGCACTTATGCAACCATTTATCCTAATGGGTAAATGGAAGTGAATTCTTGTAAACCCACCCAATTCAAAGTGCTTAGCATGATCAGAGTAGATCATAGCACTTGTCTAAAGCAGACAGGAAAGCAGCACTGAGAGGTAATTAGGAAGCAGAGCCATATGTCAGGAGGTCTGGAGCCTCCTGCAGCAGAACCGGTGAGGATGGTGTGAACTTATTTTGGGGGACAGAGCGCTCCATGAGCCCTGGCGTTAACGTGCCGCGGCATCTGGAAGGATCCGCTCACAGCAGCCTGAGTGTCGAGCGATGGGACGACGCCCAGCCGACCGTGAGATATCTGACCTGACCAATTAGCAGGAGGCCGGGTGCCAGAGCTCCTGCGCCTCTCTGCTGCTCCTGTCCGGGGTTAGGACACCCTGAAACACATGAGCACCACTTCTGTCCTCAATGAGGGCGGAGAGAGCGTGCCAGTGTTTCCCGAGCACTCAAACTGTGTTCCTTTGTCGTCCAGGACTAGGGTCGAGACCGTTTTTAATGCAGGATTGTTCCATACCGTGACAACATTTGTTTGTTGATTACATATTGTATCTTCTGTTTGAATCTCCCCTTGTTCTTACCTTTGCTCCTCTGGTGAATCAATGCCAGCCAGATAGCCCGGTTTGACTGGTTTCTGGAAGCTAAAAGACAACAATGCCACAATTTGTGACGAGACCTTGCTTTTATTACTCCGAGAGGTTACTCAACTTGTATCAGGGTGGTGCGTTTTCTAAACGTCAAGATTCATGTAAAGGTTGATGCCAGAACAAGCAGAAGGGGTTCATACATAAAGACATTTTAATCAAACCGGTATCCAGGTCAATTCAGATTTGATCAAGCAACAAACAAGATAAAAACCAAAACAACAAAACATGGCTTAGAAAAATGATGAAACTTGCATTGACAAAAGGACATTATTATTTTTTTTAAATATATGTTATATCAATTTAGCTGAATCTGACATCTTTAAACGTATGCAATCCAGCACCAGAATGTAAAACAGGCAATCTTTGATTTAGAGGACCAATTCTTGAGTCATTAATTTTCCTGACCAAATTTCTAGGTGTCCTGAGAAATAAAGATTTGACAACGTTATTATCTTTTTTATTAATTTGAAACAATATGGTGAACAAAAGTCTCATAAAACAACAGATTCAATAATTATATAAAAATATTTTTCCGCAAAAACAAGCAACCAACACATTAGAAGATAAGATAAACACTTATTGATCCCCGTACAGAAATGTAGGAATTTAAGAAGCATCGGGACAAGGAGGAATAGATACAAACATATCATTAAGAACCTAAAAAACAGTATATAACAAAAGAAGATTGTCAGAGATCTTAAACACATTTTCCAGATATTGTTATATTGACCCTTGACCTTGCCTGACCCTGAGCATCACACACACACAACACACACACACAGCCTGCTCTGTAGTTTAATGACGCAGTCTGCAAACTGTCTGACAATGGGATTTGTTGTTGCTCGCTGGGGTTGTCGTCGGTTTCGATTGGCTGAACGGTTCAGCGAGCATGTGGCCTGGACAGCAGATTGGTCGTCAGATCAGCGGTGGGACTGGCGGCACACTTGACCCGCAGATGTGTATCTGATACACGGCCTCTGTCGGTGTGTGTGTGTGTGTGTGTGTGTGTGTGTGTGTGTGTGTGTGTGTGTGTGTGTGTGTGTGTGTGTGTGTGTGTGTGTGTGTGTGTGTGTGTGTGTGTGTGTGTGTGTGTGTGTGTGTGTGTGTGTGTGTGTGTGTGTGTGTGTGTGTGTGTGTGTGTGTGTGTGTGTGTGTGTGTGTGTGTGTGTGTGTGTGTGTGTGTGTGTGTGTGTGTGTGTGTGTGTGTGTGTGTGTGTGTGTGTGTGTGTGAAGCAAAAGATCCAGGTTAACCTGATCCAGAAACAAGATCTCTGTGCATGTCCACTATAGCTGCAGTCTGTCTGAAGACAGGGCAGGAACAATGGGAGAGGGCGTGTGTGTGTGTGTGTGTGTGTGTGTGTGTGTGTGTGGTGTGTGTGTGTGTGTGTGTGTGTGTGTGTGTGTGTGTGTGTGTGTGTGTGGGTGTGTGTGTGTGTGTGGTGTGTGTGTGTGTGTGTGTGTGTGTGTGTGTGTGTGTGTGTGCGTGTGTCTGTGTCTTCTTTTTTCTCTCATTCTTCTTCTTCTTCTTCTTCTTCTTCTTCTTCTTCTTCTTCTTCTTCTTCTTCTTCTTCTTCTTCTTCTTCTTCTTCTTCTTCTTCTTCTTATTGATATCATTATTATAGTTTTATTAAACAAGGACCATATATAAAAAATGATTTAGCTATTAGCCGATGTCCCACTGCAGTCCTGGGTAAGTCCACACAACATCAGGAAAACACATACACAAAGTCACATCTT
Organism: Pseudochaenichthys georgianus; assembly: GCF_902827115.2. Lineage (NCBI taxonomy): Eukaryota > Metazoa > Chordata > Actinopteri > Perciformes > Channichthyidae > Pseudochaenichthys > Pseudochaenichthys georgianus. The sequence goes on along the minus strand of NC_047506.1, from coordinate 4,997,054 downwards.
AGTAAAAATGATAAACACAGATCAAACCATGGATCAACGTATAAATACCAGCACATGTATCGATAACATTTTACAATACAATTGAACAAAAAACTCAAATGACTGCCAAGTATGTTGAAGAGACTGGTTGGTCAATATCCATTTCTTTGCACCATGGGAAAAGAGTAAAAGTCTGTACATGTGTTCAGCTTAAAGCTTGTTGTGTGTGTGTGTGTGTGTGTGTGTGTGTGTGTGTGTGTGTGTGTGTGTGTGTGTGTGTGTGTGTGTGTGTGTGTGTGTGTGTGTGTGTGTGTGTGTGTGTGTGTGTGTGTGTGTGTGTGTGTGTGTGTGTGTGTGTGTGTGTGTGTGTGTGTGTGGTGTGTGTGTCCAGTGCATCTGCGTTGAGAGAGTCTGACCCTGTCAGAGTGGAGGAGCGCAGGAGGATTTCTGCTGACTTAGTTCCCCGTAATGATCTTGTCACTAATTGCCATGTCTAAATCCAGCGTGACGGAGTGTTCCCGCTCTCCTGGCAGGGCCTCTGTGGTCCAATCATGTCAATGGAAACTCTGAAATATGAAACACCTTGAGCTCCTCCATAAGCATCGGAAGGTACTCTCACCTTTGCATTAACAACGCTTACTGGGTAGGATAAGACGAGCTAGACGAGGCGCATAATGGAAAAGGTTTCTGGAAACGTGATTGTCTCTAATGCCCGCAGTCGCTACTTCACTGACACTTAGCATTAGCATCATAATGAGACTTGATGTATCACAGAACAGAAGAACATTCCGGGTATTTGCTCCGACACACTTCCTTTGAAAGCCTATCATTGATGCATGTTGTTGCCACAGGAATGCACATACCACAGACGGTATGGTGGCCATATTAAAGCACATACCATTGAGGCCGTGGGGCGGACGACTCGGATGGGTCAAGCAGCCCGACTGACCCTCCTGAGCTGCTGGGAAAGGGCTTTACCGTTACCGTGGCGATCCCCCCCGGCAACAGTGAGGGGTCCCGGGTATGTTTGTGTTCAGGACGCTGCAGACGGTGACAGGGACGTCTCAACCTGAGGGTTTGCTCTGAGGTTTAGTCTGAGGATTTGTTTGTTGGTAAATATTGCCCTAAATTGCAATTTAAGGATGTCAAATGCAAATATTCGTTTTACTTGAAAGTTAATGTGAAGTCTTTGATTCACATTAATGACATTTTGCTGAGATTTTAGCATATTTTCAGGTTAGGTTAAAAGTGCTTCACGTATAATAGTGCCGTACCAGGAAAAAATAAATGTAATTTCCATTTTCATGGCGTTTCAGTTATTTATAGAATGGTGCAACTCCTTAACATCCTTTTATTAAAACCATAAATATGTCTGTCTGGGACAAGTAAGAAATAAATAAAAAAAATAAAAATGTTTAAATGTTAAATGATTCTTAAAAAATAGTTAAGCTAAAAATAAAAATAAATAATTTAACATAAAAAGTAGTTTCAAATCTGCTGCTGACCAAATTGGTAGACAGTGTAAGATAAATAAACCTGGAAAAAGCTGTCAGTTTCTCATGCCTGTGCGCGGCCTGCTGACCCGGTCCGGTCCTCAGACAGACTGCAGATCCTGAACGATGACGCACCGTCCTGCGGGACAGACCCAAAATGCCAGCCAGCGGACAGTAGTCCCGCTGCTCGGGGGCCGGCTCGCCCTTTGTCCCGCTCTGGTTAAGCAGACTTAGGGATAATTCCGCGGATAATTCATGGGACCGGCGGCTCAGCCTCTCCCACCGGGACGTCTGATTCCCCCCCTCTGCCTGGAGCCATGGCCTGCCGAGAGCTTTTTCTCCCGCCTCCCCAGGAGCACAGCCTCGGACAAGGCAGCCGGAGCCAAGGCAACAGTCTCTGCAAGGCTAAGCCCACCAGTCCCGGTTGCCAGGCGCTAAGATGCACACCCGCCACGCTAAGAGTATGTGTCTGAGGAGGAGGTGGGTAGTGGGGGGGGGGGAGACAGGTTGGCAGTTGTTTTGAGTGACAGTTCGACTCAGCAACATTCCCCGAGTCAACCAAGCTTTTTTTTCTTCTCATGGAGACCCTTCTTACTGAGGTGAGGGGTCCTCGAGTGTCTCAGCTTATACTCAAGCTCCAAACAAAAGCCTGACTCTGTGATATTTACTGAGCTCTCACAATTCCTCTCCACTTCCTCCCTTGTAACACCCCCCCTCCCTCTCTCAGTCTGTTTGCAGTGCGTTGTGGGGGCTGCTCTGAGCCCGTCTCCCCTGCTGACCTGGTGATGCGAGCGGGGGCCGCTGTGTTCCACCTGCGCTGCTTCACCTGCAGCGAGTGTTCCTGCCGCCTGCAGACCGGAGAGCACTGCGTCCTCAGGGGGGGGCGGCTGCTGTGTGCCAGAGACCACTACCACCAGAGTGAGGCCAGCCCCCCCTCCTCCGACACAGGTATATGTGTGTGTGTGTGTGTGTGTGTGTGTGTGTGTGTGTGTGTGTGTGTGTGTGTGTGTGTGTGTGTGTGTGTGTGTGTGGTGTGTGTGTGTGTGTGTGTGTGTGTGTGTGTGGCCTAGCATTACTATACTTGTGGGGACCTAAATCTGTTTACACAGTCACGTGTGGGGACTCGCCTCCCTTATGGGGACACATTGGAGGTCCCCATGAGGGGGATCATTAATTTTAGGGTGAAGACTTGGTTAGGGTTAGGGTTAGGGTTAGGGTTAGGGTTAGGGTTAGGGTTAGACATGTGTTGGTTATGGTTAAGGTTAGGATAAGTCTCCAGGAAATGCATGTAAGTCAATGTAATGTTCCCTGAAGTGATGTATACATGGTGTGTGTGTGTGTGTGTGTGTGTGTGTGTGTGTGTGTGTGTGTGTGTGTGTGTGTGGTGTGTGTGTGTGTGTGTGTGTGTGTGTGTGTGTGTGTGTGTGTGTGTGTGTGTGTGTGTGTGTGTGTGTGTGTGTGTGTGTACATGCACACCGTATCAAACATATGGTGCAATACTGGGTTAGAACATTGAAAACAAAGCATGGGGTTGTTGCGAGACAGTTTTGTGCCGTGTACCAAAAATAAAGTTTGTTGCTAAGTTTTATGATTTTCCACTGTGTGCTACAAAAAGTGATTTGTTAATCTTCGGGAGGTTTTAATGTATATTATTGTCTTAAGTACAACTTGAGCTTGTTGTGTCTAGTGCTGGGTCTAATAACCATGTCTGGGTTTGGTTTAACTCAGAACTTACATGAAAAAGAAACGCTAAGTACGGTTCAAAATAACCCTCCGGTAATGGATAAAGTTCCCTGCAACTTTGCGATAAAAAAACAACATGATTAAGTATTAAATATTTATCAAATTCCGGCTATGACTAAAACCACAAAACTTTCTACACATCCGTATTAAGAAATGCAAGTGGTCTAAGGGCTGTTAAAAAGCACTCTGGGAAATAGAGACAACCACAAATTGAAGTGGGAATCAGGAAAGTAAAAAAAGAAACAAAAACTACAAATAAAAAACTGAAGAACATCTCAACATCATATCAATCCTTCTCTTTTTTCCAAATCTGTCTCTTCATGTGAATGCTTTGTAGGTGAATAAACATTTTTCTTTTAATCATGTCTGCCCACTAGGTCAAAGTGAAGATGAAGAAGAAGTAGAGGAGGAGTGTGGAAGAGTTACAGGCAGACGAGTAAGATCAGAAGATCTGGAGAGCAAACGTCCCAAAAGGCCTCGCACCATTCTGACCACTCAACAGAGACGGACCTTTAAAGCTTCCTTCGAGGTCTCATCCAAGCCCTGCCGAAAGGTACCGTCATTATTCTGTTTATCCAGTAGTCTGGAGTTGATGACTGTCATTCTCCGTTGCTTTTGTTAAAGATCAAATCAAATCAAATCAAGTTTTATTTATATAGCACATTGATAAACGATTTTTGGTCGAGCCAAAGGGCTGTACATAAAATAAAAATAGCCTACAGTAGAGACACTTTACAGCTAATACAACAACACAGATTGTTCAGATTATCAGTATGAGAAAAACGACACCCTCTGCCCTTAGACCCTCTGTCCTTAGACCCTCTGTCATTAGACCCTCTGTCCTTAGACCCTCACATCGTACAAGGAAACACTTCCAGAGAAAACCCACAGTTTAAGGGAACATGGGAGAAACCTCAGGGAGAGCAACAGAGGAGGGATCCCTCTCCCAGGACGGACTGACGTGCAGTAGATGCCGTGTGTAAATCAAAGAGGTAATACATTTTACAGCATATAGACCGAATGTTAGGAAATGCATGTGTCTGTAATAAGAAGATGAATCCACGAGGATTTCAGCTACAATCCTGTGGAAGCCATCAGGGAAGCAGCAAGACGAGACCCAAGGCAGGACCGCAGAGACAGGTTCAGCCACGACCCGAAGTCCACGACTTAATCCAGAACTCGGGATAGAGGATTCAGGGCACAGGACTACAGCAAGAGGATCAGCCTCGACTCCGGATCCCGGCGTAGATATAGATAGAAAACAAGAAAAAAGATTTGGCTGGGTTAATCGGAACAAGAGAATACACAGACACAGACAGAGAGGGAAAGGTCATTGGATAAAAGTTATTCTTGATGACCCTCTAGAAAGATCTCATGAACTTCCCCACTCAATCTATCAAGAAGACCCGAGCAGTTCTATTAGATATAGGATAAGAAACAGAGAGAGGGAGCACAACAACCTATCTCTTCGTCAGATGCACTCCCCCGCTTATCTAAGCGACTCTGTACCCCGTTACCCTCTACAAGGCCATAGACCAGCAGAGGGAAAATGGGGGGTGTGTAAGGGTAAGGATTTTTAAGAATAAACCGCAAGGGTCTAAAGGGAAAAAATATGAAATATAAGGTACTATATTTTAAGTAATCCTATCTACTATTCCTATATTCGAATAATGGATAAACTATTTTAAAAATACTTTATGAAATCCTATGTTATGTTATAAATATTAAAATAAAGAACTAAATGAATAAATAAATAACTAAATAAATGAATAAATAGATAATTAAACAAAAGCCAGAGAGAAAAAGTGAGTTTTAAGTGTTGATTTAAAAAACCCCCAGGGTCTGGGCCGACCTCACATGGAGGGGCAAAGTATTCCAGAGTCTAGTGCCAGCCGCTGCAAAAGCTCGATGCCCTCGGGTTTTAAGCCTGGTTTTAGTCACTATCAACAGCAGCTGATCAGCCGACCTTAAGGCTCTGCCTGGGGTGTAGCGATGGAGGAGTTCGGCTATGTAGGCAGGAGCCAGCCCATTTATTTAGGGCTTTAAAAACAAATAAAAGGAGTTTAAAATCTATTCTGAACCGAACTGGAAACCAGTGCAATGAAGCCAGAATCTGGGTGATATGGTCGCGCTTTTTATGGCCAGTGAGAAGACGTGCAGCTGCATTCTGAATTAGCTGGAGGCGTCTAATTGAGGCCTGGTCCATAGGGATGGGAATTTGAAAGCCAATGTATATTCGAATATATATTGGTTTTTTTTACCCAATTTTTTTTCAAGAATTTTTGGAAGTACATACATGTTCAAATAAGTGTAGAAACCAAGTTGAATTTGTCAAATGTATTGAACTGGTGATCACAGTTTGACAGCTATAGGCCTACAGCTTTCATGTGCGGAGGTGATTCACAATCAGCCCAGCTGTAGAGAAGACCCTCTCAGCTGGAACGGAGGTTGCGGGTATAGCAAGGTATAGCAAGGTATAGCATGTATATATAAATGTAACTCTTCTTAGAGTGTAAATAATTACCGGACTATGACTGGTAAAATATGTTGAATACCGGCAAAACTAAATCTCTCCAGTCAAAATGTCTAGTACTTTGCCGCCACACACGGTTGCCAAGCAGCGCTTATTGTTGTTTAGGCTGGCCATGTGTCGCGAGTGTTGACAGGGGGCGGGGGAGCACGCTCATGAACTGTTAGCGCCGGAACCTCGCAACCGCTGCGGAGCGCATTTGCGCCACATTTGGGCATAAAATGAGGTTTGAGTCTGCGTGATCTGCGTGTAGGGAGGGGCAGCAGCCATATCATTGGCTAGAACTAACTAGATCTGATAGATTTGGACATAAACATGAGTGAAGTATAACCGGACGCGAGAGAGAGAGATCAGCACCTGCAGCTCTGCCCCGCTGTGAGGGACCGGTGAGCAAGCCCGCCTTAACCTGCCATCAGGCCCTGGAGCTGATTTTTTTTGTAGGCCCCCTATTTAAACAACAAATCAAAGTCATTTATAGCCTCGGCAGCCTCTGTGATCGCACTTCTCCACTCTGCTCTACGCGCGCCTGGTCCTCTCCACCAGATGAGTGACGTATCGGGCCTCCCTCATGTATTTGTCCGGTTGCCGTTGGCTCCCCTCCACGTAGCAAGTTCTCGTCGTCTTCTCCATCTCCTCCAACAGATAATGTCCCTCCTGTCTGTTTTTCCTCTCCCACTACTCCATCGCTATCAGAACCAGACGGCCTACTTGGCTCCGAGGCCCCGTGGCCGGCACCGATGCCGCTCGGTACAGAACTCATCTGTCCTTCCTCCTCATCCTGGCCTACAGGTTTAAAATAACCTGTAGGCTTCGGCATTTTTGTAATAGCTGCTTGTCTCGAAACTCCTTTTCCCTCAACAATTTCCTTTTCCGAGCGCCACTCTCAAACTTTTTCTTCTCCGACATTTTCTCCTAAACAACCTTCATCTGTCACTCAATCACTCGCAATTTGAATAAGTCACATGTGAAACATATTCTGATTCTGATTGGCTGTTAAGTGGTGCCCACTGACTGTTTCGGAGTCATCATTTTTGAGAAAAATCTCTGGAATCCATCGATCTGATTGATCAAAATAGTATGGAGGGAAGATATTTTCGTTTGGATTACTGGTCTGGGGGAAGCTCACGTGTGTGTGTGTTTGTGTATTTTTGCATTTGTGTGTATTGTGTTTGTTTCCCGGGGAAAACACTCAAGAGAAACACCGGCTGTTGTTATGCCTGCTGTGACGTCAAGTTACTCCGTTCTCCGCTTGTAATTATGCCGTCACAAGCTTCAAAGTTGTATTTATTATCTGAATTTGCGGAAACAAGTTTAATATTCTGAAAGCCAAGACTTTGTTTATTTGAAATCAGATGAAAACAAACTGTAACGGACCCTGCCGTGTTATCTATGATTACTATACGCCTGACATTCATAATTTCAGCGGAGTGAGAGCTGTCTTCTTCCCTTTACAAGCTTCAAAAATATATTTATCGTGTGATTTTGGAAATAAAAGTTTCATATTCTGAAAGCCAAGACTTTGTTTATTTAAAATAAAAAATAAAAAACCCGAATTTTTTTTTTGGAATATTTTTATTTTCTCATGATAGGCCCCCGATCCCCGTAGGCCCCTGGGCTTCAGCCCAGGTCAGCCCGTGCTTTAAGGCGGCCCTGCCGGTGAGCGGAGCAAAACACACCTTTAGACGTCACCTAACACATTTAGCTATGGCACTGTCGTATATATATATATATTGAATTATCACTCCCAAAAAAATAAATATTCATAACTCATATACTCGAATACATGAATAATTATTCGAATACCTGAATAATTTCGAATATTCGAATATTGGATTAATCGTTCCCATCCCTAGTCCATACCCACATACAGAGCATTGCAGTAATCCAGTCTCGAGGTAACAAAGGCGTTAATAACCCTTTCTAGGTCTTTAAAAGATAAAAACGACTTGGTCTTAGCCAATAGTCGTATTTTGAAAAAAAGATAAGTCCTAGGAGCAATGTGTTTTGCATAAAAGGGGGTGCAATTGGCAGGAAAAGACAAAATATTAACTCTTTTTTCTAGTCTTTTTTTTTTTTACTGTATCATCAACAACTGAAAATGTTATCATTCAAAACCACTGAATGATATGTTGCTATCATGATTCTTTGAAAAATAACAAACAAAGAAGTCACTTTTCAATGCATAAGATACAAAAGATTACAGAAGTATGGCAGGATTTCAGTTATCCATCATATATAGTAGTGTTTTATTGCATTTGGGCAGATGATGCTAAAGTCACGACTCCATTATGAAGCTATAACTAATCCCAAAGCACAGACATTTAGAAAGAAGTCATTTCCCCTTATCCTTTTGTTTTGTGTTTGAGGTGGATTGGTGGAGGAATATTTCAAGTTTTTAACCTTCAAGTGACCTCTTCTGTGTTTCTATTTTCTAATTTCCCCCTCCCTTTCTTTCTCTCCCCTCCCCCTGAATCTTAATCCAAGGTAAGGGAGACCTTGGCAGCGGAGACGGGTCTGAGCGTCCGGGTGGTGCAGGTCTGGTTCCAGAACCAAAGAGCCAAAGTAATACAAAGTGGCAGACACACACACACACACACACACACACACACACACACACACACACACACACACAACACACACACACACACACACACACACACACACACACACACACACCACACACACACACACACCACACACACACACACACACACACACACACACACACACACACGCGCACCACACAACACACACAGACACACACACACACACACACACACACACACACACACACACACACACACACACACACACACACACACACTGCTAATAAAAGGACTCTTTCTGCACCGTGTGTGTATGCCAGCATGGAAATCTGCTTGGTTATCTGTTCATACAGGAAACTGATGACATCTCGCTGCGATCGCTGCAGATTAAAGCCCATATTTCCTCACAAAGTGGGCTCATGTGTGGCTTCCCTCCGCCACTGAAAGACGTCCTTTACCTCCCTGTTAATACATTGACTGAACACACTCGTATGCCTGGATGGCGGAGGGAGTGTGGAGTGAGGAAGATGTTTTACAGTATGTGAGATGAATGTCTGCTAATGTATGTTTTCAGATGAAGAAGCTGGCCAGGAGGCAGCAGCAGCAGCAGGAGCAGCAGCAGACTCAGGAGCCACACGACCACACGTCACATCACACAGGTATTATATACTGTCCGAGGTTCTTTATTACAAATATATTATAATTACTCCCATATGAAATGATATCTTCCTTTAAAGAGAAACATATTTCCCCAAGATATGTAAAAGTATAATGTTTTCAAATTTTTGGTAGGTAAAAAAAAGTATTTATTTATATTAGATTAGATAAGATTAGATCAAATTAGATATACTTTATGATCCCAATCTGAGAAACGGTTTTGTTAGAGCAGCATGTAAAAAAGGCATTGCAAAGATATAAAATACAAAATAAATATATAAAATAAAAATGAAATAAAATATGTTATACAATATAACAATTACAATACAAATGTTTTAATTAAACATGTCCCCTTCAACACTAGAAATATATATACTATATGTACATAGCATCCACAATATAAAATATGCAAGTTAAGTTAGAATACACTTTAATAGACAAACCTACTACTTGAATTGATATAAACAAAAGATATAAATATGACCGAAAAGACAAAAATATAATATAAATGTACACATTTATATTTATTACAAAGGCAGGAGGGTCAGATTAGGATGAATTCCTGATTTATGTGAGTTTTGAGGGCCACAAAGTAATTTAATTGAGCTATGAAGGGCAGTGGCTCAGTCTGTAGGGGCTTGGACTGTGAGCCGTAGGGTCACCGGTTCAAGTCCCCGACAAGACTTAAAATATGGAGCGTGGACTGGTACTTGGAGAGGTCCCAGTTCACCTCCTGGGCCCTGCCGTGGTGCCCTTGAGCAAGGCACCGGACAATCCCCCCACACCCATTGCTCCCCGGGCGCTGTACAATAGCTGCCCACTGCTCCTAGTACTAGGATCGGTTAAAAGTAGAGAACAACTTTCACTGTGCTCTGCATGTGTGACCATTAAAGAGGGTTCCATCTCTCCCAATTCTTCTTCTGTCTTAGTTTAAGACATTTCTGTAACAGCCATTACTAAACTCACTCCTGTGTTCCTCCTGTTCCCCCTGTTCCTCCTGTTCCTCCTGTTCCCCCTGTTCCTCCTGGGCCTCACAGCGCCCTCCTGTGGCAGCCTGACCTCTGAGCTGGAGCACCTGGGCTCCTCCTTCAGTCACATCCAGCAGCAGCAGATGGGCCTCACCACCCTGGAGCAGCAGGACTACGACATGGACCCCTTCAGACAGGGCCTGACCCCTCCTCAGATGCCCGGGGATCACATGCACCCCTACGGTAAAGAGCGCTGTCAAACCGTGACGGAGAATTATGAGAGGTTTTATTTTATTTCTGCAGTATGTACCACATTTACAGTATTAAACAGCTTTAACCAAATGCATCTCTAAAACTAACCTGGATTAACATTTTAAGTCACAATAGAGTCAAATTCTTTAGAAATTGTATAAAAAGTCAATCAGAACTTTATTTGTCAATAACAGTAAAACTATAGTTGATGCAAGAATATTATCTGGAAATGTCACATATAATTTAGGCAATTTTTCTCCAACATGATTACTTAAGAATAATCAGGATTTTATTATTTTTACGTGCATTATAGTTTGTTTACTTTCTCACATGTACAGTAGTTCCTATTTTGCTCCAGCTTTGCAGTAACGTGTCCTGCTTTGTGACAATGTGCTGTAGAATTTACTCTTTTGCAAGGGACCAAATGAAAGATTTAAAATACAAAATAAATGATAGTCTCTTTGTGGCTGCTTACTTTAGTTCAGTCATTAAACTCTCATGTAATTGTCTGTCCAGGAATCCAAAATACTGTTACCATATAATTTAATGGTGCATACAATGGAAATGAACAACAAAATGATATATTAAGGTACAGTTAAATTACAAAACCACCAACAATCGGCACGTCTCTACCACTAAAGTTTAATGTTTTTTTATCACAGACATAGTCATTTATATTGGTATAATTAAATATATCGACAAATATTTCACATCTTGAAATACTTTTAATTGTGTATTTTCCAGGTTTTAAGGGTCTGTACGGAGACTTGGACAGAGACGCTCTGTGTCACATGCCTGACAGCGACTGCCTCTCCCTGGGGGACTCCTCTCTGCTCACCCCCATCGACCGCCTCTACTCCATGCAGGACTCTTACTTCACCTCCTGAGGGTGGAGATCGGACTCAGAGAGAAACGGTGTGTCTCCCTCATCCCTTTGTTCACGCACTGTGCACAAGAAAGTAGAAGAAGTGGTTTCAAAAGGGAGACGTGGGTACACTGACACCATGCAATATGCAACGTGCATGTCCATTTAAACACGATGACACTACTGCCTCCAATACTTTACAATCTGTACGACACATGCAGGCTCCTGTGTTAGCACGACGCGGACCTCTCTGTTTGATTATTAACTGCATCTACTAATGTAAATAACTGTTTGTGTGTATTTATTCTCACAATGTGTGTATGTTGTTTATCTTGAATGAATCAACAATGATCAATAAATAATGGTTATACGTTACGATTATTGTCAGATCGAGTCTGACATTTTTCTTCCGTCACAAAAGCTCCATTTGCAACATCAACAGAGATAAATAGAAAGTAGAAACAAGGGAACACTGCAGGGCCGGCCCTTGGCATAGGCAGTATAGGTGAATTCTAAGGGCGCATCAAATTGGGGGAAAGAAAATAAATATTATTTTTTTTATTTAAAAAAAATGTTTTATTTAAATTTCATAACAAAACAATTTCCCGATTTTGGATCAACAAAGTACATCCTATTATCTTATCTTAACAGAACTAGGCCTATATTGCATACAGCACCCATAAACTATGGCGCAACCCCCCCCCCAAATCAGGTAAATTGAACTCCCGCTGCCCCCGGAGCCGGGGCTGCGGGGGAGGTGCGAGGGGGCGGGTCAAGTGTAATTTGTAATGTGGAAGTAGATTACAGCCCTCTCTTCACTTGATTAGGACAGCTCTTACTGCTGTAATTAATGTAAATTACAGTAAAAAACAGAGGTTTATGTGAAATTGTTCTTTTTTTTAAATAATGGTTTTTGTGTGCAATTTGTATTTGAGGGGGGGAGGGGGGGGGCGCCAGCTAAAATCTTGCCTAGGGCAGCTAATTGGTCAGGGCCGGCCCTGGAACAACATTTAACAAAACATCACGATCACTGAAGAGAAACATGCTCAAGACCCTCTGTATTTAATTTCAGCATTGTCTGGTGCTCAAAATAATGTTTCATTCTAACCTTACAGTATTAAATGATGGGACCCTGTATCTCCGATTTGATGGTAATAATTAATATTCACTGTTCAGGACATGGTTAGGGTCAATGATGTTGATACTGTAAGATACAGTGAATGTGTAAAATATGATGCTGATTCATGAAGAAGATGCACTGAAAAAACTGAAACGTTGGCTTTAATTAATTGTATAGGTCAACAGATTTCACATATCTGTTCAGGTAAGTTAAAAGCATTAATATTACGGTTTTGTATTGCTTTCAACTAACCCAATACAGTTATATGAAATCTGTTGACAATACATTGAATTAAAGTCAATGTTTAATTTCTTCAGTGTGGTGCGCAAAAGAATGCTTCAGTGAGACCTTACTAAATTGCGGGACCCTGTATCTTCGATGTGTTGCCATTCATATTCTCTGTTCAGGTCGTGGGTTCAGAGAAGCTGTTGATACTGTATGAGACAGTGAATGTGTAAAATGTGGGGCTGTGATTCATGCTGAGGGTTAGCGCCGGGTCAGTCCATCCTCGGTGCTTATCAATCCGATCTAGGTGACAGGTCAGCGAGGCATCTTCCCCCCCGACTGTTGGGTGGATCATCAGATTGTGAAACGCCGGGCTATGACAGCTGTATGGGTCAGTGGCAGGTAACCATCACATCCACGCCGCCATCATCAACGCTCACATTGTGCTCCTCGCGGTCAAAGGCCCTCGCTGCATTTTTCTGCCTGTTCCCTCCTCACAGTCATACAGGAGTGGAGGGGAGGAGGGGGACCACCCAGGCTCTGTGGCCAGCTGGAATGCACCGATCCTGGGGAGGGAGGTTGAGAAAACCCTCCAGACAACGGAGGGGCTGAAAGCTGTGTCAGGGGAGAATGCCCAGGGTGACACAGAGATATGAAGCCCTACTGTATGGAGTGCCTCCTTGCCCCAGCCGTGAACCCTCTCCTGGACCCTTCTCATATTTCCCACTATGAAATCAGACCTCTCCGAGCAGAGAGCGCAAGTCAATGGTCAGGAACAATCTAACTGTCTGTCACCGCGGTATGCTCCTGCCAAGCAGCGCTGCAGAAGTGTGCAGCAGAGTATACACAGTGTGTGTTTCTCTGCTTTTGTATCTGTGTCTGTATCTGCTAGTGTCTGCTGGCCAGAGGTGGGAAGTACTCAAGTACAAGTACCTCAACATTGAACTTCAGTACAGTACACTGAACACAACTGAAACGTTGACTTTAATTCAATGTATTATGTCAACAAATGTCCCACAACTGTATTAGGTTAGTTAAAGGCATTACTATTAAGTTGAACCTAATTTGTTATTCAAACGTAATATTATTGCTTTCAACAAACCTAATAACATTATGTGAAATGGAAGTAGAATATTAAGGTACATTACTTGAGTACTTCCATTTAGTGCTACTTTATACTTCGACTCCGCTACATTTAAAAAGGAAATAATGTAATTTACTCCATTTCATTTATTAAACATCTTTAGCTACATTAAAAAAATTAAAAAAATGCATCTCCAAAAACTAAACTAGTGGATTAACTCTTTGAGTCACATGTCAAATTGTATAAAAAGTCAATCAGAACTTGGTTTGTCTAAAACAGTATAACTATACTTGATGCAAGAATATTATCTGGACATGTCACATACAGTATATACATATAATTATAAACACACTTAAACGCAATTCTTCTGCACCATGATTACTTTTACTTTTTATAATTTAAGTACATTTTTCTGGTAACACTTTTGTACTTTTACTTAAGTAAGATGAAGTAAATGCATGACTTTTACTTATAATGAAGTATTTTGAGAATAATATAAGATACTTTTCCTCAAGTAAAGCATCTGAATACTTCTTCCACCTCTGCTGCCGGTGTGTGTGTGTGTGTGTGTGTGTGTGTGTGTGTGTGTGTGTGTGTGTGTGTGTGTGTGTGTGTGTGTGTGTGTGTGTGTGTGTGTGTGTGTGTGTGTGTGTGTGTGTGTGTGTGTGTGTGTGTGTGTGTGTGTGTGTGTGTGTGTGTGTGTGTGTGTGTGTGTGTGTGTGCAGGTGGAACAACTCTCTTTGCTCCAAGGATTGAAGCATCATAATGTACTTCCTTGTATCTTCAGATAAAGAGAGGCTTACTGTACATATGAGGAAATGAAGCCACTGCTCACCTGCAGCCCTTCTTCCCCTTCTTGTGTGTGAGGCTGTGCACAGTTGGCACGTGTGCATGGTTGCCAGCAGCAGTGGGTGGGATGTGAAAAATAATCAAACCGTGATCATACGGTCACAGCGGGTAGCAATAACCTCATTATTATTCTGACGGTAGCCAAACAGTTTCCTGTCGACAGTGTGGTTATTTATTGCACCCTTCATGCCAACCACAGGCCGCAAACCCTCTGTCTTTTAACCGCTATAATTGGCTTCATGCTGTTGCAGCGCCAAGACAGATGCACACGCTTTGCTGAAGACACTCCATTGGCAGCTCACAGCCATAGGGAAGAACATCGATACAATCCAGACGATGACTTTACAGCTAAATTAGTAAATACAAAACAGCCCTAATTGTCTACAACATGTGAGAGGTTCATGTTAATCTAGGATACTGTACTTCGGGGCAGTGTATTGTCCCTAAAAGTTGGATTGGTGCCCAGTGTGACACATTGAGCAGACACTGATAATAGATCACTTTCTCCCCATTCAGTGACACAAGCTTTCTGGTCACTAAATATGCTAATTTGACACTTTGTGGCAGTCTGGTAATCTCAAAGGTTTTCTGTCACTTCCTAAATTGACCCCTCAGTATTAGTTCCACTATGGGAGGTCACATGTGGGCAAACTGAGCTGCTAGGGAGGGCACCAGCAACACAGGGTCAACCCATTCAGCACCGATGGACATGGATAAAGACTCACAGCCTCCTGAGCCTCCTGCGGGGCATGAGTGGTCGTCTATCAATCAGAGGGTCGAGCTTTCGATATCTGATCCTTGCAGTCTACAATTCAAAGTGTCCTTAGGCAAAATACCAAACTCAAATGTGCTCCAGATGTATGTAAATGTACTGAATCATAATAAGTAATCAAGTTGATGGTGTTGCCTTTGCCACCAGTGTATACTTTGTGTGTGTGATAGGTGAATGCCGGTATGTGCTGCAACTTAGCTTTGACGAGGACTAGAACAGTGATCAATATCCCATTCATCTTTTATAGTGAGGTATTTGGTGAGTCTGTAATAATCAAGGAGACAATTCAAAATAGTTTATTGTCAATCAAGCAATATACAAAGTAAGACAGAGAGCAAAAGATGCACATTGACTGTACAGTACTTTGTGCCATTAAGAACATGAGAAGGTTTTCATGCAGAATGTGAATAATTAGCTTGGGATTTAAGACTTTCATTAACAACAACTCCACTATATTGCGCTTTTGCAAATGAAGTCTTTGAATCTTAAATGATCTCATTTTTATTGAGTGGAAATTGTAATAATAATAATAATAATAATAATAATAATAATTTCAATTTATATAGCGCCTTTCACGAAACCCAAGGACGCTAATAACCCATCAATGCAAAGCTCTATTCCTACTACGTGCAATTCCTTGGTTCCAGTGTTGTATAGTAAGCAAGCTTGATATTGATTGAGAGCATTAGGCTAAAGAATTTGAAATGATTATAAAAATCATGAGTCAAAATCATATGCTGGGTTCTCTCTGTCTCCCCATGCTGGTGCTTCAGACATGTTATTTCCTGCAAAGATCAGAAACAGGAATAAACTGAGTGCTACAACATGCTGCATACAGTACGTGAAACTGTACGGCAGCATTTCAGTCGGTCTCACCTTTCTTTTTTCTAAATCTCCTTATGATCAACACAGCCAGTCCAATCAGGACCAGCGGCACGACCACGTAGGCTACTACGAAACCTGTAGACAGCAGCATGGCAGCCCACACTGGCAGATCCTCTACAGAGACAAATATAGATCATAGTTTTTATTCCTAACTAATGTTTTCTTGATCAAACTGCAATATCCCAACAAGACACATCACAGTCAAAGTTTGTTCAGGTATTCAGTTTGGCGAATCCCCTCACTTTCCCTCTGGCGCCACCATCAGGTGAATGTGTACACTTTCACAGTTCGCTTTTTAACCTCTATCTGATTGGCACATGAGAGAATAGACATTATGGTTGGCAGATGATGTGTTCTTATGCATTTTGTGTCTTACTTGCTCTAATGCCACAATGAGGCTGGGTTTTTCATTGACCAATATAAATAACTGTTATGCCCCCCTCAGGAAGATCATATTTGTTATCCTTTAAAGGTGGGGTAGGTAAGTTTGAGGAACCGGCTAGAGATACACTTTTTGTTATATTCCATGGAATGCTCTTAACATCCCGATAGCAATGAATATCTTAAGTGCTTTGACAAAAAATCCATAAAAAAATGTCATCTGTAGAAGCCGTAATACTGTAAAAAGTACAACCAATCCGATTGGATGGCCTACCTGCCTGTCAGCCTTCCATCGGGGCACAAACTTATCTCGTGCCCTCATTGGTCATGTGCGCGTTCGTGTGTTGGAGGAGGGGCTCTGTGAGGAAGTGGCAGATTTTCTCCGGTTGTGTATTTTCAAATTCTAGCGATCTCGAGCCGGTTTCTCAAACTTACCTACCCCACCTTTAATTGTTTATTTAACGCCACCATAACATCTGAATACAAAAATACATAAGACACGTGTCCAATGTTTGAGTTTAAGATCAAATTCCTGCAAACCCGATTACATTTAGCAATCTGTCATTTTAGTGCACTGTAGTTAGTTAATAAAGTGTTGAAAATCAGCATGTTTGCATGTTCGTCACAGACATACATCTAATTACCTGTGCAGTTTGGCCGGCTGTCGTTCCAAATCCCAGAGGAGGAGCAGAACAACAGCTCGGTGCCATTCATGGAGAATCCCCCTTCACAGGCAAAAATACACTGAGAGCCAAAGCTGAAGTTCCCCAGAGGATGGGAGCAGTTCATAGACAGGGATCCAAACAAGGCAGGAATAGCCTCACACTGTAACGCTGAGACAAAAGACAGAAATTGCATGTCATGTCAGTTGTTGGATAACCAGAACAGCAAGAGTGAGTTAAGTTAAGCACTCACGCTGGCAGGTGGGTGGATCCTGACGCCAGTGTCCTGAGGTATTGCATGTCATAGTTGGTGTTCCTCTCAGCCAGAAGCCCTCATTACAGTCAAAGTCACAGCTGGAGTCATAGCTGAAAGAGGAGTACGGGTGGCTGCAGTTCATCCTCCCGTGATGTGGGGCCTTGTCCAGCAGGGGGCATGGCCGTGCTGCAGATAGCAACCAAAACGATGAGTTTCAGAACAAATAAGGCAAATAAAGTGCTCAGCTCTCATATGATTTATTACCCAGGCAGTGGGGTGATTCAGTGCTCCACGTGCCCAGAGAGGTGCACTCTGTGTCAGCCGTCCCATTCGGGAGAAAACCCTCCTCACAGGTTGACGTGCACCGAGAAGTGAAACTGAACTCTCCATGAGGACCAGAGCAGACTATGGAGCCATGAGAGGGGGAGCTCAGGGTGGGACATCTTTTAGCTGTAAAGGTAGAGAGCAATACACCAAATACTTTTTTTTTTAAAAACACAGTCAAGAGACCTTAACCATTAGATTAAGGGTCGTCCTACAGATGACAATGAACAGATTATCATTCAAAGATGTATAATATACCTAAGCAACGTGGGATATCTGTGCTCCACGCGCCCAGAGAGGTGCACTCTGTGTCAGCCGTCCCATTCAGGAGAAAACCCTCCTCACATGTTGACTTGCACCGAGAAGTGAATCTGAACTCTCCATGAGGACCAGAGCAGACTCTGGAGCCATGAGAGGGGGAGCTCAGGGTGGGACATCTTTTAGCTGGAGGGCATCAGAGAGAGGGAAAGATTAGCAATGTTTTGAATTTCATGTGGTGACTGGTGAAGTGGTACAGGGGAAGAAATTACAACAACAGATTTACCCAAGCATTGTGGGATGTCTGCACTCCAAACACCCTGGGAAGTGCACTCAGTGCTGTTGGTCCCATTTAGAAGAAAGCCCTCGTCGCAGGTTGTCTTGCACAGAGACCCAAAACTGAACAGTCCGTTTGGTTCAGAACAGGATCGGGAGCCATGAGGAGGATTTATTGGGTCACACCTCTTAGCTTGAAGATATAGAGAGACAAGGGAGAGACGGATTACACAAACTTGTTTTCAATTTAAGGTGAAAGAGAAAAAATAACAGACTTAATCACGTACCCTGGCAAACAGGAAGTGCATGACTCCAGTTTCCCTGGGCGGAACATTTCGTCATGTTTCCACCAATCAGATCAAATCCTTCTTCACATAGCACGGAGCATATTGAGCCATAGCTGTTCACTCCTGGGTCCTGACATTGCATGGAGGCATGAGGTGGAGCCTTTAAACGGTTGCACCGCACCACTGCAGAAGAAGAAATCTGATCAATCATCAGAGAAGTGTACATTTTTTGTTTTTAGGACGATTTTGATGCTTTCTGGGAGCCCTGACATCATTTCTGTGACCCACCTGTGCACGTAGGTGTAGGGTTGCTCCATTGTCCCGAGGCCAGACAGGTGTATGTGTCGTCTCTGGTCAGGTAGTAGCCTTCCTGGCAGGTGAAGTTGCATCGTGAACCAAAAGAGAAAGGCTCCACAGCGTCCACACAGGTCACATTGCCCGAGACAGGAAAGAAAGCGGGGGAGCACCTTTTTACTGTGGGTGGGATATAGATACAAATCAGGCCACTCAATGGAACACGTGTTGTGACTCCACTTATATAAACATAGCAAAAGCATGAGGTGGGAGAATGATTTCTTACGTAAAGTACAGACAAAGGAAACAATAATTCCCAACCCAGATTAAATTACAATGCTATTTTCTCAATGCTGGCAAACATGAGTGTGAAGTGAAGCGATAACATGTGCGACCTGAATCTAATCCGCGGTGCAGTCTGGACAGGATGTGACTGCACTTTGAGGCCAGCTATGTTTAACCAAAATGTGGCTGTAAATCTATTAGCAAGAGTCAAGTATTACACAATAGGATATCACATGAAAAGTGGCAGCTACGGAGAATTAGGGTTATTATTTTTAATTGTGTCTTTGACATTGGAAATCACAATTGTTTTTTGTGTGTCCTTTTTACATTTTAAAACATTTTCTTTCCCTGTGTCTTGTCTGATTTCACTTCCTATGTTTGTGTATTTTCCCACCAAGTCCATCTTTATTACTTCCACCTGTTTCTCAATAACTCTGCTGACCCCTCCTTTATCCAGTTCTGCTTGTATTAAGGCCCTGCTTTTTTTGTTTAGTCTTTTTCAGATGTGTGTACATCGGGCAACATGTATTAAGATAAGATAGTACTTTATTGTTCCCAATTTGGGATATTTTTGTGTTGCAGCATAAAAAGTCATGGCATTGTACAATACAAATTAAAAGACAAGAAATAAACAAGAAAGTAGAAAATAAAAAATGTTGAATTTACAAATGAACAATAACAAGATATAAAGCAAGGTATTATATATATATATATATATACATAAGTATGTGACAGATGGAATATTAAATATTAAACTGATGTAAAATGTACAGTGTCTGTTCTGTTTTTTTTTGCCTTGCCTTTTTTTGTACCCAACCTTTTAAATAAAGGTATTTTCTGTTAAGTCTTCCTGCCCTCAGCATTGGGTCCACCCTGCTCCACGAGCTGGGACAGTTTTGACATTGTTGGTCCCCAGTTGTACCTTGACACAGAGGAACAGGGTGGGTCCACAGTCCGCTGGCCTGGCACAGCAGAGGGGACTCGCCCACCATGCGAAAGCCGAGATCACAGAGGAAACGGCAGGAAGAGTTGAAACGATTTGACCCATAGGGACGGGAACAGTTGCTGGAAGCTTGTTCTGGGTCTAGCAGGGGTTTGCACGCGATTGCTAAAGAAGAAAAACAATATATTTATAGACAGTTTATTATACTCAGAGTAAAAGGTTATGAGTGGTTTAAAGTGTTGCTCACCCTCTTCACAGCGTGACCCCAGGAAACCAGGATGGCACTGGCAGGAGTAGTTACCCACCGTCTCCACACAGTCCGCATTGGCGCTGCAGGACTCTGGTTTACAAGAGGCTGCGTACATAGAGAAAGAAGCAACTACTTACCACACGTGTATAAAGTATCAAGCATCCCGTGATTGTATTTCATTAATAGGTCGTTCTATTGTGTATTCAAATGTATACATTATTTGTATTCAGATTTAGAAAAATAATTAGAAATCCTGAATTTGTCAAACAACTTATATTGTTAAAGCAAAGGGTATAGGTGCAGATAAAAAGCTAAAATAAAATGAATAGACTATGATTTAAAGAAGAGCAAGCACACGTTAATGAAATCAAATCCAATAAGTTCACAGCCATTTAAAAAGTATCAGCATTGTAAAAAAAGTGACTAAACATATGAAAGTAGTGATGTAGCAGACAGTAATAAGATTAATTTAAAAAAGAAAAAAGGTGTTTATTGCATTTTGCTCAATTGATATATATATTTCTCCTGTTGCCTGATAACATCTTGTTGCTGTTACAAAATAATTTCTCACATGCTAAAATACATCTGGAGTCAGTGTATGTGTCAATCATAAATAAGTAAATGTAACCTGTATAGCAGACGGTTCCCTTCCTCTTCTGACAGTTCTCATTGTTCCACTTGGCTGTGTCTTTACCCCTCTTGATGTAAATCTCCACACAGTCCTGACCGGCGATGTTATCTGGCTCCTTCGCCGCCCAGTTCTGAGCATCTTCTGGCACCTTCTCGTCTGTTTTTTCCCAGACCCACTCTCCCTCCCTTTTGATTATGCCTATCCAGTAATATTTTGCATTAAAAGGTAGAAAATTGTTGATGAAGTCACTCTCCTCCTGGTTCCTGATGGGCGCCATGTATGTGAAGTGCTGCTCGCACCACTGACGGGCCTCCAGCCATTTGCGGTTTGAACTGATGTTGTAGTCGTAGCTCCATGCATGCGCTCCTCCTCCGCTGCTCAGGTCTAAGATGAGGTCAAAGGATGATGATACGAAAATTAAACTAGTGAAGAAACAAGAGATAAAATAATTTGTAAAAGTATGTAAACCTACCTTGGACAAATCCAATGAGTGCAGCTATCAGCAGAATGTGATGCAGGCCTTGTCTGGTATCAACTGATTGTTGAAACATCTGAAATCAAAAGAGATATTTTCATACTTGCACATAAACGTGAATTTATAACACCAATATATCACAGGTCTTACCATCATATCTGTCTTCACTCAATCTTGTTGTTGCATTGACTGGCAAAGTGGTAATTGAGCCAATGACCAATTTTGTAATATCACATCTGCCGTAACTTCCTCTCAGGAAGGACAATACTATACCACCCATAACTCTCTGGGAACACACACAGCCACACACACACACACACACACACACACACACACACACACACACACACACACACACACACACACACACACACACACACACACACACACACACACACACACACACACACCACACACACACACACACACCCACACACACACACACACACACACACACACACACACACACACACACACACACACACACACACACACACACACACACACACACACACACACACAAACCATATCAGTTCAGGGGACATTACATTGACTTACATGCATTTCCTGGAGACTTATCCTAACCTTAACCATAACCAACACATGCCTAACCCTAACCCTAACCCTAACCAAGTCTTCACCCTAAAATTAATGATCCCCCTCATGGGGACCTCCAATGTGTCCCCATAAGGGAAGCCAGTCCCCACACGTGACTATGTAAACAGATGTAGGTCCCCACAAGTATAGTAATGCTAGACCACACACACACACACACACACACCAACAGACACGCACGCACACGCACGCACGCGCGCGCACACACACACACACACACACACACACACACACACACACACACACACACACACACCAACAGACACACACACACACTCATATACACGTACATCAAACTCATACAGACATCATCATACAAACTTTTTTTAATTAGTTTTATTCATTTTAATGTTTCTTTAACAATAATACCACAGAAATGCACCTTTAACATATGATCTGAGAAAAAATAAATCATGTACACACAAATACACACTTACATTTATCCCTACAGAATAACCCAATGAAGCTTTAACATACAATATATCAGGAACAAATGCTTACAGCCGGTGACTGCTTACATTAAATGTTAATAATTTACTCAAAAGAATCCAATTAATACTTTATTCCAGTCAGTATATATTTTATTAAGACATAAATGAGGTCCCACTTGTCCTTCATGTTTGTCCCTCAGAGAACGGACTTGTCACTTCCTCAGGCTGCCTATGAAGGACACACACATTGATTAATCGAGTCACATATTTTTATCGACATCTACATTATTTCAGTGTGCAGAATATATTCTAATTAAGCAATAGCTCACGACAGGCCGTGGTATATGCTCATTATATCACAGCTAAGGGGCGTGGGTCGGCCCGACGCGAAGCGTTTGCTTTTCAGCCCAACGGTATACTGTTTTTCTCAGACGCGGAGGGATACTGACTTGTTGTGAAAAGTAACTTACAATTCTACCCGTGGTATACGCTCAGTATATCACGGCTAAGAACCAATCAGATTGCTTGATTTGACTTGTCCGTTTTATAATGTACAGTATTTCATTTTACATCCACATTTTTGGAACAATTACTTACATTTTCCCTATTCCTGCAACTTACGTACACCACTTTATCTATTCTACTATGTTATGTTTTTGTAAAGTAAAGTACTGTATATAATTGAGGTTGCATTCTTGGAAAATACTTGACAGAATGATTCGGTGAACTAAATACCAACGTTTTAAGGAACAAAAGCAATAAACTTTCACATTGATTGTGCATAAATGGGTGTCGCTGCTTTGGATGAGTACATTTCAACACTGACCTTGGTTGGGCAAGTTTCTTTCCTGTGAGAAATTAACAGACAAAAAGATTACTATGGTCGATTGCAATAACATGCATCTCTATTTCAATGAAGCGTGATTGAGAAACTCTCACTTTTTCTGCGCTTCATGCAGCAGAAGCAGAGGCAGCAGAGGACTGACAGCGCCGCGCTCCCAGCTACAGCCAGCAGGGCCTGCTTGTAGTCTGAGGGAAAACAGTCATTTTTATCCTAAGTCATACAATCGTAGACAGAACAATGTTTACTTTTCTAAACAGGGTTGCTACTACTACTACTACTACTACTACTACTGCTACTACTACTACTACTACTACTACTACTACTACTGCTACTACTACTACTACTACTACTACTACTACTACTACTACTACTACTACTACTACTTCTACTACTATTACTACTACTACTACTACTACTACTACTACTACTACTACTACTACTACTACTACTACTACTACTATACTACTACTACTACTACTACTACTACTACTACTACTACTACTACTACTACTACTACTACTACTACTACTACTACTACTTCTACTACTATTACTTCTACTACTACTGCTGTTTCTGCTGCATACATGTAAACAAACAGTTGTGGAATTTAATGAAGTACACTAACTCAAGAACTGTACTTAAATATATATTTTTGGTACTGAATGTGTTCATTTTATGCTGCTTTATACTTCTACTCCACTAAGTTTTGAAAGCCACAATGTTACTACTGATTATTAGCTAATACGAAATACTTAATAAACTTATAAATAAACATTGAATTCGTCACATTGTATGCAAGAGGCTAAGGGGCCGACATCTCTAAGTGGTTGACCAATCGCAACAGAGCCGGCCAACTAACCACTCAATTCAGATCAATGGTGAAAAGAGGAGCTGCAGCACAGGCAGAATGAGAAAAATGAAGAACTTTTAAATATGTGCAAGATAGATGACATTTGCAGAGAAACAGTAAAACATTACTGTGGTGTTGGTGTATTTATCCTCTTTTAAACTGTTGTATAACTTCAATTACATGCACAAGTAGGTCTTGGGCCGCTCCACACCCCGGTGACCTCACAAGTCACTTCTGGCGATCCTAAAATCAGGAAGCCTAGGTTGCATCCATATCGGCATGTTGAGTTGAATGTGAGGTTTCCTCCAAAGCAACTGAGGTATCCGTTATCAGGCCGCGGCAGAGGGGGGCATTGGACAGCTGGGGGCACAAACAGGTTAAAGTTTAACAGGGATGCAATTATTTAACTTCTTACGCTCGCTTTGTACTGTGAAAATAATTCATCTTCAGAGGCACATATATGCTGAAGCAATCCCTATTTAAAAAGTGATCTTAAGGCTGGCCTTAGGAAACAGAGGAAACAGATGCGAGGCTTATGATGAGCTTGTTAAAATACAACAATAATGCATTTAACTATAAGCACAGAGGAGAAGTGAATATGATATTCAGAGGAAAGAGGGAGTGAAGTCCATTCATCATAATGTGAGTTAGTAATGTGAAATAAGTTACATCTGACATTGCTGACTGCGGTATTATTTAGAAATTCCTCCACATAACAATTGTCTGGTTCAGGAAAATAACAGGCTTATCAAAAGACCATTTCAGGTTGTATTGGTGCCTCATGTTTACAGAAAGACCAATATGAGAGAAAGAGAGCTGAGGGGAAACTGTAGAGTTGGCCAATGATCGATTGAACCCATCCCCTAAAAAGCCACTGTTCAGTCGCAGTTGAGCTAAATAACTAGATATGGTTGAACCTTATCGTTAGCACATATGAAACCCATTGTTAAAAAAATACCAGTACATTTTCTTTGTGGAATTCATCACCTATTTGTATTTTACGGTGGTGGAAAATATGCGTTTTCTCAAATACTGTGGCCACTACATTAAGGAGATGAGATTCTAAAAAGGTCAAATTAGCCAATATATTTTTGGAAAAAGTTAAGAAAGTCCTAGTCATTATAAGTTTGTATATCAAAAACTTTTTGTCTATGTCATGTATAATATAATATATCACAGGATATGCAAGGCGGGTTTTTCAAGAATGACTACTTTCTCTAAACATAAATATCCGTCACCCGTCAGTTTGCAGCTTATGTACATTATCGTATTGCTACAGGTGTACATATACAGTATGCATGTGAGAAATGTTTAAGATGGACCAGACAAAATGTGATCCTTTAAATGAACTTCACTTACTGTAGTTGTTGGTGAGAGGTAACTCCTCGGGTGTTTGGCACCTGTCTCCCTCAAAGCCGGGCTCACACAGGCAGGTCATGTTGTTTATGGCCTCCTGGCATCTTCCTCTTTCACATGAAGTGTCATTACACTGAGCTGTAGAGAAAGAAATCAACACTAATCCTGTACCACTTTTGAAACTGTAACAACTTTGAAACCCAATTAGTTTTACACATACCTTTATAGCAGGGGTGTCAAACTCAAGGCCCGGGGGCCAAATCCGGCCCGCAACTTCATTTTATGTGGCCCCACAAGAGCTTGCAAAGAATATAATAATTTTTATTATACGGTTAGATGCTACTTTACAGAAGCACGTTGCCCAAAAACTACATGTCCCACAATGCATCTCAAATTTGACTTTTCTGAGAATTTGCCTTTTCTTTTAAATATGCATTTTTTTTTTTATGAAGTTATTACCCTATCCCATAACAATCCAATGCAGAGGCAATAATGTAATATAATGCCTTATTTTATATATATTAAATATTTATATATGTATTTTTATATAGTCTTAAAGTTACAACCGGCCCTTTGAGTGCAACCTTCATGCTGATGTGGCCGTGATGAAATTGAGTTTGACACCCCTGCTTTATAGCATCAGAGTATTTCCGAGCGCTGCATTCCTCATCATATTTATATGATGAGAGAACTTTTACTTGCAATGGAGTATGTTGACGTACATGCTTAGTTCTTGATCTTAAGTAAAGGATCTAAATAGTTCGTCCATCAATGACGGTAACAAATTACACTGTACCTTTAGGATGCAGTGTACATATGGGAATGTGAGAAATGTTTAAGAAGGACTAGGCAAAATGAGGTCCTTTAAATGAACTTCACTTACTGTAGTTGTTGGTGAGAGGTAACTTCTCGGCTGTTTGGCACCGGTCTCCCTCAAAGCCGGGCTCACACAGGCAGGTCATGTTGTTTATGGTCTCCTGGCATCTTCCTCTTTCACATGAAGTTTCATTACACTGAGCTGTAGAGAAAGAAATCAACACTAATCCTGTACCACTTTTGAAACTGTAACAACTTTGAAACCCAATTAGTTTTACACATACCTTTATAGCAGGGGTGTCAAACTCAAGGCCCGGGGGCCAAATCCGGCCCGCAACTTCATTTTATGTGGCCCCACAAGAGCTTGCAAAGAATATAATAATTTTATTATACGGTTAGATGCTACTTTACAGAAGCACGTTGCCCAAAAACTACATGTCCCACAATGCATCTCAAATTTGACTTTTCTGAGAATTTGCCTTTTCTTTTAAATATGCATTTTTTTTTTATGAAGTTATTACCCTATCCCATAACAATCCAATGCAGAGGCAATAATGTAATATAATGCATTATTTTATATATATTAAATATTTATATATGTATTTTTATATAGTCTTAAAGTTACAACCGGCCCTTTGAGTGCAACCTTCATGCTGATGTGGCCCGTGATGAAATTGAGTTTGACACCCCTGCTTTATAGCATCAGAGTATTTCCGAGCGCTGCATTCCTCATCATATTTATATGATGGGAGAACCTTTACTTGCAATGGAGTATGTTGACGTACATGCTTAGTTCTTGATCTTAAGTAAAGGATCTAAATAGTTCGTCCATCAATGACGGTAACAAATTACACTGTACCTTTAGGATGCAGTGTACATATGGGAATGTGAGAAATGTTTAAGAAGGACTAGGAAAAATGAGGTCCTTTAAATGAACTTCACTTACTGTAGTTGTTGGTAAGAGGTAACTCCTCGGCTGTTTGGCACCGGTCTCCCTCAAAGCCGGGCTCACACAGGCAGGTCATGTTGTTTATGGTCTCCTGGCATCTTCCTCTTTCACATGAAGTTTCATTACACTGAGCTGTAGAGAAAAACTTCAACACTAATCCTCTGCCACTTTTGAAACTGTAACAACTTTGAAACCCAATCAGTTTTACTTCAGAATCAGATCAGAATCAGAATACCTTTATTCTTCCTGAGGGGAAATGTGCATTTGTTACAGCAAGAAAAGACATATACCTTTATAACAAAGAGGGTATTTCCGAGCGTTGCATTTCTCATCATTCCACTTCCCTCGGTTCTCTCCTCTGTTCACGTAGATCTCCACGCAGAACTCGGTGCTGTGGTTGTTGTTCGGCTCGTTTGCTGCCCATGAATGCTCACCAACCCACGTGCTGTTATTCCCAATCCAGGTCCAGGGATCATTCTTGTGGTGTTTGATGACTCCAATCCAATAATATGGACTACGGTTTTTGATTGGCAGCATGGATACTAGATAGTCGTTCTCTCTCTGGTTCTGGATCACCACCATGTCAGTGTAGGTGCTCTGGCACCACTGCCGGGCCTGGGCCCAGTTCATGGGCATTTTGAAGGGATGATACGTCCAGCCAGAGGTAGAGAGAGCCAATGAGCTTCCTAGTACACATTTTGGAAGAAAAAAACCATCATTCCCGAAAGGAAAATAAAAATAATAATAATAATAATAACAATAGAAGCACCTGACAAAAATTGCATGCCAAAAAAACCGTAACAATACAAATATTTAATTGAATAATAGATATGATTAACAAAAAGGGATTGATAGGATTCCATGGGATTCTGACAATTAAATTACAAATAAAACATGTAAAAAAATAAATACCACTAGAAATAAGATATTAAACATAAGTATAAAAATAGGATGGAATAAAATACATAAAATGCATACACTAGGAAACATACAACCTATAAAAAAAAATACAATATAGATATAATACAATTATTAAAGATAATTAAAACCAGTATACTCATTTTTGAGCACATGCATCAATTAACACTACGGCAGCTCCATTCCCTTCTACTCTTCCATTTATTTTTAGTAGATTACTTTATACATTAAGCCTAACTTTTGTGCCTTAGTGTTAAAGTTAATACTCACCAAGGAAAAGGATTAATATCCACCTCATTTTTAAGTGAGGGATCACAAATGCCTGTTGTCTGTGCAAAGAAAAAACAATTCAAAAGCTGAAATATTGATGAATACAATCATAAAAATACAACGGCAAAAACGTACTTACGTGGAAATTGTAATATATGAACAGTAGACCTTGAAAATAGTTGTCAATAAGCTTGCTACTTTAGACACATTCTTGTTTTCCTATTCGAAATCCAACATTATACCACGGCAGTTAAGTGAATGTGAGTTTAGCACGGACCAATGTTAGGCTTTTATATTTCTCTTTGGCTATCTGTCTAACATTATAAGAGAATTACTGGATGTTTACTTTACAAAGTGAATGCATGTGATGAATGACAAACTGACCTCTTAGACCTGGACAGACCTTTCGGGAATGCCCCCTGTTTCTGGTTAGCGTGTGATCGGGCGTTTCAGTGGCTTTTTTAAGTCATGCATGGTAAGAGAAAAATCAAGGAAACACAAACGACACAATGTGCCCAGTGTGGTCCATGGATCCAACACAAAGATATACATAAAAAATTGATAATTCTTCCAATTTCATTTTATTTCATAATCTTTGTCACTTTAGCTGTTTTCATTGTTGTTGGTTAGATGATGTTTTCCTTTAAAGAGGACATAGTATGGGCTCAAACCAAACAGCCCACCTATAGATGATTGGTACGGTATAATTTATGAAATCTTTGTAATGGAAATAATGACCTTCTCTATGAGGCTCCAGGAACTTACATTTGAGGACATTTGGGAGAAATGGAAAGTGTATATTACCCCAATATGCCCTTCTTTTGTTTAACTGTTTGAATCTTTTATTTAATGATCTATACCAGGGGTGTCAAACTCAAATACACAGTGGGCCAAAATTAAAAGCTGAGCTGAGGAAATCCTCAGGATTGAGTGAAGGTGTGCGTGCAATATACCGGCGGCGGCGGGCCAGATCTAATAGTAATTAGAAATTATCCTGCGGGCCGAAATTAAATCCACCAAGTGCCGGATTTGGCCCCCGGGCCTTGAGTTTGATACATGTGGTCTATAATGTCAATGTTTTATATTGAAAAGGAAACACCCCATGTTCTTGTGCTTATGGTTGTTGTTTTATCAAGAAAAAGACGGACCACTCTGTAAAACTATTATACTACTATACTACATATGTATACGTACACTGAAGTTGAAATGTGATCCAACCAAATAAAAAAATGAAAATAAAGAGCACATATTATGGTCATAATAACATTCATATTTCATGTTGTGCCTCTACTGTGACATGATTACATATACTTAATGTTCGAAAAGTGCTTTTTATTTAAAATGTTTCTGTTCAACTTTCACCTTAAATGTTTTTAAGTCATGACAGCAACAAATGACCGTGCTGCCTTAATTCTGCAGCAGATATGAGATCTATTTGTGGCTCAGCTGAAGTGCTGACATGTAGAATATACATTTGGTGGAACAACAATGGTGATGATCTGTCAAACCGCTTACTGCAGCAATATAGCCCTTCCTGCTTCACAATCTCACTGTTATACAACTACCTTCATGCCGACCATTGTGATGAAGGTGAGACAAACAGACAAGTGGTCTGTTTTGTTTTTGTAAAAAGGTTCCTCCTGGACCTCTGAAAAAATACATGGTGTCCTGCAGAGTCAGCATTAATTGGCAGAAAAGTTGGTGTGGTGTGTGTAGTTAACGGCTGAACCTTTGTTCCCGTGTATCAGTGTTATGTTCCCTCTCCCCCTCTACCTTTGCCTCATCGGTGCTCTCAGCCCTCCCTTCCTCTGACTCGTTCCAACTCCTACCTCCAAACTCTGCTGCAGAAACTCTCCTCTCTACTCTCTCATCCTCTCTGGACTCTCTCTGTCCTCTCACATCTCGGCAGGCTCGTCAGTCCCCTCCTGCTCCCTGGCTAAATGACACACTGCGTGCTAATAGAACCATCCTTAGGGCAGCAGAGCGGAAACGGTGGAAATCCAAACACCGTGACGACCTCCTAACCTATCAGGCTCTCCTCTCCTCTTTCTCTGCTTCGATCTCTCAGGCAAAAAGCACTTTCTTTCAAGATAAGATCCAATCTTCCTATTCCAATCCCAAAAAACTATTTTCCATCTTCTCCACCCTCTTGGACCCCCCCAAAGCCCCTCCCCCCTCCTCCCTTCTGTCAAGCGACTTTGTGAACCACTTTGAAAAAAAGGTTGATGATATTCGCTCTTCTTTTTCTGACTCACCTTTTTACTCACCGCTGGATCACCTGAGCCACCTTCAACCGGCACACTAACCTCCTTAACCCCTCTCTCGCCAAGTGAGGTTCTTACCCTCATTACCTCTGCCCGCCCTACCACCTGTCCTCTGGACCCTATCCCCTCAAACCTCCTTCAGACTATCGCTCCTGATATTCTACCATTTCTCTCCCATTTCATCAACACTTCTCTAACTTCTGGTCACTTTCCAAACAGTCTCAAGGAGGCAAGAGTAAACCCTCTCCTAAAGAAACCCACTCTCAACCCGTCTGATGTTATAAACTACAGGCCTGTCTCTATCCTCTCGTTCCTGTCTAAAACACTTGAATGCGCTGTCTTTAAACACTTCTGTTATCTCCATCAGAACAACCTTCTGGATCCGCACCAGTCTGGTTTCAAGGCAGGTCACTTCACAGAAACTGCCCTCCTTGCTGTCTCTGAGGAACTGCACACTGCTAAAGCAGCCTCCCTCTCCTCTGTCATCATCCTTCTGGACCTGCCTGCTGCATTCGACACGGTGAACCATCAGATCCTCCTTCGCACTCTTCAAGAACTTGGAGTTTCAGGCTCTGCACTTTCCCTCCTCACCTCATACCTCAAAGACCGTACCTACAGGGTAACTTGGAGAGAGTCTGAGTCCGACCCTTGTCAATTAACTACAGGGGTCCCTCAGGGCTCTGTTCTTGGTCCCCTCCTCTTCTCCCTGTACACAAAGTCGCTCGGATCTGTCATTAGCCCGCATGGTTTCTCGTACCACTGCTACGCTGACGACACCCAATTAATTATTTCCTTTCCCGCTCAGAGACCCAGGTCGTCACACGCATCTCTGCTTGTCTAGCGAACATCTCTCAGTGGATGTCTGCTCACCACCTCAAGTTCAACCTTGACAAGACTGAACTGCTTTTCCTTCCGGGAAAAGATTGTCCCACTCTTGACCTAACAATCAACATCGGCACCTCTGTTGTTTCCCCGACTCAGACTGCAAGGAATCTGGGTGTGACCCTAGATAACAACCTGTCCTTCACTGCAAACATCGCTGCTACAACCCGCTGCTGCTGCTTCCCTTCACTGGCTTCTGGTAACTGCAAGAATCCACTTCAAGACAATGGTACTTGCGTACCATGCTGCGAATGGATCTGGCAAAGCTTATCTAAAGCCAGTTGAGTAGCACTTGAAATGTTTTTGCTCTATGAAACCTGATGTACTTATATGATTCTGTTTTCTTCAAGTTTGTATCTTGTTGGTCGAACGCACTTATTGTAAGTCGCTTTGGATAAAAGCGTCAGCGAAATGCAATGTAATGTTATGAAACAACTGACAGTTTATTATCTATGTTTCTTAACTGATAGACATCGTTCATAATACTGGAAGATGCATAAAAATGAGCAAACACAAATTATATTTTGACTTTTTATTATAAGAATAAAACACAGCACTGCTTTAAATATACAGACATATGAATAAGCATCTCAAATGCAATAACAATCTGATAAATAAATAGCACATAAATACTGAAATCTATATATTCAAAATATTCACAGTTCTTCAATGACATGGCATTTCACCGGCAATCCTTTTGTAACATTTACAGCAATATAAAAAGAGACAGTTTTCGTACATGTGGCTGTAGAACAATGTGTTCCATATCAACTCCGCTTGGGAGGAAATACATGTCTAAACATCACAGAGGAAATCATGACGTTCTAGAAATAACAGTACAGTAATCAATTGCTAAGATCTAAAAAAACATTTCCTCTCAGCATAGATAGCTCTTTAAGTTTTGTATACATATTATTCACATTACTACGACAGGTCACTCACTATGTTATGTTATAAATGGTCTTAATATGTGTTTTATATGAGGCTGTCGATGCTGTTTCTGTAGGTTTGTGGAGGAGTCTCTATGTCCGAGTTGCTGTAAGAGAAGACAAACAAAGAAAATGAGCATTGCAATTCAACATTTGCCTTTAGAAAATAAATATTTGTATGATTTAAGAGTGTTGAATGCTTACCTGTTCAGCTCAAACTTGTTGGCGTTTTGCCTCAGTCGCTTCAGTATCCACAGCGCCAAAGACAGACCAGTTAGTGACAGTGCGCCCCCTACTGCTGCACCACCGGTAATGGCAGCCAACTGAGACTCGGGAGCTGAGGAAACATTATAAAATGTGAATAAATGGTCCTTTTAAACGTATGCATTTTTAAATTGATATTATATTCACGTTTCTTTTAACATTTGTTCCTGTTTTACCTTTGCATGCGGGTGTTTCTCCAGTCCAATTGCCATTACGGTCACAGGTCAGCAGGTCATGTCCGTCTAAAGAGAAATCTTGATTGCAGGTGAAGGAGCACTGTGAGTTGAATACTGGATCACTGTTGGAGCAGTTGACATGGCTGTTTTCAGGAGCCTCGAGCTGAGGGCATCTCACTGCTGTGGGAGGAAACAGTAATAATTTAGAACCATCACATATTGATAAAGGAGATCTCAACTCTAACCAATGCATGTAGAAGAAGTAGGTATCATGATATATATTAAGTATAATGTGCAAACCTGTGCAGTTTGGAGGTGTGGAGGTCCACTGGCCTGGATTTGCACACTCCATGCTGAGTGCACCTGTCAGCTCATGGCCTTCATCACAGCTGAACATGCAGACCATACCAAGTGGATGGGGGGTCCCGGCAGAAACAGGTGACGACAGAGAAGGGCTGCAGCTGATCTGGGCACTTGATGGGATCTCAGGGGCAGGACATCCAATAGCTGAAAAATAAAGATTAAGAGATGTCATGACAAAGCCAAGAAAACAAAGTGCAAGCATAGATGTGTGTGAACAAAGGCTTCCTTACCTTTGCAGGTAGGTGTGGCATCACTCCACTGTCCGTCCTCAGAACACAGAGTGCTGTGTGCTCCCTGCAGCTCAAAGCCTGCTGCACAGGTGAAGCTGCAGGTGGAGGCTGGTCGCAGGTCATTCACAGGTCGATTGCAATCTGTGATGATGTGAGCTCCCTCTGGATTCTGGCAAGTGATGGCTAACACAAGAAAGTAAAAAAGCACATGTTAAAAGTTTGTCACAAAGGCTTAAAACATAAAAGTAGTTTGGAGTAAACTTAAGCCGCGTCCTCACCTTCACATTGAGGCATCCTCTCACTCCACTCAGCTGCAGACGTGCACGTCACCCTGCTGGCTCCCACCAGCTGGTAGCCCGGAGCACAGCTGAAGCGGCAGGTGTTTCCGAAGCTGAACCTCACATCTGCATCGTCTCCACAGTTCAAAAGGCCGTTATCTAGCTCCTGGAGATAAGGGCACTGGACAGCTGAATAACAGAAGGAGGAAAGACCAGGTCAACATGAGCCTTGTAATAACATCATAAAGCTTTCCCCTCTTCAAAACAGACTTGAAAACAAATAAGCAGTGGTATAATGAATACTAAGAGAGTCTTGCAAGATAAAAACATGTACGTACCAACACAAAACGGCTGTGAGGCATTCCATAGTCCTGATGCTTCACATTGCAGAGTGTTTTGAGGTGTATCAGCGAGTTCATAGCCTTCATCACAGGCAAACACACATGTGGATCTGAAGCTGGAGGAGCCGAGGGGATCGGAGCACGTCACGGACCCCCTTTCTGGAGTCGACATCGGCTGACATTGAACCACTGTTGACGACAAAACCATCAAAAACACTTTAGACTCCATGGTTGTGAAAATACAATTTTGTTTCTCCGAATATAATTACTTGAAAACACAATACCGATATCATTATTTTTGCAGCTTAACTCACGTTCGCATGTAGGAGGCTGCTCCGACCACTGTTTGGACGCAGTGCACCTCCGGGGTCTGGACAGACTCAGCTGGTATCCTTCCTCACAGGAATACTGGCACGAGGAGTCGTAGGAGAAGTTTCCATTTGTGTGAGTGCAATGTACACTTCCTTTATCTGGAACGGTCACCTCCTCTTCATTACACTCGACAACTGCCAACAAAGAAAACAAGACGCAATTAGATATCAGGACCTGGCTGTGAATGACTTATCGCAATGTAGATTTGAAGGACTTTAACATTTATTTACCACGCTCACACTGGTCTCCGTAAAAGCCTTCAAAGCAAGCACACCTGTGGCTGTTGATGGTTTCTACACACTCTCCATGCTGGCACGAGTCGTTCTTACAGGCAGCTAGGGAAAGAAGCAATACTTTAATATAACTTGTAGTCTTTTTGAATTTAAAAGCCACGCAAAATAACTACGGCAGCAAAAATTAGCAGCTCTTGTAGAATCAGAATCAGGTTTATTAACAATAACCTGTTGTGGTGTATCCTAATTCCTAACATTTGCTCACCTGTGTAGCACAGAGCGGTCTTCTTCTTCCCACACCTCTCATCGTTCCATTTGCCCGTCTGTTGCTCCCTCTGAATGTACATCTCCACACAGTCTTCATTCGACCCAAAACGCTTTCCATTGTTTGGTTCTCCCTTTGCCCAGTTGGTTGCCTCCTCTGTCAGAGTCTTGTTGGTTCCGACCCAGGTCCAGACATCGTTGACCTTGCGGATCCCGATCCAGTAGTAGGTTTTTTTCCTGGGCAGCCAGCTGTTGAGATGGGTGATCTCCTCCTGGTTCTGGATGGCCACCATGTCCGTGTAATTGACCTTGCACCAGGTTCGAGCATCTGACCAAGACATTGTGTCGTTGGAGTAGAAGTAGGACCAGCACTCGACACTTGTCCACATGCACAGCACTGAGGAGGGAGGACACAAGTTAGATGGAAGTGTAATAAGGATACATTTAAAAAAAGTAAGAAGAAAATAAAAATGGAAAGTGTGATTCTGGATGAACATACTTGAACAAAGAAAGGTAAGGTTGATCCATGAGGACTTAGACCTGCGAGTTTGAAGTAATCCAAAGAAGAATTCCTGTAAGGATAAAGTAAAAAATATCAAGTAGGAGAAATAAATGCAACACTGAGTAAAGACAAAGAATGAAGGCGTTTGAAGTAAAGACAACTCTTTTACAAAGCTCCACACTCACCATTTTAAGTGGTATATGTGAGAACCTTCAGAAGACTCTTAGTATTTCTTTAGTCTGAGCACGTCTGAGGATGAAATGATTCTGAGTTTTCTGAGCTGCCAAGCCTGCCTTTTATACCCTTCATCAGCCTGGTCCCCCTTTTCCTGGAAGCCCTGATCACAAGCGGGATTTCAGTGGAAATTCCAACCTCCCCCTCCTCCCCACCGGGGGTCCTTGGAAACTTTCTCTCTCTCTTCCTCACTCTCACACAAAACATCCTCGGCTTCAGGAGAAATGTTCGGTTATTATTGGAATTTCAATTATTCCTTTTGCTATCATTCTCACTGGAGACCATCTTATACATTTAAGTACCATTTTGAAGTAGTTGTACTTTACAATAGTGTATATTTATGACACTACATACAATTGAGATAGAGTTACATCCAAAACACGTGGTGTCCTTAATATATAAATAAAATACAATGTTTTGATAAGTAAGGCAAGGCAAGGCAAGGCAAGGCAAGGCAAGGCAAGGCAAGGCAAGGCAAGTTTATTTATATAGCACTTTTCGACGCAGGGTAATTCAAAGTGCTTTACAAAAAAAAAAATGAAAGACATTAAGCATTAAAAAAGAAAAGCTAATAAAATAAACATTAAGGAAAAATACATGGATAAAAGTTACAGTGCAGTCTAAAATATGAATAGTTCAATTAAACATTGCAAGAAAAAGTACATGGATAAAAGTTACAGTGCAAGTAATGTAAAACATACAATCATCCTACACATTAAAAGGAGCCATTCTACATTTATTTTTGATGTTTTATATACATTTAAAGACTTTTGAGACATGCCTTTGAAAATTCACTCATTATCTTCACTGTAAAATATATTTACAATAAAACCAGATATACTAATATCTCGTTATTCGCAAATGTTGCAGTTGCATGGGGGAGCCTAAATAACAACCAGTCTCTAACCAGACTACACTTATACATAACACTGATCACACTTTGACATAAATAACATGTTCAGTTTGACGTTTGACGGAGTATTTGAGTTGAATCTGTATTTTCAGTTTCATAAAGTATCCAAACTTAATAAAAAAACGCACTAACGCACTGATAATTTATTAATGGGCCTTCCTTGCAACTTGGCAAATTAGCACACACATAGTAAAGACAAAATAAGTAGCATGACGTAAACACACGTTTCCTGGGGAAGAGAGGAGAGCGTGCAGAACACACACTGAAGTGGAAATTCCCGTTTTGAAAGCTGTGAGCTCATGTGAGCTGATAAGAGTGCTTGAGGGAGATTTAGAGTGCCAAAGATATCCCCACTGTTTCCCCTTATTCAGAAAAGCACCTTTTAGATAATTGCCATCAAATGAAAGAAGAGAAGTGAAGTCTTCATAAGTTGATGCTTATTAGTAGAAGCACAAAAAGTGCCAACAGACAACTCGTAGACTACACTCTTCACACTTTAAATAAACACATTGACATGTCCTGGGATGTGCTCTTCCAAATAAATACAATCAAGGAAAAAACAATGAAATAGCAGCACTTTAAAT
Organism: Pseudochaenichthys georgianus; assembly: GCF_902827115.2. NCBI lineage: Eukaryota > Metazoa > Chordata > Actinopteri > Perciformes > Channichthyidae > Pseudochaenichthys > Pseudochaenichthys georgianus. Next base: position 4,959,886 of record NC_047506.1, on the reverse strand, counting down.
GTACTATTTTATGACTGTCGAGAGACGGTAAATGTGTGCCGCAGGAGCAGAGGCGCCTGCAGGCTGTCTGTGTTTCATGAAGTGACAGTTCACATCCTTCCTCTCCGACGCGGGCAGAGGAACCACTGTTGCTTCACACCTTTACACTGTTTGAGAAGAATGCAACCGAACGCATACAGAACAAGACCCAAGGGACTCGGTTTCAGACGTGTTAGAACATCCTAAAGAGATGCTTATAAATGTTTGTGCTCTGATTCTCATCTAATAATCAATAGTGACCTAAAGGGCGTTGTGTTGTGTTTGAATTGTCTTCTGGTTGTCACATAGGGTTAGGGTTGTGAATGTGTTCATTCTTGTCTTTCCTGTCCACCATATTATTCCTTAAATGTGTTTTTATATTAGTACAGCACTGCTGCTCCTGTGTTCATGTTTTTGTATTTGTTTTTGTAGCTGTAATTACACCTGACTAGAAACTAAAGTTGAACATTTGCCAAGATGGCTCAATCGGCGGATTAACATAAATGTCTATTAATGTTGAGTCTATATCTTTAAACTGTATACAAGCATCTATTCCTGCAGCTAATCATGCATTTAAGAGGTGGTTTAGGGCAAAGCAATTGTAATCATTTGAAAAGGATAATATTACTACATTTTCTGCTACTGTTTATACAGTACGCCTATGAAATGATGAATCAATTTGATGTATTAATCACATTCAATTTAAACAAAACTACTATTTACATCAATGTCTTATTTGGCGTGATAAAGCAGAAAAGTAGAAGTTTGTACTTTAACTGTCTAATGCAATTTTGGATGATTTTGTCACGATCACAGGTACAGATCAGAACCCAATAGCACAACTCAGATACAACCAGTATAGTAATGTTCAGTTTATTTCTGGTCAAGGACAGGCAGAGTCAAAACCAGTAAATCCGTCAGACAGGCAGGAATAAAAAAACTGGGCAGGACAAAACTCGGGACTAGAGCACAACACTCACTGGAGAGCTTGGCGGAAACGACAAGACAATCTGGCAAAGGACAAGTGATAATGAGGTGGTATAAATACTGTGGAGTGATAAGGGAATGAGTAACAGGTGAGGGGAAGGGCTGAGGAGACCAGGTGAGGGAAATGAGCTGATTACAAGGGCCTGGAGGAAAGCGGGATCTGAAATGACAGGAGAGTTTAGATGAGCCATCAAACAAACAATAATAGAAGTGTCTAACTTGTGACAGATTTAATATATGTATTTAAAGACAATGCATGATGGATTACTGGTTAAAGAGAAGGGCATCCTGGAAAACAAAGGTTCAAGCACCTGTAGTAAAAAGCATCCATCTCACCCAAATACTACAACACTAACACCAGCTCCGTCTCTGACCTTCCTGATAGACACCAGCGGAAAATCTTCTCTCGCTACAGGAAATAACAAATCTAATAGAAAGATAACACAAATGGACTCCTGGCTGGGTGACAAATGGACTAGCCAACAGTCGACTGTTGATCCGATCAAATATAAACTGCGTTGTGCTGATAGCGGAGGAGGAAGAAGTACTCCGATCTTTTACTCAAGTAAAAATAGCAATACTACTGTGTATAAATACTACGGTGTATAAATACTCAGTGACGAGTACATTTCGGGCATTCAAACTCATACTTAAGTAAAAGTACAAAAGTATATAAGCATACAACTATACTAGAAGTAGCATTGCCAATTTGAGAATCATCCAATTATAACTAGTTTACGATAATTATTGATGCATTCATGTGTTTATCACTTAAATGTTGTAAAAGTTGAGCTTATATATTTTTTTAAGATACTGCTGTGTAGCTTGTCCTATAACAATATATTATAATTTGTTAGTCTATTGAGATTGTTTGTATATATAACCTTAATCTTCAAATTAGCTAGTAACTAATGTAGTATCAATTGGGTTAAAAGTATAAAGATGAATTTTTAAGAAGAAGATATGTTAACTGAAGTACCTCAGATTTGTACTTCTTGGCAGATATATTCATATTTATTAAGAGCCAACTCAAGACCCAACTTTTTAATTTGCTTTTTAATTAAAATATATGTATTCTTGTTTTATTTAGTCCTTTGTTCATTGTCTTCTGTTGGTAAATTCAGTTTTTAATTATCAAAAGTCATGTGTTGCACTATACTGGGAGGAGGGTTAGCTTTGATTTGGTTTTTGATTTGTGCAGTACTTTTTGTTACCTTTTATGTATGAAGTCATATACTTTTTTAGTACATCCACATTGCACCACTGTTATCTTTTAGAGGTGTTGTGGTTTGTGTAGCAGTTCCCTCTTTTGGCCACACGGGGCCGCCTGCACTATCCTGCACAGTGATGTCGACAGCGTGCAGCTTGTCTGTCTCTTTAAGACAGGAAATAGAAGTCCCGATCCTAATAAAGTAATTCGTGAGGAGCCCCATGTTGCTGTCTGTCCTCGGTAGACCTCTGCTCAGTGCCAGACTGTCCGGAGCTTTCTCTATAACTTCAGCTGCAATGGCAGAAGCCTTGGCTAACATCCCCGTGGTAGAGATTGACTCAGAGGGAACCTTTAAGTACATTCTGCTCACAGTGAAAGTGAAAGATGGGGATGGGCATAAAGATATAGTCCGAGGCACAAAAAGTGCAGAGTATCACAGTAAGTTCATAACATTAGTTTGCTGCTGATTGTGTCGGATCAGCTGCAAATGAAAAAGCTGTGACCAGAATTGACACCTGTACTTTAGGTTTTCAAATATCACGCAAAGATGTATGTACTGCAACCATAGTGCATTGCATTGCACAAATACTGGAGCCAACGTCCATAAAAGAGAACATATGAGACAGGAATTACTGTAAAGTGTTTTGTTTTTTTCAACAACCAGATTGCATGTTTTGATTAATGATTTTATTTATTTACAGATCATATATTTGAGAAGGTCAATCCAGCTATGGAGGCCTTGGGGATGGAGTGTAAATGCCTTGGAGGAGGGAAGATAGAGCACAACAGCCAAGAGAAAAAACTGAGGGTGTTTGGAGAATCAACTGTAAGTTCATTTGATTGGACATGCATTAAGAGCTGATTCAAATACACTATACTATATCATGTGATGTTAATGGTTATATGCTTTTACTTATTTCCAGGCGTTTGGAAAAGCAGACCATTCTGTGTCTGCGGAGAAGTTGAAGAGTGCCTTCAGCGACTACGAGATCACCTGGTCTGACGACAAGAGATAGAGTAAATCTGCAACTCATTAAAATGTCTGCCTATATTAATCAGTTCCAATCCTTATGTCCAACCATAATTTAAATAAAACACACCATTCTGCATATAATAGATGGTCCTGATTCTCTAAAAGCACAAAAATGTCCTCTTTGATTATACGTGTTCTCCTTTTCATTCAGCACAATGTAACGGATGTGGTATTATCTATTCTAACATAAATCCTCTTGTAATTAAAGTGTTTCATTTCACTTTTGCTTCGTGACTGATTTAGTTTATCAGAATTTAAGGGCCGGGTGCCAAGCGTGAAGTCCATACAGGAAGGGGTGAGCCTGTTGGAGTCACCAACACATCCTGTTCCTCTGAGGGAAAGTTTGTTGTTAGAAATTTGGGGGTGAGGGTGCTAGTGGAGCCTCGCAGATGGGGGTGCTGCAGCCCCCTCAGCACCCCCCCCTTCCCGCGTCCATGCTTGTAAGGCTAAATGGTGATACACTTCAAACTGAAGTCCACAGAGCTTTACAGACAATAAAGCAATAATGAATAAAAGCCAGAAATAAAAACAAACTCGAGACAAAAATTATAAATAAGATCACAGCTGGATAAAACAGCCTGAGCTGAGCCATGGTTTAACATGCACACACATTTGAGCAAAGGCTGGTCCCCTCTCTTCTCTCCCAAATATACATTTATCAAAGATTTGATCCAGTTTAATATAATGTATTTGATCTAACCTTTAAATTACTAAAGTGAAATGTGAAACAACTGTGAGGAGATCTATTTGTTCACTCTGGGGACTGAGCAGTTTGAGGAACACAAAGCATTTTTCCCAAATACAAATATCAGGTTATTAGTTTGTATGTGTTTTTAGAACAATGATTCTCAAAGCAAACTGCATTCATTATAAATACGGTTGATCTCTGATTGTTTCGGTTGTGTTGATGAAAATGCACAAAGGAAGTTGGGGTGCTTTACAGTTGCAAACCATTCAATACATTGTGGTTGGTGGTGAAACAGTTGCCAAAATATTTAAAAATAAGTATTAAATATCAAAGAATATGATTTGCAGTGCAGTACAAAAGTCGCAATTTGATTGACAACCAAAGGTACACATATTGTGTCATTTGGGAGTCAATGATAAAGTAGGTATATATATATAAACTGCTACGACAGTAAAATGAAACGGTTGGTATGTAGAAGGTTTTTGGGACACAGGTTATGAGTAAAGAGCCACAGCAGGCATGATGATTACGTTTACTTATAAGCACTGAACACAAAGTACAGCTGAGGCTGATGTCTTTAGTTAGGCAGGTATTTAGTTCTAAGTCATGTAGGGACAAATTAAAATGTGGCTTTATGGTGGCGCAAAAGTAAAAGGATTAATTCAATTATTATAATTAATCTTGAAAGGTGGGAGAAATTTCTGAGCCAGATTTCATGACTGTCCATTCAACTGTTGAGACTTTTCAGTGAAAACACAGAAAGTTCTTGCAGTGATGCTACAGAAAAAAAGGGTCACCAAAGTAGTTTTTTTTTATCTTGGAGGACGCTGTTGATATATATCACGGGATAAGTGAAAGGGGAGAAGGTCAGGGATCACTAAGTTATTCATCATCTGGGGACCAACAACATATTACAACATTGTATAGTAATGCATCAAATAGTTGTTGTAGCACTTTATTTAGGATGAATAAATCTGTGAAATCCAACATGGAAAAGAAAATCCCTCTGGGTTTTATGATGGAAACATTGATAACTATTTCTGACCCTTCATAAGGTAGGCATCAGAAGTTCTAATCTGTGTTGATAAGCTGCTTACGTTTGGTTTCGTAAATCTATATTATACTCGAGGTGTTAACTACAAAATATAACCTTTTATAATAAGATTATTCTATTAATATCACTAGAATCTACATCCTTTTCCTCTGGGTTTCCCCACATGAGGTTCATGTTGTGTGCCAGCGGTGGCGGCACACAATCACTTTTTTTCCTGCTCCTGACTCACTGGGTGAGTTGTAAACAAAACAGTTAAAGGAAGAGTGGCGTGTAACTGTGATGACTATGAGCAGAGTTAGCTGCTGTCAATTCTCTGAAGAGAGCTCTATTCACCTTGACCCTCATCAGCAGGCCTAACCTAGACTCGGATACTCAAAAGTTCTGCCGGCTGCCCAGCGACCTCAAAGAAAGAAAAACAAAAAGGCTTCTTCCTTCCAGTTTCCATTCTCAATCCAGCGCCAGCTTCCTGTAAGAAGATAACCTCTCTATTATCTACAAACAGGGAGGTCAGCTAGGGAGGAAGAACACTTCAATTGTGTTACACTGAAACCATCCTCTTGGAAAATGGGTGTTACAGGAAGTGTTTAATGAGATTTCAGGTAAAACATAACCATTACAATCACTCACTTTAGTTATGGAATGGTTAAAAGGTCAAATATGTCATTTATTTTAGCAGCCTTACTTCATCTTTACAATCTCACAAAATATAAACCCAAAAATAGAATTTAAAAATTATTTGTAATATGTCTTGGATAATGACTTTGAAGTTGATTAAGAATTGTAAAATGAAAAAAAGACTAATTTACGGAGTATAGTTTAACTTGACACTTTAATTTGTTTTCTAAATGATCTTACTCCAAAAGCACTTACTCTCTCACAGTTGCAGATGCAGGGTTGCTTATCATTTTTGAAATAATTGTACATTTGGAGAAGAAAGACACTTTCCATAATTCTTTGGGAAGCAATACAAAATCAGAAAATTGCTTTGAGTCAGCCTGCAAAAGCACGGAAGAGGATTAGGCCCACGTGTTTTTTTTCTTTTCAATGCAACATTTAAAGAAAAATTTAGAAAATAATCATAATTCTGAGATTTTCAGCAACATTCGTTTTTATGTTTAGTCAGATCTGACATTTTTATCACGTCAGATCTAAAAATGTTTCACCTGGTAAAGCCACACAAATGTACAGGAATTGTATTAGTACTTGTCATGTTAATGTTAAAAAAACACTACAAAATTGAGTGGATCATGCAACCTGATTCAGCTGGGGGAGAATACTATCTTGATATTTCCTTTTTAGTGTCTGTACACTGCATGCAAAATCCCAATGAGCTGTTCGTGAAGAGAGATAAACATCAATGTGGAGTCCCGTTTCCTAAATAAGAAGTCCGGCCCTTCCTGAGCCACCAGCTGCTCAGGCTGTCGGGAAACAAAGGTGCAGCAGAAGCCAGCTGCTTTACTTCAGTACTCAAGATCCTATCAGGGAAACAATAGCCCACAAGACACTGATTTGATGGAGTCATCAGGGTCTGAGCCAAGAGAAATTCCAGACTGCTAATGGGGGAATATCAGCCTTCCCATAACTAATTAGAATATAATCTAAACATTCCTAAACATCTCAGTCATGATCTACATAGTCCTTATGTGTTTTCTTAAGGGCTTAGTGGATTGTGTACTGCCAGTAAATCAAGTTCATAACAATGTCTCTCGGAAATTGTGATTTCCAATACTCATCCATGATGTGATTCATTTTATTACCATCTCACAATGGATATGCATGAAGTGACATTTCTCAATCAAAGATGTGTTTTGCTCACTTTGAGAAGATAGAATCTGCTTTTAAACCGAACAGACCCAAAACCCTAACAGATGACAGGTGCATGGTGTCCTACAGGCCCTTGGTGGCCATGTCAGCTTGATTTGTTATTCAATTATGTTATTTCTTTATTTGGATTAGACTATAATACCCCATTATGAGGTTAGGCCAATCATGTTGCTTTTGGCTCAAATCCTCATGAACAACATATTCTTAATAGCTCTTAAAGACTTATTAATAAAGCATAACTTAATATAACAAGTGTGCATAACATACTTTTGGTTTTACTAAACAAACACAGATTGGAAAAGGCTCCTCACCTATTTTTATGTAGCTTAAAATGAGAAAAGAAATACCTGTCTCATTGATCATGAATATATCAAACTGGATTTGGGGATTTGTTCTGAAGGGAAGGCATTGTTTAGGTCATTACATGTACACTTAATGAATTCTCTTTATAAAGTTCTTTAAAAGGAAGAGATTGGATCAATTAAAAAAAATGTATCTTTCAAAAAATAAAAACTTTTCACAGATTTGTTGATTTAGTACGCATATTATATATATAATATATATATATATTATATTCATATTTCACCTTTTATTTAAAGCTTCATCTAGACAGTTGTTATTTTCACCGCTTTTCCCTCATTGCGTTCTCACTGGTTAAAAGTTTTGCAGTGTAACATTTTCAACCAATCAGACTGAGGGTAGATGAGCAGCTTTGCTCTCTACGTCACATCCGATTCAAACAACGGCGCGCGCTATGTTTCTGCCTGATGTCCACAATCAACTCGGTTTTCTTTCAGTTTTCTACATTTAAAACAAAGATTTAACGGTGACGTTTGGCAACACAAACTCGTAGTTGTGGCTTAATGCTCCTGAACAGAAGATAACGTCTGTCATTTATGGTAAGAAGCTATACGTATTATCTAAATTAACAATAACCATGTTTAATGTTTAGCATAACACACCGTTAAGCTAGCTCTCTTGTTTACACACTCAGTGATGTTTTGTACAAAAATACACCTAAAGCTTTTTTACTGTGAGACATTTTGGGTGACTCAGTCGCTGCCATTGTTCTCAATCATTGTGTTTTTTGTGTGTGTCCAGTCGTTCTGACCTCGCTCAGCTGTCATCATGTCCCAGACCAACTCCTCTCTCCTGGACGAGGTGGTGCAGTGGAGTCAGGAAACCTGCCGCCAGGAGCTCAAGTCTGTCCTGCCCAAACTCACCATATCCTCTCAGACATAATCAGGTTTACTCATTTGATGTCATGATTCATAGCATCATACACTAGTGGTTTCAATAAGGAGAGTCCAGTGATATGCAGGTCTTGTTTTGAAGTTTTTAAATGCTCAAACTACTGAAAAAGCATTGGAATAGACACACTAAATGTGGGATTATGTCTACATGTCTATGAAATTAAATGTTTTATGAGGTGGCAGAAGTTTGCCTGTACAGTCTATGACCTGTACGTATACATTCAATTAAAACCAAAATCCTAAAGGCCATATAAGATGTTAAAGTTTGACAAACATGTGGCTAAGTATGTTCGAGGAAATCTGTGCAGAAGTTTAGGTTTTGCTCAAGCTTATCCATCATAGCTTTTCACTGTTATTGCAATCCTCATCTACTGTATAAGGAAATATATGATTTGAATTTGCAGTGGTTTTCCTTGACTGTGTTTCACTCTTTGCATAATAACTCTGAGAGTTGGGATGACCACATACGTAAGTTTCTTCATTGCACAATTTATAATAATCAATCACTTCATTTTGTGCCTTGAGTATTACTAAGTATGATCATACTGCATCCCTGCAGGTGTGTTGAAGATCATCACAGACATGTTCCTCCCTCATATCGGTTTGTCTGAGCTGGAAGAGGAGTGCTTCTCCAAGATCCTTCCAAAGGTAAACACTAAACAACGTCATGAATGCAACGTGAACAGAATTAGTTGCATAACGGCCCGTCCACACTACAGCTTCGACAGCTTCAAAAACGGTTTCCAACGCGTCTGCCCATTCACTTTGAATGGGGTGACGTCACTTTTCGCCGAACTGCATTGTGGGAAGCAGAGCGGAGCTTTCCTGGCGTTTCAGGCTGCAAAAGTTGAGCAATGTTCAACTTTTGAAGCTTCTGAAGCTTTCGGTGGAAGCGTCAGCCAATCAAATCATATGCCAGTACAAGCTCTAGCCAATCAAACCGCTGCTTGTGTGTCAGGGGCGGGAGATTCATGTGATTGGTTGTTGGTCGAGCTTCAGACACACCCAGCTCCAAGCTTTTTTTGAATCTGTAGTGTGGACGGGCCGTAACACAGTGAATGCATGTGATGGGAAAAGTCTTTAAATTAGGTGATAATCTCTGAACTGAAGGCCCTTAAAGATCTTAAACGGAACAATATATAGATAGTTGTTTTCCAAATGTCACATAACATTTTTCAATGTCAGTTGGTGATGTTGTATGTTTCTTTAAAGTCTTTCTTTTGATGTGTACTTCCTACATATTAGAAGTTGTAGGACTTTATTTATCTTGTGAATATCTGGTTCATTTACATTTCCCCTTAAAAGTCTTTAGTAGTTTTGATAAGTCTGTGTGACTGTCGTTGCCCCTATCTGTCACAAATGTCTGCAGGCGGTGACGATGTTTGACCGCATGATGAAAGAAATCATGGACCAAGTTGGAGGCCTGTCGAGTCAAAACACTGAACTGTGTTCCTTACTCAGGAGCATCCTGCAGGTACTGCTTGTTGTTATCAAAATGTTCGAATTAGAAAGACATGTTATGCTATGTAAGTTATATATTCTCTGACAAACATTGCCCTAACTTCTATACCAACCAATATGTTGACAAGATGCTGTCGTGTGTTTCAGGCAATGATGCAGATAATCAACGCCCTGTCCACCTGCGTGCGTCATGTTGGTTCCTTCGAGGAAACTCCTGATATAGACGCCATCCGCTCGTTACCAACATGTATCCTGAAAGTCCTGAGGGAAACCTTCCAGCACTGCAAGGTGCGTCTGCTTAGTCACTCTTAACCTGTAAGGCAGCTCTTAATGCATCAACAATTATTATAATTACATAAGAAATCATGCATTTAGTTATCAGAATTTAAAAATAGGAATTAATCTATTTAGCTATTGTTATTTATACAAAAGGGAAACACTCTGTTAAAAAAGTGCTTAGTTTCTTCAGAACATTCAAACATTCCTAAAGGGACTCATTTGTACTTCCTCCTCCTCATTATCCTCCTTCTTCTTATCCAATCATGTTTCACCAGAAGTGTAACTTTAGGTGAAACAGCTCATGATAACCTCACAACAGGAAACTGTGATAAGCATCTCTTTGTCGCAGGAAACACTCAGGGATAAAAAGGGATACTCAATTCAATTCCTAATTTGATTCAACAAAGTCAACTTGTTTGTCAATCTTTCAGTTTGTGTGTACAGACGGAGAGATCGAAATACCGTTTCCCACAATCCCGAATAGAAAAATACAAATATGTATATCCTATATATACACAATCAACAGACACATGTGAACACATTAAAGGTGGGGTATGTAATTCACTTCAGAAACACTTGTTATATTCCATGGAATGCTCTTAACATCCCGATAGCAATGAATATATTAAATGCTTTGACAATAAATACATAACAAAAAGTCATCTGTGGAAGCCGTGGCGCTGTAAAAAGCACGACCAATCATCTGAGCCGGCCCGGCTAAAATAACTGGATGACCTACCTGCCTGCCAGCCTTCCATCTCGTGTGTGTTGGAGGAGGGGCTCTGTGAGGAAGGGGCAGATTTCTTCCGGTTGTGTACTTTCAAATTCTAACGCACTCAAGCTGGTTTCTCCATTCTTACCTACCCTACCTTTAAGATTAAAACAAAAAACAAATATAAAATCAAAATATACAAAATAACAGTCACTTCAATATCATTAGTGCAAAATTATCCATAGCAGCGTAAAAAAAAACCTTTATTTAATATTGATTTATTTGTGTGAAAATGTGACTAATTGATTTTAGCATACTGTGCATGTTGTCCTCAGGAGAGTGAGGTGGTTTATTGTGGCCGCCTGTCCCTGGTGGCCGACCTGCTGCAGGGACTCTTTAAAGAGGCCTACTCCCTCCAGAAGGCTCTGCTGGAGCTGCTGGAGCCGATCTCACTGGACAGCAGCGCCTCCGAGGAAGAGGTCTCTGACATCGTAACAGGTATGTGTGTATTTGTTTTCCACTGACACATAGTATTAAACCCTTCTGATGCTAAACGTTATTTGTCATCTTCCTCAGTGATTCACAACCTGCTGGATATCTGCTCCATCATCTCTAACTTGGACATGGCAATGCATGCAAACACATGGAAGTTTGTCATCAAGTCAGTACTGCAGACACTCATGTTGTCACACTTGATGTCATGTTGTCTGTGAGTTTAAGTTTTGGAAATCATGTAATAGCTCATTTGGTTACATCTGTTTAGACAGAGTCTGAAGTACCAGTCATTGGTGGAGGAACATCTGCATCACGGAGACATCAGCAGCAGCCTGTGTGACAACCTGCTGGCCTCCTTCCTCACCTCTGTGGAGCTCGCTGAACAGATCACACACGCTGGACTACAGGTAGTAAAGCTCTTAATGGTGAAAAAAGATCCACAAGAGATCATTTGTACTTTTCTAGATCGGCAGGACATTGCATTTCAGTGGTGGACTTGAAGAATGAAGCAGTTTGTCCAATGAAGCCAATGTCACCCAGGAACAGGACAGTCCTTAACACAACTGCAGTCTCCACTAGGGCTGCTCGATTTGGAGAAATAATCTAATTGCGATTTTTCTGACAGATATTGCGATTCGAATTGCGATATTTGTTTTTAAGCGACCCAACGGAAGTTTATTGTAAAATGCGGCCATAACTCTGGCTAGGAAGATCGTATCATCGTGCTCTAGCACCCCCGCAGCCCGAGCTACGAGTGAAAGAACTACACTTACATGAAACTTCCGTTGGGTTGCTTTTAAAGTCAAGCTTCAGTTTAAGATTCACCCTGTCATAGAAACATGTGATGGAGCATTACTAACCTGACTCAGATGGTTTGTTTCACCAAACCATCTAAAGCTCCATTGGAAGCCATTTGGAAAGGGCAGGCACTTTCAAAAGCACTTAGAAGGTGATTGGATCAATCTGTCAATCACCTTCTATCATGGGCCACTTCTGATTGATTAACAATGGCTGGTACATGTGAAGCACAGCACTTCTGATTGGTGTGGATGACTGACACACAAAAAAAAATTGTAAAAAAATAAATCGCAGGCTTTGCGATTTGATAATCGCATCATTTAAAATCGCGATTTCGATTTAAAATCGATTAATCGTTCAGCCCTAGTCTCCACTATAGCATTTATTATTTGTGTGTGTTTTACAGAAAACATGACCCTTTGGTTTATCAGAATAGATTTGATCTCCTGGTGATCTTGTTTGTATTATTGCTCCTTTTTCCTTTCCAAAGGAGTCGACACAAAGCCCAGAATACAAACTGTTCCAGAAAACTGCAAAGATGTGCAGATTCTTTGCCAACACGTTGATCCATTACATAAAGGTAAAGAAATGGATGTTCTTGATCATTTCTGCATCTGTTCCATTTTCATTCTGGGCTTCAGAAAACAAAGCAGCTGAACTTAAATCCCATCATTTCTTATCATCAGGAGTTTAAATGTTTTCTGACAAAGTATTGCAACGACTTTCACCAACTCTACCTCCAGATAATGAGGTACGTGTGGTTTTAAGTTGCAGATTCAGCCTTTAATTGATCTTCTATCATTGAGTAGTGCGTCAACTTACAGTCGAGTGTCTTTCAGTAAGTTCCCTCCCAGCCTGTGTGCTCCAGCTCTTCCCCCCGCGCTGTCCGGGGAGCTGCATGCAGCCGCTCTGGTTCCCATCGATGCCTTCCTGCTCCAGCTGCTGCCTCTAAGGAGCTTTGCTGAAATTGTCCTCCAGCAGGACCTGCGTGAGTTTAACGTTGAATGTTTTTTTTATCAAGATATTCAGGCAGGGTTGGTAGATGCTGTTCTGTTTCCCTTTGCTGTGGCCAGGTTTTAGAGGATCTTCAGGGATGAGTTGAGACCATTCCTTATTCTAAATAATGTACTTTTGTGAGGTTGTGCCGTAACCTGAGGTAGGAGGACGCTCCTATCAAACTGAAAGTCCAAAGTCACTATTGTATGCTTAAAGGTAGGGTAGGTAAGAATGGAGAAACCAGCTCGAGTGCGCTAGAATTTGAAAATACACAACTGGAAAAAATCTGCCCCTTCCTCCAGACTTCCTCACAGAGCCCCTCCTCCAACACACACGAACGCGCACATGACCAATGAGGGCACGAGATAAGTTCGTGCCCAGATGGAAGGCTGACAGGCAGGTAGGCCATCCAGTTATTTTAGCCGGGCCGGGTCAAATGATTGGTCGTGCTTTTTACAGCGCCACGGCTTCCACAGATGACATTTTTGTATGTATTTATTTTTCAAAGCATTTAATATATTCATTGCTATCGGGATGTTAAGAGCATTCTATTATATAACAACAATTTTTTCTGAAGTGAATTACCTACCCCACCTTTAAGTGATTAGTAGAAATACTGAAAGGACCTTACGTGGTGACTTTTTGACAACAGATGGGGTCCAAAACTAGCAAGCCACATGAATGTCTGGGAGCAAATACCTTTTATATGCTACACAAATATGGCCAGGATCTGTTGAATTTTGGGTTGCAGATTTAGAATTTGCAAAGGCAAGGCTAGGCAAGGCAAGGCAAGTTTATTTATATAGCACTTTTCAACACAAGGCAATTCAAAGTGCTTTCCAAAAAAACCCACAAAAGACATTAAGAAAATGGCATTTAAAATCAGTCATTAAAAATAAAAGCTAATAAAATAAACATAAAAAGAAAAAATACATGGATAAAAGTTACAGTGCAGTCTAAGATATGAATAGCTCAATTAAAAGCAGCGACAAAAAGAAAAGTCTTCAGCCTGGATTTAAAAGTAATCAGAGTTGCAGCGGACCTGCAGGTTTCTGGGAGTTTGTTCCAGATATTTGGAGCATAATAACTGAACGCTGCTTCTCCATGTTTAGTTCTGACTCTGGGGACAGAAAGCTGACCAGTCCCTGAAGACCTGAGAGATCTGGATGGTTCATAATTTAGCAGGAGGTCAGAAATGTATTTTGGGCCTAAACCATTCAGTGCTTTATAAACCAGCAGCAGTATTTTGAAATCTATTCTTTGACATACAGGAAGCCAGTGTAAAGACTTCAGAACAGGAGTGATGTGATCCACTTTCTTAGTGTTAGTGAGGACTCGAGCAGCGGCGTTCTGAATCAGCTGCAGCTTTCTAATAGATTTTTTAGTGAGACCTGTGAAGACACCATTGCAGTAGTCGAGTCTACTGAAGATAAAAGCATGGACAAGTTTTTCCAAATCCTGCTGTGACATTTGTCTTTTAATCCTAGATATGTTCTTTAGGTGATAGTAGGCTGATTTAGTAACTGTTTTAATGTGACTGTTGAAACTCAGGTCAGAGTCCATGACTACACCTAGATTTCTGGCTTTATCTGTTGTTTTGAACATTGCACACTGAAGCTCAGCGCTAACTTTTATACGTTCTGCCTTGGCTCCAAAAACCATTACCTCAGTTTTATCTTTGTTTAATTGGAGAAAGTTCTGACACATCCAGTCATTGATTTGTTCAATGCACTTACTCAGTGTTTGAATTGGAGCATAGTCTCCTGGTGAAATTGTTACGTACATTTGTGTGTCATCCGCATAGCTATGGTAACTTATTTTGTTGTTTTTCATTATCTGAGCCAGTGGTAGCATGTAGACGTTAAAGAGAAGAGGCCCCAAGATGGAGCCTTGAGGAACCCCACATGTCATATTTGTCAACTCAGATGTGTATTTACCCATAGAAACAAAGTTGTTTCTGTCCTTTAAGTAGGATTCAAACCAATTTAGAGCTGTTTCCGAAAGTCCCACCCAGTTTTCCAGTCGGTCGAGTAATATGCTGTGGTCAACAGTGTCAAACGCAGCACTGAGATCTAATAATACTAACACTGAAGTTCTGCCACTGTCTGTGTTTAAGTGGATGTCATTAAAGACATTTACAAGAGCAGTCTCAGTGCTGTGGTTTGGATGAAAGCCCGACTGGAACACATCGAAACAGTTATTTAAATGAAAGAAATTACTCAACTGTTGAAAAACAACTTTTTCAATGATTTTACTTAGAAATGGAAGGTTTGGTATGGGCCTGTAATTGTTCATTACTGAAGCATCTAGATTATTCTTTTTTAAGAGCGGTTTAATGACTGCAGTTTTCAGGGCCTGTGGAAAAATACCTGAGTGAAGAGATTTGTTTACTATATGAAGTAGATCTGAGGCCATGCAAGGCAAAACATGTTTGAAAAATCCTGTTGGAATAATATCAAGGCAGCAGGAGGAGGACTTCAGAAGTTGTATAATGTCCTCTAGGTTTTTATCATTAATCTGATGGAATTGTGTCATGGTGTTTGACTTGATGTTAAGTGGACACAAAGACAACACATTTGCTGTACCTGATGCAGAGGCACTGACTGCTTGTCTGATTTTCTGAATTTTGTCAGTGAAGAAGGAGGCAAAATCATTGCACGCCCTGGTGGATAGAAATTCAGAGGCTACTGACACTGGGGGGTTAGTTAGTCTGTCGACGGTAGCAAACAAGGCACGTGCGTTGTTTTTGTTTTTGGTAATGATGTCAGTGAAGAACGATTGACGTGCGTTTTTCAATTCCAAATTATAAAGGCCAAGTCTCTCTTTATAGATTTCAAAGTGAACCTGGAGATTTGTTTTTCGCCACCTGCGTTCCGTTTTTCCACATTCTCTTGTTTCTGTTTTCACGGTCATGGCCTTTCTCCATGGAGATGTTTTCTTCCCAGTCACTTCCTTTACTTTAGTTGGAGCAATGGCATCTATAACATTTTTAATTTTTGAATTAAAATGATCTACTAGCTCATTTACTGAGATGTTAGCAGGGGCAAGTGTGGAAGAAAAATTCTGAGTAAACATTTCCCTAGTATTTTCGTATTTTCAGTTAAATATCGCTTTGTGGTTATCTCTTTTTGAACATTTTTGTGAACAGAAATAGAGCTCTCAAAGAAAACACAGGAATGGTCAGAGAGTGCAACATCAGTCACCACAACCTTAGAGATATTCAGACCCTTTGAGATAATTAAGTCCAGAGTGTGCTCCTTATTGTGCGTGGGCTCCGTCACATGCTGAGTCAGTCCATAGCTATCAAGAACACAAAACAGTTAGTTTGCCCCTCTGTCCTGGGGGTTGTCAACATGGATGTTAAAATCACCAACAATGACTAGACGGTCAAAGTCAATACACACTATAGACAGCAGTTCAGTAAGGTCATCAAAAAAGCTTGTACAGTATTTGGGTGGTCTATAGATATTTAGGAACAGAGCTCAAGAGGAGCATTTCAGCTGAAGGGCCACATATTCAAAAGAATCAAAGTTTCCATACGATGTCTTCCTGCATTGAAGGGAATCATTGAACAGAATAGCAACTCCACCCCCTTTCTTATGCATTCTTTACTGACTCATAAAACTAAAGTTGGGAGGGGTTGATTCGATAAGAACAGCTGCACTGTTATTTTGTTCAATCCAAATTTCTGTTAAAAACATAAAATCGAGATTGTGCTCAGTGATAAAATCATTGATGAAAAATGTTTTTCCTGCCAAAGACCTGACATTTAATAAAGCTAGTTTAAGTTCGTTAAACACACTATCAGTCATGTTTTTTGTAACAAGTTGTGGCTTGCATGGAATCACTGCTAAATTAGATAAACTGTATCCAAGATGATTCACCGCTCTTAATCTATTACCTATCAACACAGATATCGGCAAAGCTACTGGCAGGCAGGGCCCCGGCATGTCCTGGAAAGAGTTGAGAGTGCCATACGCCCTTGAGCCTGGACCCAGCACATATCAGTTTGCAGCGTTTTGTACACACACATCCCTATCAGGCTTTGAAGGGGAGGGAGGACCCACCACCCTGCTCCTCTCATCATAGGAGGGCAGGGTGAGGGCTACACCGTAGGAAGGGGGGTTTGGAAATCTGCTTCCATCTTCCTTGTATTGTTTTGGTTTGGATAATTGTGGTAAGGGGGGTTCGTTTAGCATGAAACACTTGAGATAACTAAAGGACCAGTTAAAAAAGAAAGTAGAAAGAAAGTGAGCAATGATTGAGAGTCAGAGCTAAACATTTCAGATGTGTGTATCTCACTGCAGTGTCACTTTAATTCATGTATCTTTTGTTATTCATGTTTTATTATCTTTGCTTCGAAATGAGTGTTTCTAAATGCCCTTTGATAATATGTTTCTTAATGTCTTTCATTTTTGTAAAGCACTTTGAATTGCCTTGTGTTGAAAGGTGCTATATAAATAAACTTGCCTTGTGTAGGGAAAATACTGAATGTACTCTTCCAATATGAGAGTAGCACATGATAACAAAGGGTGACAGGATGTATGCTTACCTAGAAGAGCATCAGGACTGTTTTAGACATATGATAGCCATGTGATTAACATGATGATTCAGCCTCTCTGGAGAGAGACATATGACTGTCATGTGTATTGCTTACGCAGGCTTTAGCTAATCTGAACTAAACATTGAATGCTGCTTTGAACCATCTTGTGACTGTAACACTCTCTTGTATATCAGTGTGTGAAGGACACTGCTCAGGACCTAGTTGATGCTCTGTATGTGATGACTACTTCCATTCTTGCAAGGATAATAAATACATGTTTCTTGATATTGAAGATCAAGCCGGTGACGAGTTATATTTTCCTAACACCTTGCCTTGCCTATTACAAGACAATAGAGGTCTCAAAGCAAGGTTGCCAACATACAATGTTAAAAGGTCCCTTGTGTTGTTTGTGTGCAGGGCTGTCTCCTGAACATGAGCTTCCTCACTGTCTCCTGCTGGTGAACGTCCTGGGTCAGCTGTCCTCCCAACCAGAGGAGGTGCTGCAGCTTTGGTACTCCGGCAGCCACTTCTCAGAGGAAACTCCCAGGTAATAAACGGCTGTCATCGCCAGAATTTGGGGAAGATCTTTGGAAGCGGGGTTGTTGAAGAGACTTATCCGTCGTTGGTCTGTTACCTACAGTAGATTCCTAGTTTGGAAAAGCAGACGGGGGTAACTTACGACATCGTATCGCTGTGGTTGGAGGCAGCAGCAAAACAATTTTAGCCACCTTAAAGAATATCAGTGTTGCTATATTTACATATTTTGAATGCTTTGCCTTGCTGTCAGATGGCCCTTTCCAACGGGGAACTAAAGCCTTTATTCCACTAAACCCACCAGACACCATTAGAAAATAAAACAAGCACAATTGTTGTTGTAGGAGAAGGGGTTTGCTGGTCCACCGCAACCTTCATTTCTAAGTTTGTTTTTCTTATTTAGACACTCTACTAATCCTATAAAACACTTTTTAAACATGTTTTAATTTCCAGTTTCGTACTTTACATAGAGTTAATCAATTTCCGATCCAACATACCTAATTAGATATGATTTGTTATAAGGTGAGTTTAGATTGCATTTGTGCATGAAAAATATTATACTGATCATCAATGTATTCACGATAAAATCTTGTGTCTGAAATGTTATTAAAAAATATATATTTTCTCACCCCCTCTGTTTCCAGGCTCCCTCTCTACCAGGCCTTGTTCACCAGTTTCAGGCGATGCTACGCTGAGCGCCAGGTACCGGTGCTGTTGCCGGGGGTGATGATGAAGGGTCAGGCCCAGGTCCAGGTCTCTCTGCACAACCACCTCTGTGTGCAGCTCTGTGCCAGCGTGGCTGCGCTGCCTCCGGTGTTCCTCCGTGTGCTGGTGAGGTCTACACACACACTGTGTCCAGTGATAACATTAAGACTATTTTCCATCGTGTATGGTTTGGTTAATCTCTGGGTACATGTGCAAATGCGATATTATATAATATAATTTTGAAATGTGTGCTCCACTTATCTGCGAATCACATCAAGCACTTCCTAAACTAACAGCCAGCTACAGGGGAGGAATAGATTTGTCTTCACTTTGAGGAGCTGCTTTTAGCCGTTGGAGTCTAGTAGTAGTAGAGGAGTACTTTTCAACAGATGAAGAAGAACCTTATTTTAAGTCCTAGTTGTTTGCAAAGATATGCACATTAGCAGACAGTTGTCCGGTGCCTTGCTCAAGGGCACCACGGCAGGGCCCAGGAGGTGAACTGGGACCTCTCCAAGTAGCAGTCCACACTCCATGTTTAAGTCTGTTCGGGGACTTGAACCGGCGACCCTACGGCTCACAGTCCAAGCCCCTACCGACTGAGCCACTGCTCTGTGATGTAAAAGTGAAATCAAAGTATTTATTTCGTATTTCCTACTGGACACACACATCTAGCAATTCACCCCCCCACGCTTTAGAAACAACAAATGTCAATTGAATTTGAGAAAAACCGATTGGGAATTACAGAGTGATTTAAGAAAGCAAAACTAAATCTGAAACCAGACTTTTGTGTTTTATCTTATTGCATGTACTGTCCGGAATTTGTGTTTTATCCTCAAGGAGTTGATAAAAACCGGCAACTCTCACGGTTCAAGGCTTTTATTAGTCATACATTACGTACATAGCTACAGTGTTGTTATGACGATGACAATCTTAGGTCACAGGCTCCTCCAACAGTGCAACACAATACAACAGAAAACCAGAACAAATATAATGCAAGTAGTAAATACAAGAATAGTGCAATAAGAGTCGATATACTAGTGATTGGAATATGATATCATCTCGGCAGGAATGTGATTTAATTGGCAAGAACTCATTTGCGAAGCCATATTGCAAATAATCCAGAGTGTTTTTGATAAAGAAGAGTCAAGAGCTGCAGATTTGGTGTTTGGAAACAGATGACCGACCTTCTCACTGAAGGGTTACGATGACCTGCCAAGACGACGTGTCTTTATTTAATTTGTCTCGAGTGTCTCTTGGACCTGAACTAACCCTAAACTCATCTGCACATGCTGTGGGGGAAACTTCTGAAGCAATTGGAGTCAGGACTCCGAGAGAGACACGATGGAGAGCTGGAGCTTTGATGGCAAACACTGAGCTTCGGCCGGAGAATTCACAAAACAAGTCCAAGAGCCAGAGGTTCTGACTTCACGGTAGAGTTGCCACGTCAAATCTGAAGAACTCTCCCCCAGACCCGTGTGTTTAGCTAGTTCAGAGAGAATCATCAACATGCTGCATAACAAGATGGAACCATAACACCTCAGCTGACGCTAACAGGCAGGAACAGGGAGACAGAACACTGAGAGCACAGTAGCCACGGTTACAGGTGCGTGTGCTCAGTCAGGACTGTATGAACTACATACACTGGGGCAAAGTTATGGACCTTGGAAAATATTTCCCCAACACATGCGTGCTTGCCATGAGTTTATAATCTTTAGTTACTTTGCTTATTATAAATGATGTATTATTGGTCATAGGTATGTTGTTATAACTATATAATGTTATAAGGTGTAATTGGTTTATGACTGTTTTTAAATACTGGTAATTTGTATTTGATCAAAAATACCAAAAGAGATCGCAGTCCATTAACATGTATAGCTTCATTTAATCATTAGTTAATACAACCTAACTTTATATATTCTGTTATATGTTTTATTTAATATAATTGTAGACTTTAATAAGTAAAAAAACATGTATTGTTTAACGGTTATATAAGCAGGCCACAGAAACACAGAACACATGGAACTAGACGCCTCGGCTGGGTGGACTCTGGATTTACGCTTTTTGTTTATTTTGGTTAACTTTCTGTCCGTGTGTTGCTGCAGGATTTCCCCTCATTCACTGATTGCTATTCTTTCACTTTAATTTTCTCTGTTACTGTTACATTTTGTTGAATTTCTTTTTTCATATTGTCTCAAATGTTCCCCCCCCCCCCCCCCCCCCCCCCCCCCCCCCCCGTCTCTCTGACCTCTCTTCGTCTCTCCAGGAGCGCTGCTTGGTGCAGACGGTGCTGCAGGCGGACGCTCAGACCGCCCTGCTGGCCACAGACGTTTGGTGCTTCACCGCACGGTGAGCGCTGATCACACACATTACTGAACAACTGACCCGTGCATACTGTGGGCAGTAGAAACAGGTTTATCACCAGGTAGGTTGACACGCACGAGGAATTTGACTTGAGGTCGTGATGCATACGTAAAAGAAAA